>NW_026970290.1:0-329836 GCF_028390025.1 Pseudophryne corroboree | reverse complement strand
ACATCAACCACACCCCTAACATTACTAGTCACACACCCATGGTGTTTTCACATCCCCTGCCGTGGCATAAAATAGGCCCTTCATAAACTTCAGCTCCAGGCCCATATGGACCTTAATCTGGCACTGGACAGCAGCACATCCCTGCTTCGCTGACAGCAGCACATCCCTGCCTCGCTGACAGCAGCACATCCCTGTCTCGCTGACAGCAGCACAGCACTGCTTCGCTGACAGCAGCACATCACTGCTTCACTACCAGCAGCACATCCCTGCCTCACTGGCAGCAGCACATCCCTGCCTTACTGACAGCTGTATATAGGGCCTAATTCAGACCTGATCCCTGCTGTGCATATTCACACAACAGGAGATCAGGTCTGAAGTGCGTGTGTGCTGGTGCCGCAGTGCACCGGCACATGCCAGAGATGCGATCAGCATCTCTGCCCAGTGAGCGCCTCTGCCTGATTGACAGGCAGAGGCGGTCACTGGGCAGGAGGAGTCGGGCCAGCGGCGTTGTGCCGCCATTTTGGGGGCACAGTCAGGACAACGCAGACATGACCGGACCGTATGGGGGCGGGCCGTGACGGCTGCGTGACCCGGACAGCAACGGGCCTTATTTACTAAAATCTCAGATAAATTTTATGGCATTTATGTGCAGTCTAGTTTGCACAGTTGATAGAGTGTTGATCTTGCACTATCAATGTAAGCCTCACATAGGTTTGATACACATGTAAGTTTGTTTTTATTTTACTACATTGTGGTTTGTGGCTCTATACCATGTAATGCATGTCTTTTAACAGTAGTCAAGTCTTCCAATGTGCTTGTTAGTGAAACCCAATAGATAGCTTTATTTTATTTTGTTTCTTCAAATATTGAATGCATATGTCTTATAACTTTTTTTTTTTTCAATATACAGGTTGAGTATCTGTATATACATTTTTATTATAAGATTTTCAATGACACAAGTACATCCAAGTTGCAGATTATGGATTGTGAAGGACAAATCAACCATATAAACAATTTAAGCAATTTAAATTGCATGCAGGTAGTAGAATATCAAACTCCTTGGATGAGAGTTGGTCGTAATAAACTAGGATAGAAAAGAATAAAGTAGAAAATAAGATTTTAAACCTACCGGTAAATCTTTTTCTCGTAGTCCGTAGAGGATGCTGGGGACTCCGTAAGGACCATGGGGATAGACGGGCTCCACAGGAGACATGGGCACTTTAAGAAAGACTTTAGTTCTGGGTGTGCACTGGCTCCTCCCTCTATGCCACAGTTAGAGAAACTGTGCCCAGAGGAGACGGACAGTATGAGGAAAGGATTTTGTTAATCCAGGGCAAGATTCATACCAGCCACACCAATCACACCGTATAACTTGTGATAAACTACCCAGTTATCAGTATGAAAAAACAACATAGCATCAGTGCAGGACCGATGCAACTATAACATAACCCTTATTGAAGCAATAACTATATACAAGTATTGCAGAAGTAGTCCGCACTTGGGACGGGCGCCCAGCATCATCTACGGACTACGAGAAAAAGATTTACCAGTAGGTTTAAAATCTTATTTTCTCTAACGTCCTAGAGGATGCTGGGGACTCCGTAAGGACCATGGGGATTATACCAATGCTCCAAAACGGGCGGGAGAGTGCGGATGACTCTGCAGCACCGATTGAGCAAACATGAGTTCCTCCTCAGCCAGGGTATCAAACTTATAGTATTTTGCAAAGGTGTGTGAACCCGACCAAGTAGCAGCTTGACACAGCTGTAGTGCCGAGACCCCTCGGGCAGCCGCCCAAGAAGAGCCCACTTTCCTCGTGGAATGGGCCTTGACCGATTTCAGTAACTGCAATCCAGCCATAGAATGCGCTTGCTGAATCGTGTTACAAATCCGGCGAGCAATAGCCTGCTTTGAAGCAGGGGCACCAATCTTGTTGGTTGCATACAGGACAAACAGCGCTTCAGTTTTCCTGACTCTAGCCGTCCTGGCCACGTAAATTTTCAAAGCCCTAACCACATCAAGTAACTCGGAATCCTCCAAGTCACGCGTAGCCACAGGCACCACAATAGGTTGGTTCATATGAAAAGATGAGACCACTTTTGGTAGGAATTGAGGACGGGTCTGCAATTCCGCTCTATCCACATGGAATACCAAATATGGGCTTTTATGTGACAAAGCCGCTAATTCCGACACTCGCCTAGCCGAAGCCAAGGCTAATAACATGACCACCTTCCATGTGAGATATTTTAACTCCACTGTTTTAAGTGGTTCAAACCAGTGTAATTTTAGAAAACTTAACACCACGTTAAGGTCCCAAGGTGCCACCGGAGGCACAAAAGGAGGCTGAATATGCAGCACTCCTTTTACAAAAGTCTGAACTTCTGGAAGAGAAGCCAATTCTTTTTGAAAGAAAATGGATAAGGCTGAAATCTGGACCTTAATAGAGCCTAATTTTAGGCCCAAATTCACTCCAGTTTGTAGGAAGTGAAGGAAACGGCCCAGATGGAATTCTTCCGTAGGAGCATTCCTGGCCTCACACCAAGAAACATAATTTCGCCATATACGGTGTAATGTTTTAACGTTACATCCTTCCTAGCCTTTATCAGCGTAGGGATGACCTCAACCGGAATGCTAGGATCCGGCATTCAACCGCCATGCCGTCAAATGCAGCCGCGGTAAGTCTTGGAACAGACAGGGCCCCTGATGCAACAGGTCCTGTCTTAGAGGGAGAGGCCACAGATCTTCTGTGAGCATTTCCTGCAGATCCGGATACCAGGTCCTCCGTGGCCAATCTGGAACAATGAGGATTGTTCTCACTCCTCTTTGTCTTATTATCCTCAACACCTTGGGTATGAGAGGAAGAGGAGGAAATACATAGACCGACCGGAACACCCACGGTGTCACTAGGGCGTCTACAGCTACTGCCTGAGGGTCTCTTGACCTTGCGCAATACCTCTGTAGCTTTTTGTTGAGCCGGGACGGCATCATGTCTATCTGTGGCAGTTCCCACCGACTTGTAATCTGTGCAAAGACTTCCTGATGAAGTCCCCACTCTCCCGGATGTAGGTCGTGTCTGCTGAGGATGTCTGCTTCCCAGTTGTCCACTCCCGGAATGAACACTGCTGACAGTGCGCTTGCGTGATTCTCCACCCAGCGAAGAATTCTGGTGGCTTGTGCCATCGCCACTCTGCTTCTTGTGCCGCCTTGGCGGTTTACATGAGCCACTGCGGTGACGTTGTCTGACTGGATCAGAACCGGTTGGTCGCAAAGTAAGGTCTCCGCTTGACGTAGGGCATTGTATATGGCCCTTAGTTCCAGGATGTTGATGTGAAGACAAGTCTCTTGACTTGACCAAAGACCTTGGAAATTTCTTCCCTGTGTGACTGCTCCCCAACCTTGGAGGCTTGCGTCTGTGGTCACCAGGATCCAGCCCTGAATGCTGAATCTGCGTCCCTCGAGAAGGTGAGCACTCTGCAGCCACCACAAGAGTGATACCCTGACCCTGGGGGACAGGGTGATCAACCAATGCATCTGTAAATGTGACCCGGACCACTTGTCCAGTAGGTCCCATTGGAAAGTCCTCGCATGGAACCTGCCGAATGGAATGGCCTCGTATGATGCCACCATCTTTCCCAGGACTCGAGTGCAGTGATGCACTGACACCTGTTTTGGTTTCAATAGGTTCCTGACAAGAGTCATGAGTTCCTGGGCCTTTTCTATCAGGAGATAAACCCTCTTCTGGTCTGTGTCCAGAATCATGCCCAAGAAAGACAGACGAGTAGTAGGAATCAACTGCGACTTCGGGATATTGAGAATCCAGCCGTGTTGCTGTAACACTTTCAGTGAAAGTGATACGCTGTTCAGCAACTGCTCTCTTGATCTCGCTTTTATGAGATCGCCCAAGTACGGGATAATTGTGACACCTTGCTTGCACAGGAGCACCATCATTTCCGCCATTACCTTGGTGAAAATTCTCAGGGCCATGGAGAGACCAAACAGCAACGTCTGAAATTGGCAATGACAGTCCTGTACCGCAAATCTGAGTTACGCCTGATGAGGTGGATAAATGGGGACATGAAGGTATGCATCCTGTACACAAATGCGGACAACAGGTGTCAAGCCGTGTGTTGCCTTTGTCAAGCTGTAATAAGTAGGGATAAGGACGTTAACCACCTCGGAACATCCTCCCTTATACGTCACCTGCAGCGCATTCATCATAAGTCAGTGACAAGTTCAAAAACTTTGGATGACAGTGGAAGCAGTCCACTAACCACTAAATCCCTTCCTCTTGTAACCAAGCTCCTGCAAACCACACCACCAACTCCCTCAGTGTCAATTTCCTCCTTAGACAGGAGAGCCAATAGTCCTGCAGGCCATGTCACTGGCAAGTCTGACGAGTCCTCTCCTGCCTGGGATTCCTCCGATGCATCCTTGAGTGTAACGCCTACTGCTGCTGGCGCTGCTGTTGTTGCTGCTGGGAGTCGATCGTCATCCCAGAGGGGAAGTCGGAAGACCACTTGTACTTCTTCCAGTAAGCAATTGACTGTCCAACAGTCCTTTGCGAGGAAGATGAAATATCACAGCAGTCATCCTGCTGCAAAGCGGATAACTCAGGTCTGGGTGGTGAGAAACGTGGTTCCGGTATCCATTGTTAATTTAGAGGCAACTAGAGACTTGATTGAGGTACTGTGTCCCCGGTACCAAATACCCTCTAGGTTCCATTTCTCTAGGCAGGCGATACCGAAAATGTACACAGACCTCAGAAAAAGAGTCACCAGTGTCCTAAAAAATGCAGTTGTACCCAATGTCCACTTGTCTGTGGTTAAGTGGAGCAGGGCAGACTCAGGACTATATGACTGTGACAGCCCACTGGGTAGATGTATTGCCTCCCGCAGCAAGAACAGCAGCGGCGGCACCAGTAGCAGCATCTCGCAATTGCCAACTCGTTCCTAGGCAGGCTACGCTTTGTATCACCGCTTTCCATAAGAGGCACACAGCTGACAACCACTTACGGAAACTGAGGAACATCATCGCAGAATGGCTTACCCCAATTGAACTCTCCTGGGGATTTGTGACATCGGACAACGCCACCAATATTGTGCGTGCATTACATCTGGGCAAATTCCAGCACGTCTCATGTTTTGCACATACATTGAACTTGGTGGTGCAGAATTATTTAAAAAACGACAGGGGCGTGCAAGAGATGCTGTCGGTGGCCCGAAGAATTGCGGGCCACTTTCTGCCTTCAGCCACCGCATGCCGAAGACTGGAGCACCACCAAACATTCCTGAACCTGCCCTGCCATCATCTGAAGCAAGAGGTGGTAACGAGGTGGAATTCAACCCTCTATATGCTTCAGAGGATGGAGGAGCAGCAAAAGGCCATTCAAGCCTATACATCTGCCCACGATATAGGCAAAGGAGGGGGAATGCACCTGACTCAAGCGCAGTGGAGAATGATTTCAACGTTGTGCAAGGTTCTGCAACCCTTTGAACTTTCCACACGTGAAGTCAGTTCAGACACTGCCAGCCTGAGTCAGGTCATTCCCCTCATCAGGCTTTTGCAGAAGAAGCTGGAGACATTGAAGGAGGAGCTAAAACAGAGCGATTCAACTAGGCATGTGGGACTTGTGGCTGGAGCCCTTAATTTGCTTAACCAGGATTCAATCTGTTGAAATCAGAGCACTACATTTTGGCCGCCGTGCTCGATCCTAGATTTAAAACCTACATTGTATCTCTCTTTCCGGCAGACACAAGTCTGCAGAGGTTCAAAGACCTGCTGGTGAGAAAATTGTCAAGTCAAGCGGAACGTGACCCGTCAACAGCTCCTCCTTCACATTCTCCCGCAACTGGGGGTGCGAGAAAAAGGCTAAGAATTCCGAGCCCACCCGCTGGCGGTGATGCAGGGCAGTCTGGAGTGAGTGCTGACATCTGGTCCAGACTGAATGACCTGGCAACGATTACTGACATGTCGTCTACTGTCACTGCATATGATTCTGTCACCTTTGAAAGAATGGTGGAGAAAAAGAGGCAATTTGGAGGCCCTTGCACAAACTGGCTTTATTCTACCTAAGTTGCCCTCCCTCCAGTGTGTACTCCGAAAGAGTGTTTAGTGCGGCCGCTCACCTTGTCAGCAATCGGCGTACAAGGTTACTTCCAGAAAATGTGGAGAAGATGATGATCATCAAAATTAATTATAATCAATTCCTCCGTGGAGACATTCACCAGCAATTGCCTCCAGAAAGTACACAGGGATCTGAGATGGTGGATTCCAGTGGGGACGAATTAATAATCTGTGAGGAGGGGGATGTACACAGTGAAAGGGGTGAGGAATCGGAGGATGATGAGGTGGACATCTTGCCTCTGTAGAGCCAGTTTGTGCAAGGAGAGATTGATTGATTCTTTTTTGGTGGGGGCCCAAACCAACCAGTCATTTCAGTCAGTCGTGTGGCAGACCCTGTCGCTGAAATGATGGGTTCGTCAATGTTTTTCTTTTCAATCTAAACCCCTGCAGTTTTCTGTAAGCATCTGCTTCGCAATGATGATCAACAAGTCACAAGGGAAAACACTCAGGGCTGGAGGCGTAGATCTTAGGACCAGCTGCTACAAGCATGGCAGAGGTGTCACTATCACTGGTGACACACAGAGAGGCGGCGAGGGAGATTGTAATGCAGTGCGCGCAGATAAGCAGCGCAATGGTAAAAAGGAGGCATGGTCTCATAGGTAGGGGCGTGGCCTGAATCACCATTTTGTTGCTGCGGGTATCCCGGGGGTTGGGGGCTGTACCCGGGGACTAGTGTGTGAGTGGTGCTGGCTCCTGCACAGTGACAGAAACTGGGTGTTGCACGTAATGTCACAGTAAAACACCCATATTCTGTCACTGAAGAAGAGCCGGCACTTTGGTGTCACCCCACTTGGCGGGTGACACTCGGGTGTGTGCCGCAACCCCGTTGTGATGCCACTGACCCATGGGAAGCTTTACGTGGCTTACCCATGTGTTAGTAGCCCCAAGCATCTTTTGTGTTAGTCCCTGAAGAAAAACTTCAAATATTGTTTACAATTTTGTAATCAATGGCCTAATTCAGTAAGGATTGCAAATTCTGCTAAGTAACAGAATTTGCAATCCTTTGGTTCGCATGCTGGGGCCACCCATCACAGGGCATGGCCACCCAGCATGCCGCCTCCCTTCTTGACCACGCTGAAATTGCAGTCTCAGTGCAGTTCAGCGTGATCATAAAAAATGGGTTAGCCTCCTGTTGGTGCAGACTGTACGTGTGCGCAGGAAGCCGCCACCATTTTTGTGATCGCAACGGCTGCATGTGATGTCATGCAGCCGCTCTGACCACGCCTCCTGTTTCTCCGTTGAAGCCCTGCCCCCGCACCGCTCCATCTCCGACTTTGAAATGGAGTGTTGCTGACCCCCCCCCCCCCCCCCCGCACCGATTGACAGTCACAGAAAATGCAGGCGCATGCGTATGCTCTTAGCAATTTTTGCAGTTGGATTGCTTATTGTGATTGCAATCCAACCTGAATCAGGCTCTATTACCTATCACAATGCACTGCAGGTAGTACAAAATGGGGTTAATATAGGAGAAAACCCCCCAGAGCTGTGCTCCTTAACTGTCCCTGGTGGCTAGTGGAGCGGCTGCCCAGTAATCAGTGTCCACGCCAGTGCGCACACGGCCCGCCCCCTACAGCCATGCTGGATCACGGTATAGTGTGGGCACAGAAGCCCCTTACCTCCCTTTCATCAGCGGCCTCGTGATCCCGGAGGGCGGTGTGTGTGTGACTGACCTTAGGAAGAAACCGGAGCCTCCGCTGCAGTGACCCAGCAACCAGGGCACGGGAGTATACTGCGCCGCTGGGAGTGATGGAGCTGCAGTAAAGATGTCTATTAGACCTAGCCTGCTGCAGCCCTTGTACATTCTTATAAAAAAAGTTCTTCTTTTCTTGTCAAAATTAATAGCTAAGTATAGGCTGCCTGAGGCAGCCCCCTGTTAAGTGTCCTGCTACTGAAGGCACCAACTACAAACTGAGCTCCCTGTTCATGGAAGCGAGGTTATAGAGCAGGGGGCGCTGAGCATCTTGGGAACAGTCAAAAGCTTTGAGCCTGTTGGTGCCTCAGATCAAGATCCTACTCTACACCACAATGTGAATCCTTGTGGAGTCCAGTGTACCCCACAGAAGAAATGAATGTGTCACACCCATTGGCAGCAACATTAGAATAGCTGCTGATGGGCACAATGGAGAAAGGAAGGGGGAAAAACATTTGAATCCAGCACATATATGTAATTTGAATATGTAATTTGTACCTTCCTACTTTAAAATGTAATGGATGAACCTCACCCTGTGAGAACTATCTTCATGATCAAGAGATCTCATATGCAAGATAAGTATGTGTTGGCAGAGGCGCTCACTGGGCAGAGATGCTGATCGCATCTCTGGCATGTGCCGGTGCACTGCGGCACCAGCACACACACACACACACTTCAGACCTGATCTCCTGTTGTGTGAATATGCACAGCAGAGATCAGGTCTGAATACAGCTGTCAGTAAGGCAGGGATCTGCTGCTGCCAGTGAGGCAGGGATGTGCTGCTGTCAGTGAAGCAGTGATCTGCTGCTGCCAGTGAGGCAGGGATCTGCTGCTGCCAGTGAGGCAGGGATGTGCTGCTATAAGTGAGGCAGGTATGTGCTGCTGTCAATGAGGCAGGGATGTGCTGCTGTCAGTGAAGCAGGGATGTGCTGCTGTCAGCGAGGCAGTGATCTGCTGCCCACTATCTCCCTATCACCCCTGCCTGAGTCACACACTTTCCCTGTCACCCCTGCCCCAGTTACCCACTATCTCCCAGTCACCGCTGCCTCAGTTAACCACTATACCTGCGACCCCTGCCTCAGTCACCTACTATACCAGTCACCCCTGCTTTAGTCACCCACTATCTCTGTCACCCCTGCCTCAGTCAACCACTATCTCCATATCACCCCTACCTCAGTCACCCACTATCCCTGTCACCTCTGCCTCAGTCACCCACTGTCACCCTATCACCCCTGCCTCAGTCACCCACTATCCCTGTCACCCCTGCCTCAGTCTCCTACTGTCCCTGTCACCCCTGCCACAGTCATCCACTATATCCCTATCACCCCTGCCTTAGTCACTGACTATCTCCCAGTCACCCCGGCCTCAGTCACCCACTATCTCCCAGTCATACATGCTTCAGTCACCCACTATCTCCCAGTCATCCCTGCCTCAGTCACCTACTGACACCAGTGCAGACATTTCTGCTGCGGCCTCTCCACTCTCCAGCGTGAACGTACTGACGACTGAGGAAATCCGCTTCCCAGTTGAGGACTCCGGGAATGAACACTGCCGATATTGCTGGCAGATGACGTTCTACCCAACTGAGGATTTTTGATACTTTTAGCTTTGCCATGCAATTTCGAGTGCCGCCTTGATGATTTGTGTACACTACCGTGGTGTCGTTGTCCGATTGTACTTGAACAGGCCTGTTCTGTACTAGAGGCAGGGCCAGTGTCAATGAATTGAACACTGCCCGCAATTCCAGAATGTTTATCGGGAGGAGAGATTCCTCCCTGGTCCACCGATGGTGAAGGGTCGTCATCACGGCCATGACCTTGGTGAATTTCCGAGGTGCCGTGGCCAAACCAGAAGGCAGGACCTGAGATCCAAAAACTAACCAGGCACAACACTGCTTAGCTTCCAACATCAGATGAGATTGGACATATCCAGTGTGATGCGGCTGTAGATGATTTTTGCTGTTTCTAACTTCTACTTCTAACTACTGGTACATCAATGAATAAGTTTCAAAATATAATGCATCAAGAGAACGGTGTTGGTAGTATAAAACTACCTACAGCACCTGGTATTCCCAGGTGGTCTCACATCCAAGAACAAACCAGGCCCAAAATCAGGTGATATTGGGCATATACAGTGTGGTGTGGCTGTAGATGAGCTTAGTGGTTTCTGTTAGAGTTCTTCTACTTCTAACTACTCGTACATAAATGAGTAAGCAGCCGATTTATTAAACCTGGTGAAATGATAATTTGCATGGTGATAAAGTACCAGCCAATCAGCTCCTAATTGCCATGTCACAGGCTGGGTTTGAAAAATGACAGTTAGGAGCTGACTGGCTGGTACTTTATCACCTTGCACTTTATCAGTTCACCAGGCTTAATAGATCTGCCCCAATGTTTCAAAATGGAATGCATCAAGAGAACGGTGTTAGTATTGTAAAAATACACACAGCTCCTGGTATTTCCTTGTGGTCTCCCATCCAAGTACTAAAACCAGGACCAACACTGCTCAGCTTCCATGATCAGGAGAGATTGGGCAAATCCAGTGTGCTGTGGCTGTAGATGAGCTGGTGGTTTCTGTTACAGCTCTTCTACTTCTAACTTCTGGTACATAAAAGAATACATGTAAAAATTAAATGTACCAAGAAAATGGTGTTGGTAGTTTAAAAACACCTAAAGAATCTGATACTACCAAGCAGTCTCCCATCCATGTATTAACAAAGTCCAATACTGCTTTGCTTCAAAAATCAAATGAGATTGGGCATATCCAGTGTGGTGTGGCTTTAGATAAGCTTTGTGGTTTCTGTTAGAGCTCTTCTACTTCTAACTACTGGTACATTAATGAATATGTATAAGGTTGTAGTTTATCCAATATGCCTTTACTACCTTACCTTTCAACCCCCCCTCCCTCCCCTCTTCTCCTTATAGCTTCCTTAGTTCTCTCCTCCTCGTGTGTGCGTTATTTGTTTTCTCATACGTCCTAGAGGATGCTGGGGTCACATTAAGAACCATGGGGTATAGACGGGATCCGCAGGAGACATGGGCACTTTAAGACTTTCAAAGGGTGTGAACTGTCTCCTCCCTCTATGACCCTCCTCCAGACTCCAGTTTTAGTATTGTGCGCAGTGATACTGGATGCACTACAGGGGAGCTCTACTGATTTTCTCTGAAAAGACTTGTTAGTTTTTTTTATTTTCAGGGAGGCTGCTGGCAACAGTCTCCCTGCTTCGTGGGACTTAGGGGAGAGAAGTATGACCAACTTCTAGTGAGTTCAATGGCTCTGCTTCAGGCTGACAGGACACCATTAGCTCCTGAGGGTGCTGATCGCTGGGTACGCCTAGATGCACACTCCCGCAGCCTGCCGTCACCCCCTTACAGAGCCAGAAGACAGGTGAGTAGCAGAAGAACAGAAGACTTCTTCTTCAGTGACGGCATTCTGAGGTACCGAGCAGCGAGCGGAACGCTGCGCGCCATGCTCACACACAAACACAGGCACTGCAGGGTGCAGGGCACGGGGGGGGGGCACCCTGGGCAGCATAAATTCCTCACAAAAGGCTGGAAAAAGTGGACATTAGTGCCTGGGCACTGTCCTTACCCCACTAGCATAATTAATTATTTCTGAGCGGGACAGATACGCGCCATTACAGCGGCGGGGCTTCTTCCTCACCTCACCAGAACATCTTTAGAGCATTACAAGTCTATCACTATAGAGTTTATTATTTCCCAGACTGTGTACTTTTGGCGCTGGATTGTGAGCTGAAAAATCCTCTGTGTCCCTCTGACAGATTTACTGACGGTCTGTCCCCCATAAGCCGGTGTGTCTGTGGGTACTTGGTATATGTGTGTCAACATGTCGGTGGCTGAATTTTTTTCCCAAGAGGAAACTATATTAGGAATGCAGACATATGATGGTGGCCCTGTTGGCACCACCAATAACTGACTGGGTAAATGTTTCAGTAATATCAGAGTAAGGTTGGATAAATCTGTGTCCCAGACACAGACGTAGAGAATAGATGTGATATTCATGGCTATGTTTCTTTTCCCTCAGGCCCCGCTGGGTCGCAAAAATGTTATTTTGCCCAGTTACTACACACTGATACTGACACGGATACTGATACTTATGTCGACCATAATGTTTCCTGATTAGATCCAATATTGGCAAGGAGCATTCAGTACATGATTGTGGATATTAAGGACATATTAAAATCACTGAAGACCCTGCTGTTCCTGACAAAGGGGTCTATATGTATGTATATATAGATATATAATGAAAGCTGATGTAACGTTCCTCCATCTCTGTTTGAGAAAGTCTGGGCCAGCTCGACAAGATGGTTTCAAATCCCCAAAAGGATTCTGGTTGTTTATTCATTTCCCGCCGCGGACAGAATAAAGTGGGAGTCACCCCCTGTTCTGCACGGGGCCCTGTCACAAATCCAGCGGATCGTATGCAGGAAGCTACATTATTTCTAGTTATGTAACCACGGGTACATTACTTAGACCTGCCATTACATGTGCATGGGTGAGTAGTAGTATTCAAGAATTGGTCGAATACCTTGTCATCCGATATAGATACCCTGGAGAGATGGGATACTCCTTACGTTGTATCATATCAAGGACACTGCAGCATACTTACGTGAGACTGCAAGGGATATAGGACTCTTGAGTTCACGGGCCAATTTCATGGCAGTGTCGGATAGGAGGGCATTGTGGATTCACCAAGAGAATGCTGATGCTGACTCCAAGAAGAAAGGGAGTCTCTTCCCTATGAAGGTGAAGCCTTGTTTGGTGACTGCCTAGTTAATTTGATCTCGGCAGCTCCCGCAGGTAAGTCAACCTTCTTGCCCTATGTTCCCTCCCAACGGATGAAGACGCATCATTATCTGATGCAGTCATTTCGGCCCAATAGATATGCAAGAAGTTAAGATTCCCCTTTCTTTGCAGGTAGAGGAAGGAGAAGAGAGAAGAGGTCTGCATCCTCTTCAAGATCGCAGGAGCAGAGATCATCCTCTGCTTCTGCCAAATCCACTGCATGACGCTGGGGCTCTCTTGCAGGAGCCCGCACCAGTGGGGGCACGTCTAAAACTCTTCAGTCAGTTCTGGATTCATTCGGACATGGACTCGTGTGTTTTACAAATAGTGTCCCAAGGGTACAAACTGGGGTTTCAAGATGTTCCCCCTCACCGATTGTTCAAACATTAAGTTACTGTGCTATTCCTGGGTTATATAGCGCTGGGGTATGTGCTGGCATACTCTCTCTCTGTCTCTCCAAAGGGCCTTGTGGGGGAAATGTCTTCAGTAAAAGTATTCCCTGTGTGTGTGGTGTGTCGGTACGCGTGTGTCGACATGTCTGAGGAAGAAGGCTATATTAGAGAGGAGCGGGAGCAAATGAACGTGGTGTCTCCGCCGACACCTGATTGGATGGATATGTGGAATGTTTTAAATGCTAGTGTAAACTCATTGCACAAAAGATTTGACAAGGCAGAAGCTTTGGGACAGTCAGGGTCTCAACCAATGCCTAATCCTATGTCGCAGGGACTGTCAGGGTCTCATAAGCGCCCACTATCCAGATTGTTGACACAGATACCGACACGGATTCTGACTCCAGTGTCGATTACGATGATGCAAAGTTACAGCCAAAATTGGCAAAATACATTTGATATATGATTATGGCAATAAAAGATGTTTTGCACATCACAGAGGAGCCCCCTGTCCCTGACAAGAGGGTACATATGTACAAGGGAAAGAAGCCTGAGGTAACCTTTCCCCCCTCACACGAGCTGAACGAGTTATGTGAAAAAGCTTGGGAATCTCCTGCAGATTTCCAAAAGGATTCCCCTTTCCCATCAACGGATAGGTTACGATGGGAATCCTCCCCTTGGGTGGACAAAGCATTAACACGCTTATCCAAGAAGGTAGCCCTCCCGTCCCAGGATACGGCTACCCTCAAAGAGTCTGCTGACCGCAAACAGGAGATTACCCTGAAGTCCATTTATACACATTCAGGTACCTTACTCAGACCGGCAATTGCGTCGGCCTGGGTGTGTAGTGCTGTAGCGGCATGGACGGATACCCTAGATAAGGCTACTATTTTATTGCCCCTGGGGCATATAAGAGATGCTGTCCTATATATGTGTGTATGCAAACTACAGGTGGTGCTGCAGGGCTCACACCCTTTTACTTGTCTTGTAGAGCAACTCTGGAGCTGTTACTGGGTCCAGCTGCTGCAAGAAATCAGCTTGAATGCTTCAGGGGCTTGGGCATGGCCAACATGAGCCCCACACTGATGGGGGTGTATAAAGCGATCTAGGGGTCATCCAAGCGCAACCCCACAAAGGCCGCCATGCCCTGCGTGACCATTTTCTCTTTTCATATGCAGACGAGGGTTGCAGCCAACTATGCCCATTGCTTGGATGACATCACTGTATGCAAATCCGTCTGCTGCAGACCTTTCCCCAGGAATGCTTGTACTAGTTGTTGCATATGGTTTGATGTTTGAGGGTGCTTCAGTATTAGGCAGCTTTCCGCCCTCTCATGTTCATCTGAAAATATGTGGTCTCCCTGCAGTTCCCTTGTGCTTCCTCAGTTGAATCTCCTTAACTTGACGGGTGTGTGCCCGAGCAGCCGCCCTCCACAGCCCTATCCCAGCACATGCTTTTCTTGCGTATGAGATCTCTTGATCATGAAGATAGTTCTCACAGGGTGAGGTTCATCCATTACATTTTAAAGTAGGAAGGTACAAATTACATATTCAAATTACATATATGTGCTGGATTCAAATGTTTTCCCCCCTTCCTTTCTCAATTGTGCCCATCAGCAGCTATTCTAATGTTGCTGCCAATGGGTGTGACACATTCATTTCTTCTGTGGGGTACACTGGACTCCACAAGGATTCACATTGGGGTGTAGAGTAGGATCTTGATCTGAGGCACCAACAGGCTCAAAGCTTTTGACTGTTCCCAAGATGCTCAGCGCCCCCTCCTCTATAACCTCGCTTCCATGAACAGGGAGCTCAGTTTGTAGTTGGTGCCTTCAGTAGCAGGACACTTAAGAGGGGGCTGCCTCAGGCAGCCTATTCTTAGCTATTAATTTTGACAAGAAAAGAAGAACTTTTTTTTATAAGAATCTACAAGGGCTGCAGCAGGCTAGGTCTAATAGACATCTTTACTGCAGCTCCATCACTCCCAGCGGCGCAGTATACTCCCGCGCCCTGGTTGCTGGGTCACTACAGCGGAGGCTCCGGTTTCTTCCTAAGGTCAGTCACACACACACCGCCCTCCGGGATCACGAGGCCGCTGATGAAAGGGAGGTAAGGGACTTCTGTGCCCACACTATACCGTGATCCAGCGTGGCTGTAGGGGGCGGGCCATGTGCGCACTGGCGTGGACACTGATTACTGGGCAGCCGCTCCACTAGCCACCAGGGACAGTTAAGGAGCACAGCTCTGGGGGGTTTTCTCTTATATTAACCCCATTTTGTACTACCCGCAGTGCATTGTGATAGGTAATAGAGCCTGATTCAGGTTGGATTGCAATCGCAATAAGCAGTCCAACTGCAAAAATTGCTAAGAGCATACGCATGCGCCTGCATTTTCTGTGGCACCCCGCAGTTAATGCGATCGCCTCTGACTGTCAATCGGTGCTGGGGGGGGGGGGGTCAGCAACACTCCATTTCCAAGTCGGAGATGGAGCGGTGCGTGGGCAGGGCTTCAAAATGGGGTCGGCAACGGAGAAACAGGAGGCGTGGTCAGAGCGGTTGCATGACATCACATGCAGCAGCTGCGATCACAAAAATGGTGGCGGCTTCCTGCGCACACATACAGTCTGCACCAACAGGAGGCTAACCCATTTTTTATGATCACGCTGAACTGCACTGCGACTGCAATTTCAGCGTGGTCAAGAAGGGAGGCGGCATGCTGGGTGGCCCCAGCATGCGAACCAAAGGATTGCAAATTCTGTTACTTAGCAGAATTTGCAATCCTTACTGAATTAGGCCCATTGATTACAAAATTTATTTGTAAATATTTGAAGTTTTTCTTCAGGGACTAACACAAAAGATGCTTGGGGCTACTAACACATGGGTAAGCCACGTAAAGCTTCCCATGGGTCAGTGGCATCACAACGGGGTTGCGGCCCACACCCGAGTGTCACCCGCCAAGGGGGGTGACACCAAAGTGCCGGCTCCTCTTCAGTGACAGAATATGGGTGTTTTACTGTGACATTACGTGCAACACCCAGTTTCTGTCACTGTGCAGGAGCCAGCACCACTCACACACTAGTCCCCGGGTGCAGCACTCAACCCCCGGGATACCCGGAGAAACAAAATGGAGATTCAGGCCAACAGGCCACACCCCTACCTATGAGACCATGCCTCCATTTTACCATTGCGCTGCTTATCTGCGCGCACTGCATTACAATCTCCCTCGCTGCCTTTCTGGGTGTCACCAATGATAGTGACACCTTTGCCATGCTTGTAGCAGCTGGTCCTAAGATCTACGCCTCCAGCCCTGAGTGTTTGCCCTTGTGACTTGTTGATCATCATAGCGAAGCAGATTCTTACAAAAAACTGCAGGGGCTTAGATTGAAAAGAAAAACATTGACGAACCCATCATTTCAGCAACAGGGTCTGCCACACGGCTGACTGAAATGACTGGTTGGTTTGGACCCCCACCAAAAAAGAAGCAATCAATCTCTCCTTGCACAAACTGGCTCTACAGAGGCAAGATGTTCACCTCATCATCCTCCGATTCCTCACCCCTTTCACTGTGTACATCGCCCTCCTCACAGATTATTAATTCGTCCCCACTGGAATCCACCATCTCAGATCCCTGTGTACTTTCTGGAGGCAATTGCTGGTGAATGTCTCCACGGAGGAATTGATTATAATTCATTTTGATGATCATCATCTTCTCCACATTTTCTGGAAGTAACCTCGTACGCCGATTGCTGACAAGGTGAGCGGCTGCACTAAACACTCTTTTGGAGTACACACTGGAGGGAGGGCAACTTAGGTAGAATAAAGCCAGTTTGTGCAAGGGCCTCCAAATTGCCTCTTTTTCCTGCCAGTATACATACGGACTGTCTGACGTGCCTACCTGGATGCGGTCACTCATATAATCCTCCACCATTCTTTCAAAGGTGACAGAATCATATGCAGTGACAGTAGACGACATGTCAGTAATCGTTGCCAGGTCCTTCAGTCCGGACCAGATGTCAGCACTCACTCCAGACTGCCCTGCATCACCGCCAGCGGGTGGGCTCGGAATTCTTAGCCTTTTCCTCGCACCCCCAGTTGCGGGAGAATGTGAAGGAGGAGCTGTTGACGGGTCACGTTCCGCTTGACTTGACAATTTTCTCACCAGCAGGTCTTTGAACCTCTGCAGACTTGTGTCTGCAGGAAAGAGAGATACAATGTAGGTTTTAAATCTAGGATCGAGCACGGTGGCCAAAATTTATTGCTCTGATTTCAACAGATTGAATCCTGGTTAAGCGAATTAAGGGCTCCATCCACAAGTCCCACATGCCTAGCGGAATCGCTCTGTTTTAGCTCCTCCTTCAATGTCTCCAGCTTCTTCTGCAAAAGCCTGATGAGGGGAATGACCTGACTCAGGCTGGCAGTGTCTGAACTGACTTCACGTGTGGCAAGTTCAAAGGATTGCAGAACCTTGCACAACGTTGAAATCATTCTCCACTGCGCTTGAGTCAGGTGCATTCCCCCTCCTTTGCCTATATCGTGGGTAGATGTATAGGCTTGAATGGCCTTTTGCTGCTCCTCCATCCTCTGAAGCATATAGAGGGTTGAATTCCACCTCGTTACCACCTCTTGCTTCAGAGGATGGCAGGGCAGGTTCAGGAATGTTTGGTGGTGCTCCAGTCTTCGGCACGCGGTGGCTGAATGCAGAAAGTGGCCCGCAATTCTTCGGGCCACCGACAGCATCTCTTGCACGCCCCTGTCGTTTTTTAAATAATTCTGCACCACCAAATTCAATGTATGTGCAAAACATGGGACGTGCTGGAATTTGCCCAGATGTAATGCACGCACAATATTGGTGGCGTTGTCCGATGTCACAAATCCCCAGGAGAGTCAAATTGGGGTAAGCCATTCTGCGATGATGTTCCTCAGTTTCCGTAAGAGGTTGTCAGCTGTGTGCCTCTTATGGAAAGCGGTGATACAAAGCGTAGCCTGCCTAGGAACGAGTTGGCATTTGCGAGATGCTGCTACTGGTGCCGCCGCTGCTGTTCTTGCTGCGGGAGGCAATACATCTACCCAGTGGGCTGTCACAGTCATATAGTCCTGAGTCTGCCCTGCTCCACTTAACCACGGACATGTGGACTAGTGGACATTGGGTACAACTGCATTTTTTAGGACACTGGTGACTCTTTTTCTGAGGTCTGTGTACATTTTCGGTATCGCCTGCCTAGAGAAATGGAACCTAGATGGCATTTGGTACCGGGGACACAGTACCTCAATCAAGTCTCTAGTTGCCTCTGAATTAACGATGGATACCGGAACCACGTTTCTCACCACCCAGGCTGACAAGACCTGAGTTATCCGCTTTGCAGCAGGATGACTGCTGTGATATTTCATCTTCCTCGCAAAGGACTGTTGGACAGTCAATTGCCTACTGGAAGTAGTACAAGTGGTCTTCCGACTTCCCCTCTGGGATGACGATCGACTCCCAGCAGCAACAACAGCAGCGCCAGCAGCAGTAGGCGTTACACTCAAGGAGGCATCGGAGGAATCCCAGGCAGGAGAGGACTCGTCAGACTTGCCAGTGACATGGCCTGCAGGACTATTGGCTCTCCTGTCTAAGGAGGAAATTGACACTGAGGGAGTTGGTGGTGTGGTTTGCAGGAGATTGGTTACAAGAGGAAGGGATTTAGTGGTCAGTGGACTGCTTCCGCTGTCATCCAAAGTTTTTGAACTTGTCACTGACTTATGATTAATGCGCTGCAGGTGACGTATAAGGGAGGATGTTCTGAGGTGGTTAACGTCCTTACCCCTACTTATTACAGCTTGACAAAGGCAACACACGGCTTGACACCTGTTGTCCGCATTTGTGTACAGGATGCATACCTTCATGTCCAAATTTATCCATCTCATCAGTCGTACGTCAGATTTGCGGTACAGGACTGTCATTGCCAATTTCAGACGTTGCTGTTTGGTCTCTCCACGGCCCAGAGAATTTTCACCAAGGTAATGGTGGAAATGATGGTTTTCCTGCGCAAGCAAGGTGTCACAATTATCCCGTACTTGAGCGATCTCATAAAAGCGAGATCAAGAGAGCAGTTGCTGAACAGCGTATCACTTTCACTGAAAGTGTTACAGCAACACGGCTGGATTTTCAATATCCCAAAGTCGCAGTTGGTTCCTACGACTCGTCTGTCTTTCTTGGGCATGATTCTGGACACAGACCAGAAGAGGGTTTATCTCCCGATAGAAAAGGCCCAGGAACTCATGACTCTTGTCAGGAACCTATTGAAACCAAAACTTGTGTCAGTGCATCACTGCACTCGAGTCCTGGGAAAGATGGTGGCATCATACAAAGCCATTCCATTCGGCAGGTTCCATGCGAATACTTTCCAATGGGACCTACTGGACAAGTGGTCTGGGTCACATTTACAGATGCATTGGTTGATCACCCTGTCCCCCAGGGTCAGGGTATCACTCCTGTGGTGGCTGCAGAGTGCTCACCTTCTCGAGTGACGCAGATTCGGCATTCAGTACTGGATCCTGGTGACCACAGATGCAAGCCTCCAAGGTTGGGGAGCAGTCACACAGGGAAGAAATTTCCAAGGGCTTTGGTCAAGTCAAGAGACTTGTCTTCACATCAACATCCTGAAACTAGGGGCCATATACAATGCCCTACGTCAAGCGGAGACCTTACTTTGCGACCAACCGGTTCTGATCCAGTCAGACAACGTCACCGCAGTGGCTCATGTAAACCGTCAAGGCGGCACAAGGAGCAGAGTGGCGATGGCACAAGCTACCTTTGCATTTTTCTCCCAAACGAAGGACACTAGAATGAAAATTTTAAAGCCTCCTGTTAGTGCTTCATCTACACGGTATAGCCCTGAATTTTCCAATGCGTAGCTCTTTGCAAAAGAGAGATATTGGCAAGGAAAAGCTGTCTTGTACCTTTGCATTTTTCTCCCAAACGAAGGACACTAGAATGAAAATTTTAAAGCCCCCTGTTAGTGCTTCATCTACACGGCATAGCCCTGAATTTTCCAATGTGCAGCTCTTTGCAAAAGAGAGATATTGGCAAGGAAAAGCTGTCTTTCAACTCTTCCACAACTGAAAAACAGATAGTGTTCCCAAGCCTTCCATCCTGTAATATCTTCAGTCTCTCGTCAATGAAGAAAACAATCCCTCCAGCAGACTCTTCAACCACGATACAAGATCACAGCCAAAAGGGCGAGAAGCAACTACACTTGCGTTTAACCAAAATGGCAGTGCACCAAAACATAAGCTGACACAATCATGGAGAATGAGCCAGCATATATGCTCTTCTATCTATATTTTGCAAACCTGCTCTTGTCCCCTCCAGCTGCTCCATGTAGATTTGACGCCTGGCAAGGTGCATAACCCACTGACAAGCAGGCACACTCCTGCATGAGTTTTCACTCTCACTAGCAGGATGATACACATTCATTTGCATGTGCTCCACCTCTGACACACCGCCCACCCAACCACCCAGTCACCAGAGCCACCCACAAGCCAACTGGCTCCGTGATTTAATTTGCACAGTGCAGTCATCCAGGCAGCATGTCCTTCTCAATGGAATAATCTCTGGTTCCATGGAATCTTCCGCATTGGAATGCTGCGGAACAAAAAGGATTTAAACATTCAGCTTGCTAGCATTCAATGTACCTGCGGCTTGGCTCTAGCATATGGGTCTTCATCCTGTGGCCCTCCAGCTGCTGTGAAACTACACATCCCAGCATGCCCTGCCACAGTTTTGCTATTAAGGTATGCTAAAACTGAGGCAGGGCATGCTGGTATATGTAGTTCCACAGCAGCTGGAGGGTCGCAGGTTGAAGACCCATATTCTAGCATGCCTGTTCTATGATGCATGTTCCGTGATGTCACAATCAGCTTGGAATGGGGTGTCTAGCATGCATTTGCTGACAGCCACTTGAGGGAGACACACATCAGGAGATGCAGCATATCGGAGGTCTTCGATGCCTTTCCTGCAAATGCACACCACCAGCTGCTGGTCTGGACACAAAACAATACCCACAATTGAAGGCTCAAAATGCCCAACTACAGGATTAATGTAAGTAGTGAATTTTGGAATGAATTTAGAAGTAGGAAATTAAGTTAGTTCACAAGTACATTCAAATTCCGATCTAAAGTCTAGGTAGGCCTCACGTCCTGGCAGCCCCCAGCATTTAAAAATGCCTTGATTAGAGGTAGGGAATTAAATGTAGATAAGAAGTAGACACAAAATAACACTCCACAGAGCAATTATCAGGTGTCTTTATCAATTGTTGCATTTAAAAAATCAAGCAATTAGGGAACACAATGTTGCGACAATGTAACCCTATTTGCAAAATAGTACTAAATAAGTTTGTCGATGTAAGACATTTGCAAAGGCGCAAACAAAACACGCTGGAAAATGCAACTGAATCTGTTTTTGGAGGTTAGAATAGATGCAGGATCAAGTAGCTCAATGGGTAGGGTGTTTGATTAGAATTCAACAGGTTATAGATTTGAATCCTGGGTATGATAGTTTGAGGTGTTATTTAATAAAGTATGTTTATATATTAGTCACACATGGCTTACTTGTACAAATGGCATGTCACCAGTTAGTGCTGACTGCTGATATGCCATTTGCACAAACACGCCATGTGTGACTGTATATGCATTTAAGGAGGGCACCCCGGCAATACCACAAACCATTGAGTGTCAAGTATACTAGATATATCTTCATATCTCATGTGCTTTCTCTGAGACCAATCTTGTTATGCCCCTTCCCCACAAGGCATGCGCCTTTTGTCCATATTGCAAAAATGGGGAGGGGAGGGGGGGGGGGCATATAATTCTCTGTCACAGGGCACCAAAAAGTCTAGTTATGGCTCTGGTATGCATTATGTAATCTGGCAGACCATATCTCCAACACTGGCTGGTTGGAATAGAAATCCGGTTATCTATGTGAGCAAATGACCATCAACGATTTACTCTCAAACACTAGAAAATGGACAAACATGGTCCCCTAAACAAATTGGTTAAATTTTGGGTTTAACCAATTTGTGTAATGACCATTTTTGACCACTTTTCTAGTGTTTGGGAGCAAATGGTTAATTGACATTTGCTACTATACATTACCAGATTTTCATTCCATCCATCCAGACTGGATAGATAGCCTGACAGATAATTGTGTAGTGTACGCCCAGGATAACTGTCAGTTGTGCTTTCTTTTATGACGGCACATAAATGGGTGGGCAGATCCAGAGCAAGCACTGCCCACTCATGCATAGTTGTCAACTGATGTGAAGTTCCAGGGGGCAATCTCAGTTATAAAGAAAAGTATCTGGAAATTGTCCCTAGTTTAAAAAAAAAATAAAAAAAAAATTGATCAACTCCATTTATTTAGTATGATATCCCAGCAGTCAGAACAACATACTTTATTAAATAACACATCTCAAACTACCATACCCAGGATTCAAACCTATAACCTGTTGAATTCTAATCAAACACCCTACCTATTGAGCTATTTGATCCTGCATAAAAATTGTGAACATTATATGAAGCTATTGGTACTTTGCAAAAAAAAAAGTATCAGCATTACAACGCAGCAGATCCATGCAGTTTGCAGCCACACACTACATGTATCTGCTCAGCAACAATGCTGATTATTTCTTCACAAAGTACAAGGTGAGCTCCAAACAGAATTCTCTAGCTTAGAATTATACCTTTCTATGCCAAACCTAAAAGTCGGGCCCCCCACCCTGGGATCCCCCAGAGGGAGGCCTGCACCGTCATGCGGCAGGCTTGTCCGTTTTGGAAGCAGGCTGATGGGCAGCCCAGGCTTGCTTCAGTCTGGGCTTGGCAGGTCTGGAAGCATGAGCTTGCTTTGGGTATGCCTGACCTTGGGTACGCTTTACCTGAGGGATGAAAGGGCCAAGGGAAAGTACTTTTAGCCTTCTGCGTGGTAGGAGTCATACGAGGTAGGCAAGCTGTTTTAGCAGTAGCCAGATCAGCTACAATCTTATTGAGGTCTTCTCCAAAGAGAGTGTCTCCCTTGAAAGGAAGCACCTCCAGGGTTTTCTTGGAATCCATATCCACCGACCAGGATCTCAACCAGCTGTATAAAGTATTACCTTGGAACTGGCTCTCCACTCCCCATTATCTGGTTATCATGGCTTCCTCCTCCAGTGTCCAGACTCGCTTGCTGAAGCTCGGCCACTTCTTCCTAGCAGCAGGCTACTGGATCACTGGGCAGCAGAGGTGCTTGGGAGCCGGAAGGGGGCGGAGCAATCAGGCAGGCAGTTGCAGTGCTGCCCAGCTATCTGTGGTGTGAGAAGAAGCAGGGGCACCCCACCGCTGGCAGTGCTGCAGCTAGCGGTGGTGGCAGCGGCGAGGCTGCTGGGCTGGGTCTTGAAAAAGGTGGAAAGAAGGGTGTTACGGCATGGAATGTACAAACTGCGAGACCCTGCTGGTAGCGCCTTTGTCTATTTAGTAGGAAGGGCACGTAACAGCCGGGGGGCAATGGAGGAAGCCCCTTTAGGGCTGGAGCCCCTTCAGGGCTGGAGCCCGGCGGCAACTGACTCCGTTGTCTCTGGCAGTTCTGCCCCTGGACTAGAGGAATGGTCAAGAACATGGCAACATTTAATGCCAAAAAATGCAAAATCATACACGTCTCAAAAATGCAAAGGCTAACTATAATATTAAGGGCATTATAATGGCAAGAGGAAAGCTATCTAAGTATTACTATTTCAGGTGAGCAATGTAACAAAGCAATAGGAAAGGCAAGTCAGATGCTTGTTTGCATAGGTTAAAGAACCAGTAGCAGAAAAAAGTAATACAGGTTGAGTATCCCATATGCAAATATTCCGAAATACGGAATATTCCGAAATACGGACTTTTTTGAGTGAGACTGAGATAGTGAAACCTTTGTTTTTTGATGGCTCAGTGTACACAAACTTTGTTTAATACTCAAAGTTATTAAAAATATTGTATTAAATGAACTTCAGACTGTGTGTATAAGGTGTATATGACACATGAATGAATTCTGTGAATGTACACACACTTTGTTTAATGCACAAAGTTATAAAAAATATTGGCTAAAATGACCTTCAGGCTGTGTGTATAAGGTGTATATGAAACATAAATGCATTTTGTGCTTAGATTTAGGTCCCATCACCATAATATCTCGTTATGGTATGCAATTATTCCAAAATACAGAAAAATCCGATATCCAAAATTCCTCTGGTCCCAAGCATTTTGGATAAGGGATACTCAACCTGTAATGCCACTGTATAGGTCCTTGGTACAGCCACATTTAGAATCCTGTGTTCAGTTCCAGAAGCCATATCTCCAGAAGGCTGTAAATACATTAGGGCAACTAAAATTGTGCATGGCCTACATCACAAAACTTACCTGGAAATACTAAAAGATTATGTGTATAGTTTGGAGAAGGGAAGAGGGAACATACAGTAATAGAAACATTTAAATATATAGGGAGGAATGTAATAGGGTGTGAGAATCAGAAAGTGAGAGATTTTGTGTTTTTTCCTGTTGTTTTTTTTTTTTTTTCATTGTTTGTTTTTTAAAGTGGCAATCCTTTACATGGCAAAACCAGGTTGATATTTGCCATGTAAAGGATTGCCACCGTGGGCATGTGTAGAAGGGGCACTGCTACTGTTGGCATTATGTGTGTAAGCTGCACTGATATGGTGGTTATGTGTATAAAGGGCACTGCGACTGTGGGTATTATTATTATTATTATTATTATTATTACATGCGGTGTAATGACAATAAGATAGTGCTACTGTGTGGCGTATTTTGATTTGGGGTGCTATTGTGTGGCCATGCCCCTTCCTTGTGATACCACACCTTCTTTTTTTAAGGAGCGCACTGTCCCTTTATTAAGTATTGGAGAGAGGGCCCAAATTAATAGTTTGCAGGGAGGCGCCAAACACCCTAGCACTGGCCCTTTGGTAGGGGACAGGATTTGCTTCTGCTTGTGCACATCTGTTATGATTGCCAGCCAACAGCACTGGTTTTGCCTATAACACTAACTATAAATATTTTGAATTGGTCCTGGACCACCAATCCAAGGCACCCCTGCAAGTGTCCTGAGGCACCCCAGGGTGCAGTTTGAGAACCACTGGTCTAGTGAGTACCCAGGATAATTATTGTAGCTGGTCTGCGGGTAACAGCTCTCAGATCCACTTCTAGAAAAAATGCAGCAATGTAATTTGAGTGACAAACTGCAGAGATGAACCCTTTCTGTGACTGCTGCACAGGGATCACACAAACTCTATTCATAGGGCAGACTTCACTTAGGGGAGATGTTCTCACCCCGCAAAGAAGTGCGAGTATATACCGCACTTACGGTACCATTGGATTTACAGATATTTTCTTGCAATACACTATGGGGGTCATTCTGAGTTGATTGCTCGCTAGCAGTTTTTAGCAGCCATGCAAACGCATTGTCGCTGCCCACTGGAGAGTGTATATTCACTTTGGAGAAGTGCGAACACTTGAGCAGCAGAGCGCCTGCAAAATCGTTTCAAAATAAGACCAGCACTGTAGTTACACTTCGTGTGCGTTGATTCTAACAACCGAGGGACGGCTTTTGATGTCACACACCCATCCAGCGAATGCCCAGCCACGTCTGCATTTCTTCTGCCACGCCTGCATTTTTCCAAGCACTCCCTGAAAACGGTCAGTTGACACCCAGAAACGCCCTCTTTCTGTCAATCTCCTTGTGGCCTGTTCTGTGATTGGAATAATCGCTAGAACTAGTGCAAAACCACAATGGACTTTGTACCCGTACGATGCGCATGCACATTACGGAGCATGCGCATGCACAGATTAGCCATTTTTTTTCAACTGATTGCTGCGCAGCGAACAACGGCAGCAAGCGATCAACTCGGAATGACCCCCTATATACATAGAAACATGGATTTTTACTGCAGGAATTATGGTTAGTTTAGGGGTATCGGTTAGGGTCAACAGAGGTGTAGCTAGGGGTCCAAGCGCCCCTGGCAAAGTAAGGGACTGGCGCCCCCCCTTTCGATAAAGCATTGCAGTCCATTGGCGGTTACCATGTTGGAGCCACAGCAACTGACCCCCTCCCCCACACGCTGCCCTACATCATCGGCTGGGATTCACTGTTGGTGTGAAGCCACTGGGAACATTCTGGTAGCATTAGCAGCAGTCTGTGTCATAGATAGGGAAGGCAGAAGGTTAACTAGCAGTCTGTTGGCAGCAGAGGCTGGGCGGGGGGCTGAGAATGAGCCAACGCTGATCAGTGTCCAGTCTGCTCAGACAAAAATATTTTGTGATCAGGGCTGGTTCTAGACCAAAGGAGCCAATAGCAAAAATTTCCTTTGGCACCCCCCCCCCCCCCACACACACACACACACACATATACACACACACACACACACACACACACACACACACACACACACCAAAAAAGAACATATCCCAGTTTAACATAACGCTATGTGGTGCAAGGTGTGGAGCTGGTCACTTGTATCAGACCTCTGACATTTGCCTTTTCACCCATATTGCATACTTTTTCTTGCAGGTTGTGTCTTAATTCAAGAAGTGTTCTAAGTACTTCAGCTTAGTATCTTTACTGACCCCTCTTTACCCCACACTACATAACTGACCCCTCTATACCCTACACTACATCACTGACCTTTCTATAACCATCACTGCATTACTGACCCCTCTATACAGTACACTGACCTCTATATACCTGCTAGTACATCCCTGATGCCTATATTCCCTAAGCTAAATCCCTGATGCCTCTATTCCCTACGCTACATCCCTGACGCCTCTATTCCCTATGCTACATCCCTGACGCCTCTATACCCTACGCTACATCCCTGATGCCTCTATTCCCTACGCTACATTCCTGATGCCTCTATAACCTACGCTACATCCCTGACGCCTCTATACCCTACGCTACATCCCTGACGCCTCTATACAGTACAATGCATTACTGATCCCTCTAGACCATACATCCTCATTACATCAGAGAGATAGTGAAACACTGGAAAAAATAAGGATAAAGTGGACTACAGAAACTGATGCTCTAAACAAAGGAGAGAGAGAGAAAAGCACAAGGGAAAGTGGGCAATCGGAACACCATAGAGAGAGGAGAGATAGAAATGCCTGAAAAAGTAAAGGGGGTTGGGTATGGCATCCGGCGCTCGGGATTCCAGCAGTCACATGATACCTAATCCTAATCCTAACCCTCTGGGGGGGTGGCGGATAGGGCTAACCCTCAGGGGGTGGCAGCTAGGACTAACCCCCCCCCCCCTCCTAGTGCCTTCTTTAACACCCGCTCCCCCGGTCCTAACCCTCCCTCCAATACTCGCCTTCGGGATGTTGGCTGTCTGTGTGCCGGCACCAGTCTCCCAAGTGGTGTCAGGATTCCAACATCTGTCAAATGACCGCCGGTATACCGTCTGCCGGGATGGTAAATGTATCCTGAGGACAGGTAGTGAGTGTGGAGGGATAGGTGGTTCAGTAAAATGTAACAGCTCAAACTGCGATCATTCACTGATAAATTGATTTATAGCTCTCCCTTTTTAACCATTGCAGTCATAAAAGCAATGTTTTTTAAACTTTTAAATAAAGCTTGTTAGCATCCCCAGCACACTGTATATGCTGGGAGATGTAGTTCTCAATATGAAAACATTTAATTACTGTATGAACTCTAATTCCCCAACTGAAACCTCTCACAAACACACACTCCTAAATCTAGTACACACACACACACACACACACACACACACACACACACACACACACACACACATTTCCCCAGTACTGACAACTCTCATCACTTCCACACACTGACAACTCCCTCCTGCTCCTCTCCCCACTGACACTGACAGCTCCCTCACAGTCACACACATCCTCCACCCCCCCACCCCCCCACACACACACTGATAGCACACATGCACAAATCCCCCCTTCCTCGACACTAACTGTCACGGACTGCTTGGGCAGCAGGGGGCAGGCTCTGACTTGAAGTGCTGAAATTCAACAGCTCTCTCGAACTTGCAAGGCATGGCTGTGCAGCTGTCTCCAGCCATCTCCTTGCCCACTGTGTAATTTGTGGCGTTCTCTGATGTTCCCCGCTCTGCCTCTACAACCGGCACATAATGTACAGCAGTGGTGACTCCTGAGTATGGGCCTGGAGAACTCCGCCTACCGGGGGGTAGGGATTAATAATTTCAAAGGGGCAGAGCTAGGAGTGAAGCAGTGGACAGCAGTTGAGGGGCGTTTCAAACTGTAACAGGGTTGGGACAATTTCAGTATCCTTCCCTCACCGTCTAATTGGTCAGTCCCACGCTGATTGCCATAGCGCCCTTTTCGAGACTGCAGAACTCTATCCCTTAGCCACGGTTGGCACAGCTGGATGGTGCCCCTGGCAAGTGCCATCCTGGCCAAGGGGTAGATACGCCCCTGAGGGTCAGGGCCAGCAACAGAAATCTTGGGGCCCAGTACACTGATATCTCTGGGGCCCCCTCAACCCCCCCTTAACTTGGCAGAGGGATCTTTAAAAAAAAATGGAGCCTTTGACTCGGACCGTCAGTGAGGCCGGCAGGTGGTTTTCATACTGGGCTATCCAGCTCTTCGGTGACGGTGGCAGGGACATTCAGAAAAGGGCCAGCACAGCAACATGCATAATAATGGCAATACAGTATGGACCACAGGGACTGGACAAAGTGATGGGGTAAAAGGAGGGGGGAGGGTTTAGTTGGCCTGTTAATTGTTTTCCTGCTTAAATTGAGCAGTTGGTGGATACACTTTAAAAAGCAATATTGGCACTGTGGCCCCATTATTTCTGTTCTTAATACTTGGAGCCCTGAACAAGTGTCCCCTTTGTCCCCCCTGTCAGGCTGCGACATGACATCCTAGGACACGATACTGCACCATGCATCACCATTATATTTCAGTGTGCCTTGTCAATATTTAAATCTTGTTCTGTGTGACGTGAGTTGTAAATGGTTGAAAATCTCTGTGCTACAGTATCGTCACCATGTAGTTATAACAAGCAACACCGCAAAACCACCAAAAGACGTGTTTTGGTAGAGGGACTGCTGGAGGGGCCCATTGGGGCCCCCAGTTTGCTACCCCACCCCAGTATACCTGTGCTGTAGCCAGTGGAAGGGGCACTATCTTCCCGGTGATCTCTTCGGGAAGATGGTGCCGCACATAGAAAGCAAAGACTCTGGCTGCACTCTCCTGCCCTCGCTCTAAGCAAGGTGATCGGGCCACAAAAGGACCCCTGTCGGACCCCTGCCGGACCCCGGCCTGTGGGCCACAAAAGGATGCATTGGGGGCGGCATGCGGCCCATGGGTTTGACACCCCTGCCCTAGAGTATCAAAATTTGTTTCACGGCACCCCTAGGCCAAAGTTTTTTTTATTGAGAAATTCAGAAAAAAATATAAAATTAAGTAAATTGTGTTTATAGCATGTCATCCTCAGGTTCAGTTATGTTGTGAGGGAATGGTTTTGCCAATTTAATAAAGTATAAATAATTTTAATTGGTCCTGGACCACCAAACTATGCTACTAGTGCAAGAACCCCAGTTTGGAAACTACTGCCATAAAATAAACCTTTTTTGTTTTTTTTAAACTACATGTAATACACCTTAGAGCTCAGTTCCTAAAAGGTTTTAAACCCTTGCATACAGTAAACTACACATATTTAAAAATCCTACACCGGGCACAAGTGCTCACGGGCCAATTTCATGGCAGTCTCGGATAGGAGGGCATTGTGGATTCACCAAGGGAATGCTGATGCTGACTCCAAGAAGAAAGGGAGTCTCTTCCCTATGAAGGTGAAGCCTTGTTTGGCGACGGCCTAGTTCATTTGATCTCGGCAGCTCCCGCAGGTAAGTCATCCTTCTTGCCCTATGTTCCCTCTCAACGGATGAAGACGCATCATTATCTGACGCAGTCATTTCGGCCCAATAGATATGCAAGAAGTTAAGATTCCCCTTTCTTTGCAGGTAGAGGAAGGAAAAGAGGGAAGAGGTCTGTAGCCTCTTCAAGATCGCAGGAGCAGAGATCATCCTCTGCTTCTGCCAAATCCACTGCATGACGCTGGGGCTCTCTTGCAGGAGCCCGCACCAGTGGGGGGCACGTCTAAAACTCTTCAGTCAGTTCTGGATTCATTCGGACCTGGACTCGTGGGTTTTACAAATAGTGTCCCAAGGGTACAAACTGGGGTTTCAAGACGTTCCCCCTCACCGATTGTTCAAATCAGCCTTAGTCAGCAGGGAGAAGGTTTTTATTCAAGCCTCTTCGTGGTCCCGAAGCCGGACGGCTCAGTCAGACCAATCTTAAATCTGAAATCCCTTAATTTCTACCTAAAGAAATTCAATTTCAAGATGGAATCTCTCAGGGTAGTGATCTCCAGTCCGGGGGATAAAGGAGATTTCATGGTTTTGGTAGACATAAAGGATGCCTACTTATATGTTCCCATTTAGCCACTGCATCAAGCAGCAGCTACCTGAGGTTTGCAATTCAGGATTGTCATTACCAATTTCAGACGTTGCCGTTTGGTCTGTCCACGGCTCCGAGGATTTTCACCAGGGTGATGGCGGAAATGATGGTTCTCCTTCGCAAGCAAGGAGTCACAATTATCCCGTACTTGGATGATCTCCTGATTAAGGCGAGATCCAGGGACCAGTTAGTGCAAAACATCTACTCTCCCTGACAGTTCTTCAACAACATGGTTGGCTCCTAAATTTGCCAAAATCGCAGTTGGTCCCAATGACGCGGTTGTTGTTTTTGGGAGTGATACTGGACATTGAAGAGGTTTTCTTCTAGTGGAAAGGCTCTGGAGATCCAGAGTCTGGTCAAACAAATTCTGAAGCCAGCAAGAGTGTTAATCCATCAATGCATTCAGTTGCTGGGGAAGATGGTTGCGGCCTACGAGCCCATTCAGTTTGGCAGGTTCCATGCCAGAGTGTTCCAGTGGGACCTGTTGGACAAGTGGTCCGGATCCCACCTACACATGCACCGGAGGATAATCCTGTCTTCCAAGACCAGAATCTCACTCCATTGGTGGCTGCACAGTTCTCACCACCTAGAGGGGCGATGGTTCGGGATCCAGGACGGGATCCTAGGGACCACGGATGCAACCCTCCGAGGCTGGAGAGCAGTCACACAGGGGGAAAACATCCAAGGAAGATGGTCAAGTCTTCCTTGGATGTTTTCATCTCCACATAAATGTTCTGGAGTTAAGGGCCATTTAATAACTGCAGACACAGTACGCACTGGGACGGGTGCCCATCATCCTCTACAGACTAAGAGAAAAGGATTTACCGGTAGGTATTAAAATCCTATTTTCTCTAACGTCCTAGAGAATGCTGTGGACTCCGTAAGGACCATGGGGATAGACGGGCTCCGCAGGAGACATGGGCACTTTAAGAAAGACTTTAGTTCTGGGTGTGCACTGGCTCCTCCCTCTATGCCCCTCCTCCAGAACTCAGTTTGATACTGTACCCAGTGGAGACTGGGTGCTTTTCAGGAGCTCTCCTGAGCTTTCTGACAGAAAGTATTTTGTTAGGTTTTTAATTTTCAGGGAGCACTGCTGGCAACAGACTCCCTCATCGAGGGACTGAGGGGAGAGAAGCAGCCCTACTCTCTGAGTTGCAAGGTCCTGCTTCTTAGGCTACTGGACACCATTAGCTCCAGTGGGATTGGTACGCAGGATCTCACCCTCGCCGTCCGTCCCAGAGCCGCGCCGCCGTCCCCCTCGCAGAGCCGGAAGATAGAAGCCGGGTGAGTATGAGAAGAAAAGAAGACTTCAGAGGCGGCAGAAGACTTCATGATCTTCACTGAGGTAACGCATAGCACTGCAGCTGTGCGCCTTTGCTCCCATACACCTCACATACTCCGGTCACTGTAAGGGTGCAGGGCGCAGGGGGGGCGCCCTGGGCAGCAATATAAACCTCTTTCGCAAAAATATAACATATATACAGCTGGGCACTTTATATATGTATAAGCCCCCACCAATTTTACAGTTTAAGCGGGACAGAAGCCCGCCTCCGAGGGGGCGGGGCTTCTCCCTCAGCACTCACCAGCGCCATTTTTTCTCCACAGCACAGCTGAGAGGAAGCTCCCCGGACTCTACCCTGCTTATACCACGTTAGACAAGAGGGTTGAAAAGAGGGGTGGGGGGGGCACATAATTCGCAAATTACATACAGCAGCACTACTGGGCAAACATTAAGTTACTGTTTTATTCCTGGGTTATATAGCGCTGGGGGGTGTGCTGGCATACTCTCTCTCTGTCTCTCCAAAGGGCCTTGTGGGGAAACTGTCTTCAGAAAAAGCATTCCCTGTGTGTGTAGTGTGTCGGTACACGTGTGTCGACATGTCTGAGGAAGAAGGCTATATTAGAGAGGAGCGGGAGCAAATGAATGTGGTGTCTCCGCCGACAGCTGATTGGATGGATATGTGGAATGTTTTAAATGCTAGTGTAAACTCATTGCACAAAAGATTAGACAAGGCAGAAGCTTTGGGACAGTCAGGGTTTCAACCCATGCCTGATCCTATGTTGCAGGGACTGTCAGGGTCTCATAAGCGCCCACTATCCCAGATTGTTGACACAGATACCGACACGGATTCTGACTCCAGTGTCGATTACGATGATGCAAAGTTACAGCCAAAATTGGCAAAATCCATTCGATTTATGATTATGGCAATAAAAGATGTTTTGCACATCACAGAGGAACCCCCTGTCGCTGACAAGAGGGTACATATGTACAAGGGAAAGAAGCCTGAGGTAACCTTTCCCCCCTCACACGAGCTGAACGAGTTATGTGAAAAAGCTTGGGAGTCTCCAGATAAAAGACTGCAGATTTCCAAAAGGATTCTTATGGCGTATCCTTTCCCATCAACGGATAGGTTACGATGGGAATGCTCCCCTAGGGTGGACAAAGCATTAACACGCTTATCCAAGAAGGTAGCCCTCCCGTCCCAGGATACGGCTACCTTCAAAGAGTGTGCTGACCGCAAACAGGAGATTACCCTGAAGTCCATTTATACACATTCAGGTACCTTACTCAGACCGGCAATTGCGTCGGCCTGGGTGTGTAGTGCTGTAGCGGCATGGACAAATACCTTATCTGAGGGGATGGATAGCCTAGACAAGGATACTATTTTATTGACCCTGGGGCATATAAGAGATGCTGTCCTATATATGTGTGTATGCAAACTACAGGTGGTGCTGCAGGGCCCACACCCTTTTACTTGTCTTGTAGAGCAGCTCTGAAGCTGTTACAGTGCCCAGCTGCTGCAAGAAATCAGCTTGAATGCTTCAGGGGCTTGGGCATGGCCAACATGAGCCCCACACCGAAAGAGGGTGGGGGTGTTTAATGCAAACTTGGGGTTATACAAGCGCCGCAAAAGGCCGCCATGCCCTGCATGCCCCTTTTCTCTTTTCATATACAGATGAGGGTTCCAGCCAACTTTGGCCCACTGCTTGGATGACATCACCGTATGCAAATCCGTCTGCTGCAGACCTTCCCCCAGGAATGCTTGCAATAGTTGTTGCATATGGTTTAATGTCTGAGGGTGCTTCAGTATTAGGCAGCCTTCCGCCCTCCCATGTTCATCTGAAAAGATGTGGTCTCCCTGCAGTTGTTGTCCCCAGACGAGAGTTCCCTTGTGCTTCCTCAGTTAAATCTCCTTAACTTGACGGGGGTGTGCCCGAGCAGCCGCCCTCCCCAGCCCTATCCCAACACATACTTATCTTGCATATGAGATCTCTTGATCATGAAGATAGTTCTCACAGGTTGAGGTTCATCCTGGCCCCGCTCCCCGCTGGAGAGCGCTGATGGGGACAGCAGCGGGGCTTCAGCAGAAGGGTGAGTATGTGTGGCCAGAGACCTCCCTTCCCATGTGCAGGCCTGCAGAGTCTGCCACGCAGGATTGGGCATGTGGCACTCTCCCTCCCAGGGGCTCTTCCAGATGTAGCTCCTCAGCAGTATTTTTCCCGGGCTGCGCGGCGCTCTCCCCGACTGGCATCCGCCCTGGAACACTGCCTTCCTCAACGCAACATCAGCAGGGGGCCCTGGCCTCATCAACATCCCAGGTCTTTCTCATGTATGTATCATGTATGTGTGTGTGATATATGTATGAATCATATATGTTTGTGATATATATATATATATATGTATGTATCTATCTATCTATCTATCTATCTATCGTATGTGTGTGTATATATATGTATCTATCATGTATGTATGTATGTATCTATCTTGTATGTATGTGTTCTATCTATCTATCTATCTATCTATCTATCTATCGTGTGTGTGATATATGTATGTATCTATCATGTATGTGTTATATGTATGTATCACACCTTCCTCTATACATATACATACATACATACATACATACATACATACATACATACACACACCTATATCTGTACGTACACTGACATACACACACCAACATCTATAGATAAACACGCTGACCCCTAAACGTACACCAACGTACCCACACCTGCATCTATACCTACACATGCTGACACGTGGACGTACACCGGCTTACCCACATGTGAATCTATACATACATGTGCTGACACCTGGACATACACTGATGTACCCACACCTAACATCTATACATATACATGCTAACACCTGGACGTATACAGACGTACCCACATTTGCATCCATGCATATATAGATGTAGGTGTGTGTACGTCAGTGTACGTCCAGGTGTCAACGCGTATATGTATAGATGCAGGTGTGGGTACGTCTGTGTATGTCCAGGTGTCAGAATGTGTATGTATAGATGCAGGTGTGGGAACGTCAGTGTAGGTTCAGGTGTCAGCGCGTGTATGTATAGATGCAGGTGCTTGTATGTCCAGATGTCAGTGCATGTATGTATAGATGCAAGTGTGGGTACGTCGGTGTATGTCCATTTGTCAGCGCGTGTATATATAGATGCAGGTGCTTGTATGTTGGTGTATGTCCAGGTGTCAGCATGTGTATGTATAGATGCAGGTGTGGGAATGTTGGTGTATGTCCAGGTGTCAGGGCGTGTATGTATGGATATTAGGTGTGGGTACATCAGTGTATGTCCAGGTGTTAGCGCATGTATGTATAGATGTATATATACACACACATACGATAGATAGATAGATAGATAGATAGATACATATTATAAGGGCACGGCCAGGTGTTAGCGCATGTATGTATAGATGCAGGATAATAATCACACAGCGTGCCCCCCACCAACCACAAACCTCCCCCACCCCCCTGTATGACATAAACACCGCTAATTCCACTTACACACAATAATTTCAGTTTGCGACCAGGAGCCGGCAATGTATGTGCACCCAAATGAAGCCACTGTACATGCCCTGCAGGCTGCTATGTACTGCAACAGGTGCAACAAATGTAAATGCCCTATCTTTAAAATGGGGCATATTTTACTAAATTAAAAAAACCTGTAACTTTCTGTAAAACCTTAACCCCAAAAGGCACTACACTAACATCGGGGTGTAGAGTTGGATCTTGATCCAAGGCACCAACAGGCTAAAGCTTTGACTGTTCCCAGGATGCCTTGCACCGCCTCCTCTACAACCCTGCCCAGTGGCGTAACTAGACCTTTGTGGGCCCCATAGCAAAATTCTGAATGGGCCCACCAGCACTCAACAAGAATGAGTGGCGTTTGGGGTCAGAAAAGTAGAGGGGAAGGGGTCTGACAGAGTAGGGGGCAGGACATGAATGAATAGAAATAGAATACTGAGAAACTGAGGTGTCCATTATATAAAGAAATACAGTATGTGTGTCTGTGTGTATATCACACACACACACATATAAGGGAAATTCAAATGCCCTCAATTATTGCGCCCATTACACTCTGGTTTAGGTGCACAAAGCACCTAAACCTGAATAAAGTAATGGGCGCGATCATGAAAAGACACCGTTTGGTTGCCCAAATGGGTCTCTTTGCACACATTTCAGCTTGTTTCCCCTGGGGGTAGCGAGCTGAAATAAACATGTCGCACCCGTTGGCAGCAACATTAGAATAGCTGCTGACGGGCACGATTGAGGGAGGAAAGGGACATTTGAATCCAGCCCATAGATGCAATGTGAATATGTAATTTGTACCTTCCTATCTTAAAATGTATAAAGTAGTGTTTACACTAGAGGTCTTTCCGAACCCCCTAATCCTAACATTGTAATTTGCTTTAGGGCGCACCTCCAATTAGTCTAGTGTTTCGTATTTTCACATTAAATACTTTCTTGCATTGGTTGGTTAAAGATTAGATCGTATATTTTTCTAGATATAGCTGTGCATAGTCTACAAGGCTACATGCTTCTCCCCTAACTAGAGATGTGCAGCGGGCATTTTTCGTGTTTCATGTTTTGGTTTTGGTTTCGGATCCGCAGTTGTGTTTTGGATACGGACGCGTTTTGGCAAAACCACCCTTTCGGGTTTTGTATTCGGGTGATTTTTTTTTAAAACCTCAAACAGCTAAAATCATAGAATTTGGGGGTAATTTTGATCCTATAGTATTAAGCTCAATAACCATAATTTCTACTCCTTTCCAGTCTATTCTGAACACCTCACACCTCCCAATATTATTTTTAGTCCTAAAATTTGCACCAAGGTCCCTGGATGACTAAGCTAAGCGACCCAAGTGGGCAGCACAAACACCTGGCCCATCTAGGAGTGGCACTGCAGTGTCAGACAGGATGGCACTTAAAAAAATAGCCCCAAACAGCACATGATGCAAAGATAAATAAAAAAAGAGGCGCAAGATGAAATTGTAGTGTGTCTCTCCTGCTCAGTGTCAGTTCTCAGTAGTATCCTCATCAGTGCTCAGTATCACTGCTCATTGTCTTGTGCTGCAATGTGGTGCTCAGTATACTAGAGTACATTACTAATAGTCCAGTGCTGCATCTTGCTGCTCAGTGTCAGTTCTAGTATCCTCATCAGTGCTCAGTATCACTGCTCACTGTCTTGTGCTGCATTGTGGTGCTCAGTATACTACAGAACATTACTAATAGTCCAGTGCTGCATCTGGCTGCTCAGTGTCAGTTCTAGTAATCTCATCAGTGCTCCGTATCACTGCTCATTGTCTTGTGGTGCTCAGTATACTACAGTACATTACTAATACTCCAGTGTCTTGTGCCGCATATGGCTGCTGTAGGGTGCTGTGGTAGTGTCCTGTCACTGTGCATATGTCATCATTCCAGTCACAGTGATATCTGGTATCTATCTAGTGGTATCTAATTCCAGACATTACCACCGTCTAATTCCAGATATATTACTGGCATATAATTCCACACATTAAGAAATGGAGAACAAAAAGGTGGAGAGTAAAATAGGGAAAGATCAAGATCCACTTCCACCTAGTGCTGAAGCTGCTGCCACTAGTCAAGGCAGAGACAATTCAATGCCATCAACATTATGTAATGATTATACGATACATTATATATCATATCATTGTATGGTTGTAAAATACAACTTAAAAACTTTAATGAATAAATACATAAAGTAGCTTTTATGTAACCTTTTTAAACCTATTAGCATAGACCGAATCTCATCGTGTGTATAGGCCTTTAGTTCAACAACAGCATGGGACCAGTTAGTGTGTTTTGACTAGAGATGAGCGGGTTCGGTTTCTCTGAATCCGAACCCGCCAGAACTTCATGTTTTTTTTCACGGGTCCGAGCGACTCGGATCTTCCCGCCTTGCTCGGTTAACCCGAGCGCGCCCGAACGTCATCATGACGCTGTCGGATTCTCGCGAGGCTCGGATTCTATCGCGAGACTCGGATTCTATATAAGGAGCCGCGCGTCGCCGCCATTTTCACACGTGCATTGAGATTGATAGGGAGAGGACGTGGCTGGCGTCCTCTCCGTTTAGAATTAGAATAGATTAGAGAGACACTTGATTTACTAATTTTGGGGAGCATTAGGAGTACTCAGTAGTGTACAGTGCAGAGTTTTGCTGATAGTGACCAGTGACCACCACTTTTATTTATAATCCGTTCTCTGCCTGAAAAAAGCGATACACAGCACACAGTGACTCAGTCACATACCATATCTGTGTGCACTGCTCAGGCTCAGGCCAGTGTGCTGCATCATCTATTATCTATATATAATATTATATATATCTGTCTGACTGCTCAGCTCACACAGCTTATAATTGTGGGGGAGACTGGGGAGCACTACTGCAGTGCCAGTTATAGGTTATAGCAGGAGCCAGGAGTACATAATATAATCCGTTCTCTGCCTGAAAAAAGCGATACACAGCACACAGTGACTCAGTCACATACCATATCTGTGTGCACTGCTCAGGCTCAGGCCAGTGTGCTGCATCATCTATTATCTATATATAATATTATATATATCTGTCTGACTGCTCAGCTCACACAGCTTATAATTGTGGGGGAGACTGGGGAGCACTACTGCAGTGCCAGTTATAGGTTATAGCAGGAGCCAGGAGTACATAATATATTATATAGTGAGTGACCACCAGACACACAGTGCAGTTTATTTAATATATCCGTTCTCTGCCTGAAAAAAGCGATACACACAGTGACTCAGTCAGTCACATACCATATCTGTGTGCACTGCTCAGGCTCAGGCCAGTGTGCTGCATCATCTATATATATTATATATCTGTCTGACTGCTCAGCTCACACAGCTTATAATTGTGGGGGAGACTGGGGAGCACTACTGCAGTGCCAGTTATAGGTTATAGCAGGAGCCAGGAGTACATAATATTATATTAAAATTAAACAGTGCACACTTTTGCTGCAGGAGTGCCACTGCCAGTGTGACTAGTGACCAGTGACCTGACCACCAGTATATAATATTAGTAGTATACTATCTCTTTATCAACCAGTCTATATTAGCAGCAGACACAGTACAGTGCGGTAGTTCACGGCTGTGGCTACCTCTGTGTCGGCACTCGGCAGCCCGTCCATAATTGTATATACCACCTAACCGTGGTTTTTTTTTCTTTCTTTATACATACATACTAGTTACGAGTATACTATCTCTTTATCAACCAGTCTATATATTAGCAGCAGACACAGTACAGTGCGGTAGTTCACGGCTGTGGCTACCTCTGTGTCGGCACTCGGCAGCCCGTCCATAATTGTATATACCACCTAACCGTGGTTTTTTTTTCTTTCTTTATACATACATACTAGTTACGAGTATACTATCTCTTTATCAACCAGTCTATATATTAGCAGCAGACACAGTACAGTGCGGTAGTTCACGGCTGTGGCTACCTCTGTGTCGGCACTCGGCAGCCCGTCCATAATTGTATATACCACCTAACCGTGGTTTTTTTTTCTTTCTTTATACATACATACTAGTTACGAGTATACTATCTCTTTATCAACCAGTCTATATATTAGCAGCAGACACAGTACAGTGCGGTAGTTCACGGCTGTGGCTACCTCTGTGTCGGCACTCGGCAGCCCGTCCATAATTGTATACTAGTATCCAATCCATCCATCTCCATTGTTTACCTGAGGTGCCTTTTAGTTGTGCCTATTAAAATATGGAGAACAAAAATGTTGAGGTTCCAAAATTAGGGAAAGATCAAGATCCACTTCCACCTCGTGCTGAAGCTGCTGCCACTAGTCATGGCCGAGACGATGAAATGCCAGCAACGTCGTCTGCCAAGGCCGATGCCCAATGGCATAGTACAGAGCATGTCAAAACCAAAACACCAAATATCAGTAAAAAAAGGACTCCAAAACCTAAAATAAAATTGTCGGAGGAGAAGCGTAAACTTGCCAATATGCCATTTACCACACGGAGTGGCAAGGAACGGCTGAGGCCCTGGCCTATGTTCATGGCTAGTGGTTCAGCTTCACATGAGGATGGAGGCACTCAGCCTCTCGCTAGAAAACTGAAAAGACTCAAGCTGGCAAAAGCACCGCAAAGAACTGTGCGTTCTTTGAAATCCCAAATCCACAAGGAGAGTCCAATTGTGTCGGTTGCGATGCCTGACCTTCCCAACACTGGACGTGAAGAGCATGCGCCTTCCACCATTTGCACGCCCCCTGCAAGTGCTGGAAGGAGCACCCGCAGTCCAGTTCCTGATAGTCAGATTGAAGATGTCAGTGTTGAAGTACACCAGGATGAGGAGGATATGGGTGTTGCTGGCGCTGGGGAGGAAATTGACCAGGAGGATTCTGATGGTGAGGTGGTTTGTTTAAGTCAGGCACCCGGGGAGACACCTGTTGTCCGTGGGAGGAATATGGCCGTTGACATGCCAGGTGAAAATACCAAAAAAATCAGCTCTTCGGTGTGGAGGTATTTCACCAGAAATGCGGACAACAGGTGTCAAGCCGTGTGTTCCCTTTGTCAAGCTGTAATAAGTAGGGGTAAGGACGTTAACCACCTCGGAACATCCTCCCTTATACGTCACCTGCAGCGCATTCATAATAAGTCAGTGACAAGTTCAAAAACTTTGGGTGACAGCGGAAGCAGTCCACTGACCAGTAAATCCCTTCCTCTTGTAACCAAGCTCACGCAAACCACCCCACCAACTCCCTCAGTGTCAATTTCCTCCTTCCCCAGGAATGCCAATAGTCCTGCAGGCCATGTCACTGGCAATTCTGACGAGTCCTCTCCTGCCTGGGATTCCTCCGATGCATCCTTGCGTGTAACGCCTACTGCTGCTGGCGCTGCTGTTGTTGCCGCTGGGAGTCGATGGTCATCCCAGAGGGGAAGTCGTAAGCCCACTTGTACTACTTCCAGTAAGCAATTGACTGTTCAACAGTCCTTTGCGAGGAAGATGAAATATCACAGCAGTCATCCTACTGCAAAGCGGATAACTGAGTCCTTGACAACTATGTTGGTGTTAGACGTGCGTCCGGTATCCGCCGTTAGTTCACAGGGAACTAGACAATTTATTGAGGCAGTGTGCCCCCGTTACCAAATACCATCTAGGTTCCACTTCTCTAGGCAGGCGATACCGAGAATGTACACGGACGTCAGAAAAAGACTCACCAGTGTCCTAAAAAATGCAGTTGTACCCAATGTCCACTTAACCACGGACATGTGGACAAGTGGAGCAGGGCAGGGTCAGGACTATATGACTGTGACAGCCCACTGGGTAGATGTATGGACTCCCGCCGCAAGAACAGCAGCGGCGGCACCAGTAGCAGCATCTCGCAAACGCCAACTCTTTCCTAGGCAGGCTACGCTTTGTATCACCGCTTTCCAGAATACGCACACAGCTGAAAACCTCTTACGGCAACTGAGGAAGATCATCGCGGAATGGCTTACCCCAATTGGACTCTCCTGTGGATTTGTGGCATCGGACAACGCCAGCAATATTGTGTGTGCATTAAATATGGGCAAATTCCAGCACGTCCCATGTTTTGCACATACCTTGAATTTGGTGGTGCAGAATTTTTTAAAAAACGACAGGGGCGTGCAAGAGATGCTGTCGGTGGCCAGAAAAATTGCGGGACACTTTCGGCGTACAGGCACCACGTACAGAAGACTGGAGCACCACCAAAAACTACTGAACCTGCCCTGCCATCATCTGAAGCAAGAAGTGGTAACGAGGTGGAATTCAACCCTCTATATGCTTCAGAGGTTGGAGGAGCAGCAAAAGGCCATTCAAGCCTATACAATTGAGCACGATATAGTAGGTGGAATGCACCTGTCTCAAGTGCAGTGGAGAATGATTTCAACGTTGTGCAAGGTTCTGATGCCCTTTGAACTTGCCACACGTGAAGTCAGTTCAGACACTGCCAGCCTGAGTCAGGTCATTCCCCTCATCAGGCTTTTGCAGAAGAAGCTGGAGGCATTGAAGGAGGAGCTAAAAGGGAGCGATTCCGCTAGGCATGTGGGACTTGTGGATGCAGCCCTTAATTCGCTTAACAAGGATTCACGGGTGGTCAATCTGTTGAAATCAGAGCACTACATTTTGGCCACCGTGCTCGATCCTAGATTTAAAGCCTACCTTGGATCTCTCTTTCCGGCAGACACAGGTCTGCTGGGGTTGAAAGACCTGCTGGTGACAAAATTGTCAAGTCAAGCGGAACGCGACCTGTCAACATCTCCTCCTTCACATTCTCCCGCAACTGGGGGTGCGAGGAAAAGGCTCAGAATTCCGAGCCCACCCGCTGGCGGTGATGCAGGGCAGTCTGGAGCGACTGCTGATGCTGACATCTGGTCCGGACTGAAGGACCTGACAACGATTACGGACATGTCGTCTACTGTCACTGCATATGATTCTCTCAACATTGATAGAATGGTGGAGGATTATATGAGTGACCGCATCCAAGTAGGCACGTCACACAGTCCGTACTTATACTGGCAGGAAAAAGAGGCAATTTGGAGGCCCTTGCACAAACTGGCTTTATTCTACCTAAGTTGCCCTCCCACAAGTGTGTACTCCGAAAGAGTGTTTAGTGCCGCCGCTCACCTTGTCAGCAATCGGCGTACGAGGTTACATCCAGAAAATGTGGAGAAGATGATGTTCATTAAAATGAATTATAATCAATTCCTCCGCGGAGACATTGACCAGCAGCAATTGCCTCCACAAAGTACACAGGGAGCTGAGATGGTGGATTCCAGTGGGGACGAATTGATAATCTGTGAGGAGGGGGATGTACACGGTGATATATCGGAGGGTGAAGATGAGGTGGACATCTTGCCTCTGTAGAGCCAGTTTGTGCAAGGAGAGATTAATTGCTTCTTTTTTGGGGGGGGTCCAAACCAACCCGTCATATCAGTCACAGTCGTGTGGCAGACCCTGTCACTGAAATGATGGGTTGGTTAAAGTGTGCATGTCCTGTTTTGTTTATACAACATAAGGGTGGGTGGGAGGGCCCAAGGACAATTCCATCTTGCACCTCTTTTTTCTTTTCTTTTTCTTTGCATCATGTGCTGATTGGGGAGAGTTTTTTGGAAGGGACATCCTGCGTGACACTGCAGTGCCACTCCTAGATGGGCCCGGTGTTTGTGTCGGCCACTAGGGTCGCTAATCTTACTCACACAGTCAGCTACCTCATTGCGCCTCTTTTTTTCTTTGCGTCATGTGCTGTTTGGGGAGGGTTTTTTGGAAGGGACATCCTGCGTGACACTGCAGTGCCACTCCTAGATGGGCCCGGTGTTTGTGTCGGCCACTAGGGTCGCTAATCTTACTCACACAGCTACCTCATTGCGCCTCTTTTTTTCTTTGCGTCATGTGCTGTTTGGGGAGGGTTTTTTGGAAGGGACATCCTGCGTGACACTGCAGTGCCACTCCTAGATGGGCCCGGTGTTTGTGTCGGCCACTAGGGTCGCTAATCTTACTCACACAGCTACCTCATTGCGCCTCTTTTTTTCTTTGCGTCATGTGCTGTTTGGGGAGGGTTTTTTGGAAGGGCCATCCTGCGTGACACTGCAGTGCCACTCCTAGATGGGCCCGGTGTTTGTGTCGGCCACTAGGGTCGCTAATCTTACTCACACAGCTACCTCATTGCGCCTCTTTTTTTCTTTGCGTCATGTGCTGTTTGGGGAGGGTTTTTTGGAAGGGACATCCTGCGTGACACTGCAGTGCCACTCCTAGATGGGCCCGGTGTTTGTGTCGGCCACTAGGGTCGCTTATCTTACTCACACAGCGACCTCGGTGCAAATTTTAGGACTAAAAATAATATTGTGAGGTGTGAGGTATTCAGAATAGACTGAAAATGAGTGTAAATTATGGTTTTTGAGGTTAATAATACTTTGGGATCAAAATGACCCCCAAATTCTATGATTTAAGCTGTTTTTTAGTGTTTTTGGAAAAAAACACCCGAATCCAAAACACACCCGAATCCGACAAAAAAAATTCGGTGAGGTTTTGCCAAAACGCGTTCGAACCCAAAACTCGGCCGCGGAACCGAACCCAAAACCAAAACACAAAACCCGAAAAATTTCAGGCGCTCATCTCTAGTTTTAACCACTGCACAGCACCTGGTGTTATATAGTAAGCACCACTATGGCATAGTATACAGCATTATGGGCCTGATATGAGTGTGACCAGCGGTGATGTGGAATGCAGTAGGAGGTGCTGTTTAGCAAGCACCACTTCTATATTCACCATGCAGTATATTGTGTGAATATAGAAGTGTTGGCTGTGTTATGTATTAGAGTAATTATTGCAGCTCCCAGCTAAAATTGCAACAATGTAATTTAGTGACAAGCTGCAGAGATTAACCCTTTCTGTGGCTGCTGCACAACCTCTATTCATATCGCTGAATTCAATTAGGGAGATGTTCTCACCCCGCGAGCAAGCGCAGGTATATGCCACACTTAAATGTATGGGTATGGTCTCCATAAAATGAGCGTAGCCTTGCAGGCAAAGACTACCTTACACCCTAGTTCTTGACCCTGCACCAACAGACCTCGGCCACCACAGGGAAAAAAGTACAGTAATTTCCACCATGTTAAGCCCCACACATTAATGCCCTTTGGGACATATTATGTCACACACCACAATATCTGTGATACACTATGCCCTACAGTAAAGCTTCTAATTACTTTTACAAAAACTGCTCAACGCCAAGAGTTTCACGTGCTGGGTGTCATGCTCATTGCCAGGGGTTTCACTCTCTGGGTGTCATGCTCATTGCCAGGGGGAACGCAGTAGGAGGTGTTATATAGTAAGCACCACTATGGCATAGTATATAGCATTATATATATTGTGAGCACTGGTGATGTTGAGTGCAGTAGAGCTGCTGCTGGGTAATTACAATTTACTACAACCACCAATATATTCTGCTGCACTATATATATGCAAAGCTAATTCTGCTGGGTAATTACAATTGACTACAACCACCAATATATTCTGCTGCACTATATCTATATTTGCAAAGCTAATTCTGCTGGGTAATTACAATTGACTACAACCACCAATATATTCTGCTGCACTATATCTATATATGCAAAGCTAATTCTGCTGAGTAATTACAATTGACTACAACCACCAATATATTCTGCTGCACTATATCTATATATGCAAAGCTAATTCTGCTGGGTAATGTAAATTGAAACATTATTGCATAGTATGTGATTTTTAAGTACTTTTTTAAAGTTTTGAATGATAAAGACCCAGTTTAATCTTTGTGGAATGCCTGGTTGTTGTTTTTAAGGTAATTTATTGCCTGGCATTTGAGGGGGTGGGGTGTGGTTACAGATTTCAATTATTGGTTTCACTTGTAATAGTCTTCTACTTAAGTCCAATGGTGTAGGCTGTGCAAAGCCGTTTGGCTGTGCATTTATTGATCTACTGTAAGCATGCATTTTTATCAAAGCGTGATAAAATTGACACATAACAGCAGTGTTCAATCAGCATTAATTTATCTTCAGCTGATATCGATTGTGAATTGACGTTTCTTCTCTTCTTGTCACCTCCAGGTAATTACAATTGACTACAACCACCAATATATTCTGCTGCACTATATCTATATATGCAAAGCTAATTCTGCTGGGTAATGCAAATTGAAACATTATTGCATAGTATGTGATTTTGAAGTACTTTTTTAAAGTTTTGAATGATATAGACCCAGTTTAATCTTTGTGGAATGCCTGGTTGTTGTTTTTAAGGTAATTTATTGCCTGGCATTTGAGGGGGTGGGGTGTGGTTACAGATTTCAATTATTGGTTTCACTTGTAATAGTCTTCTACTTAAGTCCAATGGTGTAGGCTGTGCAAAGCCATTTGGCTGTGCATTTATTGATCTAAGCGTGCATTTTTATCAAAGCGTGATAAAATTGACACATAACAGCAGTGTTCAATCAGCGTTCAATCGAAGTGAAAAAGAAGGAAAACAGAAGCACACCAATCTAACAAAACAAAGAAAACTGAAGAACTAATAACAAATGTGAGTCACTTACTCCTCAGATCACTCACCTCCTGATTGTTGCATCTGATTACATAGCACAGAACTACCTTACTTGGACATTTCATAAACCATCCATTTCACCTACAAATGCCTGTATCTGTATTATTGTAATTTTGTTTTTTAAGCACAGCTGCACCAATGCAATTTTACCTGCAAACACTTAAAACATCTAACATAATTACCATTGCTTCTTAAACCTCTCACAATCCTTTCATTTCTTACACTCCAAATACATTTCTGCACCCACTTTATCTACGCTTTTGACTCATTTCATACTAAATCTACACCCCTTGAGCCTACACTGCTTTTCTCACCTGCATTTCTGCAATTCTTCTGCTCGGATTGCCTTACAGTCTCCTCTCCTACTTCCACTACTTCAACCTATTTACCTACTTAACACTATGTCAAGGTTTTCTTATACTCCCCACATCACTCAGTGTCTACCTAATAATGTATCTTTATCCTTCCCCACTAGTCTCCTCCACCTCCTCCTCTCTCCCCTCCTCTGTCTCCCCTCCATCCCTCTGTTTCCTTCCCCCACCTTTCCTGTTACCCCACTTTCATTCACCTCTGCCCCATGGTCCTGCTACCCCACAACTCAGCCCTGCTCCCTCTCTCCCTTCCCTGTCACCTCCCCACACCCCCATCCACATCACACTGACCTCCCTCCCTGCCCACCTCCTGCAGTTTCCCCTCCTAGCTCAGGCACCCGTACCATCACTACTCTCTCATCATCCCTGCCCTCAAAGTTAATCCCACCTCATCGCTACAGCAACCCTGAAAATCTAATTCACATCTCTCCCACAAACTCATACCCCCTATCCTGTGCCCTCTGGAATGCCAGATCTGTTTGTAACAAACTGGTCCCCACTCATGACCTTTTCATTTCCAACTCCCTACACCTACTAGCCATTACTGAAACTTGGATTACGCCCTCTGACACTACTTCTGCTGCTGCTCTCTCTGCTGGGGGCCTTACATTCACACACACACCCCGACCTGGGGGTCGCCATGGGGGTGGTGTTGGGGTCCTTTTACCTTCTAGTTACTCCTACCAACTCATACCACCAGAACCATCCCTTATATTCTCTACATTTGAGGACCACGCCATATGCCTCTTCCAACCAGTCCATCTTAGAGTAGCTGTCATTTACCGCCCCCCTGGTACTGCTTCCAAATTCATCGACAACTTTGCTTCCTGGCTTCCTCACTTCTGACATTCCCACCATTATCCTAGGCGATTTCAACATCCCTATTGACATCCCCACACAATCCCCTGCCTCTAAACTCCTTAACCTCACCTCTTCACTTGGTCTCTCCCAGTGGACCTCCTCACCCTCCCATGTGAATGGGAGCTCACTGGATCTGGTCTTCACTCACCGCTGTGATATTTCTGATTTTTCCAACTCCCCATTTCCCCTCTCTGACCACCACCTGCTCTCCTTCAACCTATCTCTCTCGACTTCCCCATCTCTACCTCCTAAGGCTACCATCACTAAGCGTAACATTGAAGCTATTGACACCACATTCCTTTCCTCCCTGTTTGACTCACTTTTCTCTCCTATTCTCTCTCTCTCATGCCCTGAGCAAGCCACTTCCACATACAATGCTTCCCTTACTTCTGCTCTTGACTCTGTTGCTCCACCAACCACTATTCACCCTTGCAAATTAACACCTCAACCCTGGCACACCAAATGCACCAGATATCTGCAAAAATGCTCATGTACTGCTGAGTGACACTGGAGGAAATCACGCTCTAAGGCAGACTTCCTCCATTTCAAACTTATGCTCTCATCCTTCAGTGCTGCCCTTTCTCTTGCTAAACAGTCATACTTCAAGAACCTCATCTCCTCCCAGTCTTCCAACCCCCGGCGCCTCTTTGCCACTCTCAACTCACTCCTCTGCCCACCTCCACCTCGTCTCCCTTCCTCACTCTCTGCTCTTGACTTTGCCACTTACTTCACATCCAAAATTGACTCCATACGTCAGGACATCACATCACACCAGACTATCAGTAACCAGCCTTCTCCCATCCCTTACCAACCCTCCCCATCCCTCGTACCAACTCTGTCATCTTTCTCCCATGCATCTGGAGAGGAAGTCATGGCCCTCATTCGTTCCTGTCCCCTCACCACCTCCCCACTTGACCCTATCCCCTCCCGCCTCCTTTGCCACCTCTCTTCTTCTGCTTGTTCCCATCTTTCCCACCTTCTCAATCTCTCCCTCTCATCAGGCACTGTCCCCTCTGCCTTCAAGCACGCTCTCATCTCTCCTATTCTTAAAAAACCTACCCTTGATCCAAACACTCTCTCCAACTACCGACCCATCTCTCTCCTCCCTTTTGCCTCCAAACTCCTTGAGCGTATTGTCTACAACCGCCTTACTTCCTTTCTTTCCTCACACTCACTGCTTGACCCATTCCAGTCTGGCTTCCGTCCTCTCCACTCCACTGAAACTGCCCTTACAAAAGTATGCAATGACCTCCATGCTGCTAAATCTAAGAGACACTACTCTCTACTTATTCTACTTGATCTCTCTGCTGCTTTTGACACTGTGGACCATCCTCTCCTACTGCAAATCCTTCACTCCATTGGTCTGCGTAACACTGCCCTCTCTTGGTTGTCGTCCTACCTTTCTGACCGTTCATTCTCTGTCTCCTCTCATGACTCCACCTCCCCCTCACTTCCACTAACTGTAGGGGTACCCCAAGGTTCTGTCCTTGGTCCTCTTCTCTTCTCTCTCTATACGTCCTCACTAGGTAAGCTCATTAGTTCTTTTGGTTTCCAATATCATCTCTATGCTGATGACACTCAAATCTATCTTTCCTCTCCAGACCTCTCCCCTACTCTCCTCACTCGTATCTCCAACTGTCTCTCTGCTATCTCTTCCTGGATGTCCCAGCGCTTTCTTAAACTTAACATGTCTAAGACCGAGCTGATCATCTTCCCTCCCTCCCGCATAATCTCACCTCCTACAATCGCACTACTATCTCCTCTACCCCCAAGCGCGCTGTCTTGGAGTAATCCTTGACTCCTCCCTCTCCTTCAAACCACACATTCAGCACCTCTCACAAACCTGCCGTTTTCATCTAAAAAATATTTCCAGGATCAGACCCTTTCTGACCCAGGATGCTACTAAGACTCTTATCCACTCACTGGTCATCTCCAGACTGGACTGCTGTAATCTCTTCCTGACTGGCATTCCTGACAAATACCTCTCTCCACTCCAATCTATCCTCAATGCTGCTGCCCGGCTCATTTTCCTCACCAAACGCACTACGTCCACCTCTCCTCTCTTACTAGTCCTTCACTGGCTCCCCTTCCCTTTCAGAATCCATTTCAAGCTTCTCACACTTGCTTACAAAGCCCTCACCCACTCCTCTCCCATCTACATCTCTGATCTTATCTCGCTTTACACTCCCACCCGTCCTCTTCGCTCTGCTAATGCACACCGACTCTCCTGCCTACGGATTACTTCCTCCCACTCCTACCTCCAAGATTTTTCACGTGCTGCACCACTTCTCTGGAATTCCCTACCTCTCCCCCTCAGACTCTCCACCTCTCTACAAAGCTTCAAACGGGCTCTCAAGACCCACTTCTTCACCAAACCCAGCCAAATCTCATCCTAAACCTCTGTTCCATGCTCTCTATGTACCCCATCTGTCTCACCCCTGTCTGTCTACCCCTCCCTTTTAGAATGTAAGCTCTCACGAGCAGGGCCCTCTTCCCTCATGTGCTTACTCTTTTCTTACTTTAATAATCTTCAGCTGCACCAAATCCAGCAGTCTTCTGCCACCTGATACTTATTCCAGTGTCATCTGCTGATGTAGCTATGTTTATTTACCCTGTACTTGTCCTATATTGTCGTCAACTGTAAGTTGCTGTTTTCCTGTTTGATTATTTGTTTATGTACTCTGTAATTGGGCACTGCGGAACCCTTGTGGCGCCATATAAATAAAGGATAATAATAATAATAAATAATATAATATATAGCAGTACGGTACAGTAGGCCACTGCTCTACCTACCTCTGTGTCGTCAAGTATACTATCCATCCATACCTGTGGTGCATTTTAGAAAAAAACATGTCTCGGCAGAGCAATCTATAAATCCATCATTTTTCAGACAGCAACAGTGGGTATTGTAATAGTCACCCAATCCATCACTTTTATAGGGTTACATGCACCCACATGCTACAGCCTGTCTCAATAATTTTACTGTCACGCTGTGTGTGTTTGTGTTTTTATTTGGGTATTTTTTGTTGTTGTAGAACTACAGGTACCAGCAAGCCCGTTATTTCCCCGCCTGCTGGTACTTGAGGTTCTCCAAGTACCAGCAAGCGGGGGAGGCTTGCTGGGCCTTGTAGTTCCACAACGAAAAAACAATATTCTTTTTTTACACACATGGCTATCAGCCCGGCACCCACCACCCAGGGGTGCTGGGGACAGCCTCGGGCTTCACCCCTGGCCCTTGGGTGCCTCGAGGGGAGGAACCTCTTGATTTAAGGGGTCCCCACTCCTCCAGGGAACCCCGGCCAGGGGTGACTAGTTGGAGGGGTAATGCCAGGGCCGCAGGGACCTACATAAAAGTATCCCCCGGCTGTGGCATTATCTCTCTGGCTAGTGGAGCCCGGTGCTGGTTTTAAAAATATGGGGGACCCCTACATCTATTGTCCCACGTATTTTTGGAACCTGGACCGGTCTAAGAGCCCGGTGCTAGTTGTCTAAATACGGGGAACCCCTGTCCAATTTTTCCCCCAGTATTTAAATAACCAGGACCGGCTCAAAGAGCCCGAGGCTGGTTATACTAAGGAGGGGGGACCTCACGCATTTTTTTTTAACCCATTCAGACCCTTCTCCTTTAAGTTAATGGAAGCCCTGGACAACAAAATTGCATTCATGTCCTCCTCCCTCACCCTTCCCAGTCCCAAACACTCATTTTTTTTTCTTTAAAAATTTATAATATATAACGAGAACAATGAGCAAGCAGGCAGCGGGCATTGGCGGCATCGGACTGAGATAGAAATTAGTGGTGGAGGGCTGGGTCAGTTGATTGTGGGCGAGTTTGTAAGCCATTGGCGGTGGCAGCGGGTATCGGCTCAGAGGCAGTAGCGGGCATTGGCTAAGGGTCATCGGCAGGATTCGGCGGACATTATGGCTGTAGTGCCTCACTAGCCACTGACCTCACCGCACGCCACTGTGGGACAGATGTAACATGCAGAGAGAGGTAGATTTGGGAGGGGGAATGTCCTAGCATAACTGTTAATTGCAGTGTAATACTGTAATTCAGCTGTGCAGCATTTGTGGCTAAATGTCAAAGAAGCCAGTATTTACCCTGCATGCAAAACAATAAATGTATTTGAACATACCTCCCAACTATCCCAATTTTTGCAGGACAGTCACTTTTTTGGGGAATGTCCAGCTAACCCAAACAACCCCCCCCCCCCCCCTTCCCATGGGGAATGGGGGGGGGGGGGGGGTGGAAGGCTCCCTGTAGCTTGTTGCTCTGCAAATATGCACATTGTGGGTAATTCAGACCTGATTGCTAGGGTGTGTTTTTTGCATCCCTGTAATCAGGTAGTTGCCGCCTACAGCGGAAGAGAAAATTTGCTGTGCAGGTGTGTGATCACATGTGCACAAGAGCTGCACAGCTCAGCACTTACTCAGCCATTGAGGTGACGTCACAAATCCTCCCACAAAACGCCGGGTCCCTCCAGTGTTTTTCCGGACACTCCCTAGAAACATTCAGTTGCCACCCACACAAACACCCTCTTCTTGTCAATCTTCTTGTGATCTCCGGACCGTCGCACTTACGCATTGTGGCGCATACGCATGTGCAGTGCAGACCAGATTGCCCGCTGGGTGAAAATAAATTGAAGCGATCTGGTCTGAATAAGCCTCAATGTCTATTCACGGGAGACAGAGGGGCTGGGGCATGGCCAGCAGCTCACAGAGCACCTATAATGACAAAAATGGGAGACATGGCTCATGATCGCGATATACCTGCGAAGGTACGCCCTCTACTGATTGACAGGCAGAGGCATTCGCATTTTCTGCGGGGCACCCGGAGAAAATGTAGGCACACGCACAGGATGGACCCTGCGTATATGCCCCCATCCTCTTCATAGTTTTTGCGGTTGGAACGCGTATTACGATCCAAACTGAATTAGGCCCTATGTCTTATATACACGAGCAGTGTGAAAACATCAATCGATGGGGGTAATTCCAAGATGATCGCAGCAGGAATTTTGTTAGCAGTTGGGCAAAACCATGTGTACTGCAGGGGAGGCAGATATAACGTGCAGAAAGAGTTAGATTTGGGTGAGTTATTTTGTTTCTGTGCAGGGTAAATACTGACTGCTTTATTTTTACACTGCAAATTAGATTGCAGATTGAACACACCACACCCAAATCTAACTCTCTCTGCACATGTTAAATCTGCCTTCCCTGCAGTGCACATAGGTGGTCATTCCGAGTTGTTCGCTCTGTAATTTTCTTCGCATCGCAGCGATTTTCCGCTTAATGCGCATGCGCAATGTTCACACTGCGACTGCGCCAAGTAAATTTGCTATGCAGTTAGGAATATTACTCACGGTTTTTTCATCGTTCTGGTGATCGTAATGTGATTGACAGGAAGTGGGTGTTTCTGGGCGGAAACAGGCCGCTTTATGGGCGTGTGGGAAAAAATGCTACCGTTTCTGGGAAAAACGCGGGAGTGGCTGGAGAAACGGAGGAGTGTCTGGGCGAATGCTGGGTGTGTTTGTGACGTCAAACCAGGAACGACAAGCACTGAACTGATCGCACTGGCAGAGTAAGTCTCGAGCTACTCAGAAACTGCACAGAGATGTCTTATCGCAATATTGCAAATCTTTCGTTCGCAATTTTAAGATGCTAAGATTCACTCCCAGTAGGCGGCAGCTTAGCGTGTGCAATGCTGCTAAAAGCAGCTTGCGAGCGAACAACTCGGAATGAGGGCCATGGGGGGTAATTCTGAGTTGATCGCAGCAGGATTTTTGTTAGCAGTTGGGCAAAACCATGTGCACTGCATTTACGAACAGATGATTTTTTTATATACATTTTAAAATGTTAGTAAATGTGTGTGTGTTTTTCAACCTGTAAGCCCAACATCGATTAAGATCGATCTTAAATAGACCCCTGGGTTTTAAGGATAACCATGGTTGAGTCCAATGGTTAATTCACATTGACCGAAGTTCTAATTAAGTCACCTGTGCTCAAGCATGATATCCTTAAAATCTGGATTGCAATGACAGCATTTTGGAACTATGCCTAAGGGTTTAATTTTTACATTTATCCACTGACAATAAATCTACCTACAATATCCCTGTAACTGTTATGATTACAGTATTTCACTAAATAATTTAATTTGCTGAACCTTCTGTAAAAAGAAATATTAAGCTGCTGTAATTCCCAGATGCAGCAAATTTGTTAGCTAGTGGGCAAAACCATGTGCACTGCAGGGATGGGGGGGGGGGGGGGGGGCCAGATATAACATTTGCAGAGAGATTTAGGTGGGTTATATTGTTTGTGTGCAGGGTAAATACTGGCTGTTTTGTTTTTACACTGCAATTTAGATTTCAGTTTGAACACACCGCACCAAAATCTAACTCTCTCTGCACATATTATACACCCCCCCCCCCCACCCCTGCAGTGTACATGGTTTTAGCTAATAAATTTGCTGCTGTGATCAGATCTGAGTTAAGCCCTATGTATTTGGCACTGGCAAAGGGTTAGAGGCCTTGCTGTAGAGCTCACACCTTTCTTATCATGCATTGTAATATTTCCTATGTCCTGATGTTGTGCTCTCTGCTCCATCCAAGTAAACAGCAATGTAGCATGGCTATCAAAGAGCGTGAAGTTTGCAGATTTCCTGGGATTAATGCTAAGGAATGCTATTCCAGAGGCTGCTGCTTTAATTCAAGTGTCACTGGGGTTAAATGGTGTTTTTACCTTAAAAACACAGGTAGAGTATATAGTACAGTGGTAAAGTGGGAGCATGTAGTGCTATTGATTACAGATTTGATGGAGCTTAAACATGGATAAGGTCCATGGCTCTAAGAGTTTATCTTGTGTATCCTTTATTCTTAGTCATGGTCAGATAAGATTAGAAAATACCATTTAAGTGGAAATTTCCTGTTAGCTGTTTTTCAGTTTGCTCAACTGTCTGATTAACTGGTCCTAAAAAAGGACCAAAGGAGCTAAATTGCCCTGTGATCTAGCTAAATTGCCCCAGTAAAAAAAAAAAAAAAAACTAAGCTGCTGTAATTCCTGGATGTTTCCTTACTGCATCAACAGGAAGTGACAAGAAACAATGTAATGTGGAACCGTACAGCAGAAGGGATTGCGGCTACCCCACAATAAGTGCAGCGGAATGTAAGAAGAGGAATTGTTGCTTTGACTGCAGCATTCCCGGGGTTAACTGGTGTTTCTTCAAGTCACAAGGTATGGAGCTGCTGTATAGTTACTCGCAAGTCAGTAGTTGTATGATGCTCACACCTGTTAAGCTGGATACACACAGAATGCCCTACACAGGGGGTGAAATGAGCGCCCCCCCCCACCCCCCGTACGCTCAGCACACATCACGCTGTGCTGAGCGGGGGGAGAGATGTGTGCTGAGCAGTTCGCTCAGCACACATCTCTCCCCAAAATCAGGCCGTGAATACGGACCTTAAAACTGGATCCACACTTAGATTATCTGTCCAATTTTTTTTTCTAGTTGAAACAAAATTATGCTAATATGTGGCAGCAAATGACAATTGACCATTTGCTCACAAACACTGGAAAACATCCAAAAATGGTCATTTAGATAAATTGGTTAAATCCATTTCATTTAGCTAATTTATCCAAACTACCTTTATTGTATCTTTGTGGGTGAATGATGTGTGGGTCAGTGTTGAGGGTGGTGGAGGAGATGGGTAATAGGCACAGCAGGGTGTGGACAGTCAAATAGTGTGCTTAGAGGTTCAGAGTCATTGTATGAGACTCTGGCAACAGTGACTTGATGAGTCTGGTGTCCATAGGGTGGGACGCATTAACCTTTTTATGCTATTGAAATAGTTCTCCTCCTGACCGACGCAGTTCCTTGCTCCGAGGTTGGTGTATTGTCCTGTTGCAGCGCCTCTCCACTGTGGTCACAGTGAGCTGTGTGGTGTTGCTGGCGCATGCCAATCTCCCCCCAACCTCCCTCTTGCATTTCAGACCTACGTACGCATGATGGGATCTTGTATGATATGCGCGTGTGCTGTAGAGATGAAAGTGGGGGTGAGGAGGCAGATCGTGAGATGGGGAAACTTTGTGGACTGTTAGCGAAGGGGAGCACTGGGCAATCTGAGTTGCAAAGAGGGCAGCAGAAGAGGTTATTGCATGTGCACTGGTGACAGGTCCATCATTGGTGGCCAGCCTCAGTGGTAAAGGGGTACATGAGCTAGTGTCCCTTGGCCAGCCATGTACCATGGCCACCTCCCTACATCCTATATATTCTCCCTGATCTGTCACTTTGTTACGGTCTGCTGCTGGCACTGGTGTATCGTCCTGCAGTTGCCGTCTCCGCCCATTGCTGTGACTTCCCCCAGAGTTAGCCACACAGAGTGACAGATCTGGGAAAATATATAGGAGATCATTACTTTCACTTGCAGCCTACCTTATTTTTTGCAGCCTAGCATGCTCCTGACCCCTTCTCTCACTAATACTTATACAACATTCATGAACTTATCTTAAGGTTTCTTTATTATTCAGTCACACTGTCTTGGATCCAAACCATTTCCTGTGGCATTGCAGTCAAACAATTGAGCTATTTACCCTTGCATAGAAAGGTATAATCTAAGCTAGAGAATTCTATTTGGAGCTCACCTTGTACTTTGTGAAGAAATAATCAGCTTTGTGGCTGAGCAGATATATGGAGTGTGTGGCTGCACACTGCATTGATCTGCTGAGTTGCAATGCTAATAATTTTTTTTTTTGCAAAGTACCAATAGCTTCATTGTGAAGGTGGAAAGAAGGGTATTACGGCATGGAATGTACAAACTGCGAGACCCTGCTGGTAGCGCCTTTGTCTATTTAGTAGGAAGGGCACGTAACAGCCGGGGGGCAATGGAGGAAGCCCCTTTAGGGCTGGAGCCCGGCGGCAACTGACTCCGTTGTCTCTGGCAGTTCCGCCCCTGGACTAGAGGAATGGTCAAGAACATGGCAACATTTAATGCCAAAAAATGCAAAATCATACACGTCTCAAAAATGCAAAGGCTAACTATAATATTAAGGGCATTATAATGGCAAGAGGAAAGCTATCTAAGTATTACTATTTCAGGTGAGCAATGTAACAAAGCAATAGGAAAGGCAAGTCAGATGCTTGTTTGCATAGGTTAAAGAACCAGTAGCAGAAAAAAGTAATACAGGTTGAGTATCCCATATCCAAATATTCCGAAATACGGAATATTCCGAAATACGGACTTTTTTGAGTGAGACTGAGATAGTGAAACCTTTGTGTTTTGATGGCTCAGTGTACACAAACTTTGTTTAATACTCAAGTTATTAAAAATGTTGTATTAAATGAACTTCAGACTGTGTGTATAAGGTGTATATGAAACAAATGAATTCTGTGAATGTACACACACTTTGTTTAATGCACAAAGTTATAAAAAATATTGGCTAAAATGACCTTCAGGCTGTGTGTATAAGGTGTATATGAAACATAAATGCCTTCTTTGCTTAGATTTAGGTCCCATCACCATAATATCTCGTTATGGTATGCAATTATTCCAAAATACAGAAAAATCCGATATCCAAAATTCCTCTGGTCCCAAGCATTTTGGATAAGGGATACTCAACCTGTAATGCCACTGTATAGGTCCTTGGTACAGCCACATTTAGAATCCTGTGTTCAGTTCCAGAAGCCATATCTCCAGAAGGCTGTAAATACATTAGGGCAACTAAAATTGTGCATGGCCTACATCACAAAACTTACCTGGAAATACTAAAAAATGTTGATGTGTATAGTTTGGAGAAGGGAAGAGGGAACATACAGTAATAGAAACATTTAAATATATAGGGAGGAATGTAATAGGGTGTGAGAATCAGAAAGTGAGAGATTTTGTGTTTTTTCCTGTTGTTTTTTTTTGTTTTTGTTTGATTGTTTGTTTTTAAAGTGGCAATCCTTTACATGGCAAAACCAGGTTGATATTTGCCATGTAAAGGATTGCCACCGTGGGCATGTGTAGAAGGGGCACTGCTACTGTTGGCATTATGTGTGTAAGCTGCACTGATATGGTGGTTATGTGTATAAAGGGCACTGCGACTGTGGGTATTATTATTATTATTATTATTATTACATGCGGTGTAATGACAATAAGATAGTGCTACTGTGTGGCGTATTTTGATTTGGGGTGCTATTGTGTGGCCATGCCCCTTCCTTGTGATACCACACCTTCTTTTTTTAAGGAGCGCACTGTCCCGTTATTAAGTATTGGAGAGAGGGCCCAAATTAATAGTTTGCAGGGAGGCGCCAAACACCCTAGCACTGGCCCTTTGGTAGGGGACAGGATTTGCTTCTGCTTGTGCACATATGTTATGATTGCCAGCCAACAGCACTGGTTTTGCCTATAACACTAACTATAAATATTTTGAATTGGTCCTGGACCACCAATCCAAGGCACCCCTGCAAGTGTCCTGAGGCACCCCAGGGTGCAGTTTGAGAACCACTGGTCTAGTGAGTACCCAGGATAATTATTGTAGCTGGTCTGCGGGTAACAGCTCTCAGATCAACTTCTAGAAAAAATGCAGCAATGTAATTTGAGTGACAAACTGCAGAGATGAACCCTTTCTGTGACTGCTGCACAGGGATCACACAAACTTTATTCATAGGGCTGACTTCACTTAGGGGAGATGTTCTCACCCCGCAAAGAAGTGCGAGTATATACCGCACTTACGGTACCATTGGATTTACAGATATTTTCTTGCAATACACTCTGGGGGTCATTCTGAGTTGATTGCTCGCTAGCAGTTTTTAGCAGCCATGCAAACGCATTGTCGCTGCCCACTGGAGAGTGTATATTCACTTTGGAGAAGTGCGAACACTTGAGCAGCAGAGCGCCTGCAAAATCGTTTCAAAATAAGACCAGCACTGTAGTTACACTTCGTGTGCGTTGATTCTAACAACCGAGGGACGGCTTTTGATGTCACACACCCATCCAGCGAATGCCCAGCCACGTCTGCATTTCTTCTGCCACGCCTGCATTTTTCCAAGCACTCCCTGAAAACGGTCAGTTGACACCCAGAAACGCCCTCTTTCTGTCAATCTCCTTGTGGCCTGTTCTGTGATTGGAAAAATCGCTAGAACTAGTGCAAAACCACAATGGACTTTGTACCCGTACGATGCGCATGCACATTACGGAGCATGCGCATGCACAGATTAGCCATTTTTTTTCAACTGATTGCTACGCAGCGAACAACGGCAGCATGCGATCAACTCGGAATGACCCCCTATATACATAGAAACATGGATTTTTACTGCAGGAATTATGGTTAGTTTAGGGGTATCGGTTAGGGTCAACAGAGGTGTAGCTAGGGGTCCAAGCGCCCCTGGCAAAGTAAGGGACTGGCGCCCCCCCTTTCGATAAAGCATTGCAGTCCATTGGCGGTTACCATGTTGGAGCCACAGCAACTGACCCCCTCCCCCACACGCTGCCCTACATCATCGGCTGGGATTCACTGTTGGTGTGAAGCCACTGGGAACAGTCTGGTAGCATTAGCAGCAGTCTGTGTCATAGATAGGGAAGGCAGAAGGTTAACTAGCTAATAGCAGTCTGTTGGCAGCAGAGGCTGGGCGGGGGGCTGAGAATGAGCCAACGCTGATCAGTGTCCAGTCTGCTCAGACAAAAATATTTTGTGATCAGGGCTGGTTCTAGACCAAAGGAGCCAATGGCAAAAATTTCCTTTGGCACCCCCCCCCCCCACACACATACACACACACACACACACCAAAAAAGAACATATCCCAGTTTAACATAACGCTATGTGGTGCAAGGTGTGGAGCTGGTCACTTGTATCAGACCTCTGACATTTGCCTTTTCACCCATATTGCATACTTTTTCTTGCAGGTTGTGTCTTAATTCAAGAAGTGTTCTAAGTACTTCAGCTTAGTATCTTTACTGACCCCTCTTTACCCCACAAAAAAATGGAGCCTTTGACTCGGACCGTCAGTGAGGCCGGCAGGTGGTTTTCATACTGGGCTATCCAGCTCTTCGGTGGCGGTGGCAGGGACATTCAGAAAAGGGCCAGCACAGCAAAATGCATAATAATGGCAATACAGTATGGACCACAGGGACTGGACAAAGTGATGGGGTAAAAGGAGGGGGGAGGGTTTAGTTGGCCTGTTAATTGTTTTCCTGCTTAAATTGAGCAGTTGGTGGATACACTTTAAAAAGCAATATTGGCACTGTGGCCCCATTATTTCTGTTCTTAATACTTGGAGCCCTGAACAAGTGTCCCCTTTGTCCCCCCTGTCACTGGGCCTGTTCAGGCGTTACCTATGGAGAAGCTGCGACATGACATCCTAGGACACGATACTGCACCATGCATCACCATTATATTTCAGTGTGCCTTGTCAATATTTAAATCTTGTTCTGTGTGACGTGAGTTGTAAATGGTTGAAAATCTCTGTGCTACAGTATCGTCACCATGTAGTTATAACAACACCGCAAAACCACCAAAAGACGTGTTTTGGTAGAGGGACTGCTGGAGGGGCCCATTGGGGCCCCCAGTTTGCTACCCCACCCCAGTATACCTGTGCTGTAGCCAGTGGAAGGGGCACTATCTTCCCGGTGATCTCTTCGGGAAGATGGTGCCGCACATAGAAAGCAAAGACTCTGGCTGCACTCTCCTGCCCTCGCTCTAAGCAAGGTGATCGGGCCACAAAAGGACCCCTGTCGGACCTCGGCCTGTGGGCCACAAAAGGATGCATTGGGGGCGGCATGCGGCCCATGGGTTTGACACCCCTGCCCTAGAGTATCAAAATTTGTTTCACGGCACCCCTAGGCCAAAGTTTTTTTTATTGAGAAATTCAGAAAAAAATATAAAATTAAGTAAATTGTGTTTATAGCATGTCATCCTCAGGTTCAGTTATGTTGTGAGGGAATGGTTTTGCCAATTTAATAAAGTATAAATAATTTTAATTGGTCCTGGACCACCAAACTATGCTACCAGTGCAAGAACCCCAGTTTGGAAACTACTGCCATAAAATAAACATTTTTTGTTTTTTTTAAACTACATGTAATACACCTTAGATCTCAGTTCCTAAAAGGTTTTAAACCCTTGCATACAGTAAACTACACATATTTAAAAATCCTACACCGGGCACAAGTGCTCACGGGCCAATTTCATGGCAGTCTCGGATAGGAGGGCATTGTGGATTCACCAAGGGAATGCTGATGCTGACTCCAAGAAGAAAGGGAGTCTCTTCCCTATGAAGGTGAAGCCTTGTTTGGCGACGGCCTAGTTAATTTGATCTCGGCAGCTCCCGCAGGTAAGTCATCCTTCTTGCCCTATGTTCCCTCTCAACGGATGAAGACGCATCATTATCTGACGCAGTCATTTCGGCCCAATAGATATGCAAGAAGTTAAGATTCCCCTTTCTTTGCAGGTAGAGGAAGGAAAAGAGGGAAGAGGTCTGTAGCCTCTTCAAGATCGCAGGAGCAGAGATCGTCCTCTGCTTCTGCCAAATCCACTGCATGACGCTGGGGCTCTCTTGCAGGAGCCCGCACCAGTGGGGGCACGTCTAAAACTCTTCAGTCAGTTCTAGATTCATTCGGACCTGGACTCGTGGGTTTTACAAATAGTGTCCCAAGGGTACAAACTGGGGTTTCAAGACGTTCCCCCTCACCGATTGTTCAAATCAGCCTTAGTCAGCAGGGAGAAGGTTTTTATTCAAGCCTCTTCGTGGTCCCGAAGCCGGACGGCTCAGTCAGACCAATCTTAAATCTGAAATCCCTTAATTTCTACCTAAAGAAATTCAATTTCAAGATGGAATCTCTCAGGGTAGTGATCTCCAGTCCGGGGGATAAAGGAGATTTCATGGTTTTGGTAGACATAAAGGATGCCTACTTATATGTTCCCATTTAGCCACTGCATCAAGCTACCTGAGGTTTGCAATTCAGGATTGTCATTACCAATTTCAGACGTTGCCGTTTGGTCTGTCCACGGCTCCGAGGATTTTCACCAGGGTGATGGCGGAAATGATGGTCCTCCTTCGCAAGCAAGGAGTCACAATTATCCCGTACTTGGATGATCTCCTGATAAAGGCGAGATCCAGGGACCAGTTGGTGCAAAACATCTACTCTCCCTGACAGTTCTTCAACAACATGGTTGGCTCCTAAACTTGCCAAAATCGCAGTTGGTCCCAATGACGCGGTTGTTGTTTTTGGGAGTGATACTGGACACAGAAGAGGTTTTCTTCTAGTGGAAAGGCTCTGGAGATCCAGAGTCTGGTCAAACAAATTCTGAAACCAGCAAGAGTGTTAATCCATCAATGCATTCAGTTGCTGGGGAAGATGGTCGCGGCCTACGAGGCCATTCAGTTTGGCAGGTTCCATGCCAGAGTGTTCCAGTTGGACCTGTTGGACAAGTGGTCCGGATCCCACCTACACATGCACCGGAGGATAATCCTGTCTTCCAAGACCAGAATCTCACTCCATTGGTGGCTGCACAGTTCTCACCACCTAGAGGGGCGATGGTTCGGGATCCAGGACGGGATCCTAGGGACCACGGATGCAACCCTCCGAGGCTGGAGAGCAGTCACACAGGGGGAAAACATCCAAGGAAGATGGTCAAGTCTTCCTTGGATGTTTTCATCTCCACATAAATGTTCTGGAGTTAAGGGCCATTTAATAACTGCAGACACAGTACGCACTGGGACGGGTGCCCAGCATCCTCTACGGACTAAGAGAAAAGGATTTACCGGTAGGTATTAAAATCCTATTTTCTCTAACGTCCTAGAGGATGCTGGGGACTCCGTAAGGACCATGGGGATAGACGGGCTCCGCAGGAGACATGGGCACTTTAAGAAAGACTTTAGTTCTGGGTGTGCACTGGCTCCTCCCTCTATGCCCCTCCTCCAGACCTCAGTTTGATACTGTACCCAGTGGAGATTGGGTGCTTTTCAGGAGCTCTCCTGAGCTTTCTGACAGAAAGTATTTTGTTAGGTATTTAATTTTCAGGGAGCACTGCTGGCAACAGACTCCCTCATCGAGGGACTGAGGGGAGAGAAGCAGCCCTACTCTCTGAGTTGCAAGGTCCTGCTTCTTAGGCTACTGGACACCACTAGCTCCAGTGGGATTGGTACGCAGGATCTCACCCTCGCCGTCCGTCCCAGAGCCGCGCCGCCGTCCCCCTCGCAGAGCCGGAAGATAGAAGCCGGGTGAGTATGAGAAGAAAAGAAGACTTCAGAGGCGGCAGAAGACTTCATGATCTTCACTGAGGTAACGCACAGCACTGCAGCTGTGCGCCTTTGCTCCCATACACCTCACATACTCCGGTCACTGTAAGGGTGCAGGGCGCAGGGGGGGCGCCCTGGGCAGCAATATAAACCTCTTTCGCAAAAATATAACATATATACAGCTGGGCACTTTATATATGTATAAGCCCCCACCAATTTTAGTTTAAGCGGGACAGAAGCCCGCCTCCGAGGGGGCGGGGCTTCTCCCTCAGCACTCACCAGCGCCATTTTTTCTCCACAGCACCGCTGAGAGGAAGCTCTCCGGACTCTCCCCTGCTTATACCACGTTAGACAAGAGGGTTGAAAAGAGGGGGGGGGGGCACATAATTCGCAAATTACATACAGCAGCACTACTGGGCAAACATTAAGTTACTGTTTTATTCCTGGGTTATATAGCGCTGGGGGGTGTGCTGGCATACTCTCTCTCTGTCTCTCCAAAGGGCCTTGTGGGGAAACTGTCTTCAGAAAAAGCATTCCCTGTGTGTGTAGTGTGTCGGTACACGTGTGTCGACATGTCTGAGGAAGAAGGCTATATTAGAGAGGAGCGGGAGCAAATGAATGTGGTGTCTCCGCCGACAGCTGATTGGATGGATATGTGGAATGTTTTAAATGCTAGTGTAAACTCATTGCACAAAAGATTAGACAAGGCAGAAGCTTTGGGACAGTCAGGGTTTAAACCCATGCCTGATCCTATGTTGCAGGGACTGTCAGGGTCTCATAAGCGCCCACTATCCCAGATTGTTGACACAGATACCGACACGGATTCTGACTCCAGTGTCGATTACGATGATGCAAAGTTACAGCCAAAATTGGCAAAATCCATTCGATTTATGATTATGGCAATAAAAGATGTTTTGCACATCACAGAGGAACCCCCTGTCGCTGACAAGAGGGTACATATGTACAAGGGTAAGAAGCCTGAGGTAACCTTTCCCCCCTCACACGAGCTGAACGAGTTATGTGAAAAAGCTTGGGAATCTCCAGATAAAAGACTGCAGATTTCCAAAAGGATTCTTATGGCGTATCCTTTCCCATCAACGGATAGGTTACGATGGGAATCCTCCCCTAGGGTGGACAAAGCATTAACACGCTTATCCAAGAAGGTAGCCCTCCCGTCCCAGGATACGGCTACCCTCAAAGAGTGTGCTGACCGCAAACAGGAGATTACCCTGAAGTCCATTTATACACATTCAGGTACCTTACTCAGACCGGCAATTGCGTCGGCCTGGGTGTGTAGTGCTGTAGCGGCATGGACAAATACCTTATCTGAGGGGATGGATAGCCTAGACAAGGATACTATTTTATTGACCCTGGGGCATATAAGAGATGCTGTCCTATATATGTGTGTATGCAAACTACAGGTGGTGCTGCAGGGCCCACACCCTTTTACTTGTCTTGTAGAGCAGCTCTGAAGCTGTTACAGTGCCCAGCTGCTGCAAGAAATCAGCTTGAATGCTTCAGGGGCTTGGGCATGGCCAACATGAGCCCCACACCGAAGGAGGGTGGGGGTGTTTAATGCAAACTTGGGGTTATCCAAGCGCCGCAAAAGGCCATGCCCTGCATGCCCCTTTTCTCTTTTCATATACAGATGAGGGTTCCAGCCAACTTTGGCCCACTGCTTGGATGACATCACCGTATGCAAATCCGTCTGCTGCAGACCTTCCCCCAGGAATGCTTGCAATAGTTGTTGCATATGGTTTAATGTCTGAGGGTGCTTCAGTATTAGGCAGCCTTCCGCCCTCCCATGTTCATCTGAAAAGATGTGGTCTCCCTGTAGTTGTTGTCCCCAGACGAGAGTTCCCTTGTGCTTCCTCAGTTAAATCTCCTTAACTTGACGGGGGTGTGCCCGAGCAGCCGCCCTCCCCAGCCCTATCCCAACACATACTTATCTTGCATATGAGATCTCTTGATCATGAAGATAGTTCTCACAGGTTGAGGTTCATCCTGGCCCCGCTCCCCGCTGGAGATCGCTGATGGGGACAGCAGCGGGGCTTCAGCAGAAGGGTGAGTATGTGTGGCCAGAGACCTCCCTTCCCATGTGCAGGCCTGCAGAGTCTGCCGCGCAGGATGGGGCATGTGGCACTCTCCCTCCCAGGGGCTCTTCCAGATGTAGCTCCTCAGCAGTATTTTTCCCGGGCTGCGCGGCGCTCTCCCCGACTGGCATCCGCCCTGGAACACTGCCTTCCTCAACGCAACATCAGCAGGGGGCCCTGGCCTCATCACCATCCCAGGTCTTTCTCATGTATGTATCATGTATGTGTGTGTGATATATGTATGAATCATATATGTTTGTGATATATATATATATATTCCATAGACAAAAAACCGTACGGTTTCACATGTCCCATTAAGGCTTCTTAGACATGATCGAAATTTCAGAAACCTGTTGTAACTCTTCCACTCAAACTCCAAAAAGCAATGAAATTCCGATCATTAAGGCTGACGCCTTAATGGACGTGTTCCTTGCGCAATACAGATATGGTATGCCATCACAGCCTGTGGGTAAGTGCAGATTCAGCACTCTCACAGAGTGAGATTGCTGTCACTCACACAATGGTGGAGCTGCTAATTCACAGATTTGTGTGCTCATTGGAATACACACATGCAGTCTATGCAACTGAAGGTCTGAGCAGTTTTGTGGTGCTCCCATCCCACACAGTGCCCACAACCATCCCATTCAGTCAACACAACAAAGCCACCTTCTTACAACATCCTTCTAACTCCATACATCCATCTCACTTAGTATACACATTTAGCTCCCTCAAACATCTTGGTTAATTGCTAAACTATAATACCCCATCTACGGTCTATGCATCTACACTTACTTCCCCTATACACCCCCATGCTGCCTGGTCTTCCCCAATCCCTACTGCTGTGTTCTCCCATCTGTGCTAGTCTGTACTAACTTATCTGTACCATCTGTCTTTCCCCACCTGTGCATTGTCTGTACCACCGTTTCCTTCTCTCTGTGCTGCTCAGTGTTTCCTTCTTCAACGTCACTCTGCCTCCTCCAGTACATGGCACACTGTCTTCTCTCCCATCTGCACCAGTTTTCTACCCATCCATGCCAGTGTTTTCAACCCATCTGCACCATTTCCCCCATCTGCACCGCTCTGTCTCCCTTCCCATACTTGCTGCTTAATCTACCCCCTATCCACACCACTCTTACCCTATTCATGTAGCTGACATCCTGAAGGTAAATTTAGTGCATCCTGCGCTCTTGGCAGGGGGATAACCGCCACAGCCCACCCCCCAGTGGTCCGGAAACGCCTCCGTTGTGCAGACCATGCCCTGCCAATGGCATTCTAACGCTGTTTGCACGCCCCTCTCCTTCCCCGCAACCACCTCTGCCTATCAATCAGGCAGGGTGATAGCATCTCACTGGGCTCCTGGGGTACGCACGCGCAGTGCGGCCATTGCACGTGCGCACCTCACAAACTAATTCAGACTGCAATCGCTGCTGCTGCTGCGGTCTGAATTACCCCCTGTGTTTCTCTGTCCCCCCCATTAGTGCTGCTTAGTGTTCGCTCTATCCACACACTTCTGTTCCCCCATCCACACCGCTCTCCTCCCTCCAATCAACAACACTCTTACCTCATCTGAGCAGCTTTATCTTCCGCTCAGACCTTCAGTTGCATAGACTGCATGTGTGTATTCCAATGAGCACACACATCTGTGAATTAGCAGCTCCACCATTGTGTGAGTGACAGCAATCTCACTCTGTGAGAGTGCTGAATCTGCACTTACCCACAGGCTGTGATGGCATACCATATCTGTATTGCGCAAGGAACACGTCCATTAAGGCGTCAGCCTTAATGATCGGAATTTCATTGCTTTTTGGAGTTTGAGTGGAAGAGTTACAACAGGTTTCTGAAATTTCGATCATGTCTAAGAAGCCTTAATGGGACATGTGAAACCGTAAGGTTTTTTGTCTATGGAATTTCATCGCTTTTTTTAAATTTATTTTTTTTATTCAGAAATGTAAAATTTCACTGTAAGAATAAACATTTGATTTTTTAAATGTTTAATGAAAATGTTCGTATAACATCACTGTTCTGTGCAAAATAATTTTATTAACCAAACCAAATTGTTTAAGGTCCGTACACACTTAACGATTTAATGAGCGACGTCGCTCATTTTATAGTTAAGTGTGTATGCAGCCAGCGACAAACGATGCGCGGCCCCGCGGGTCGGCAACAATCTTCGCTGTCGGTAGGGCATGCAGGAAGGATGTGGACTGTCGTCCACGACCTTCATGCAGGGCTGGCGGGGGCGTGACGTCACTGAGCGATATGAGCGGTCATATCGCTCAGTGTGTACAGTCGGCCGCCGGCCGGCCCGGGAGGGGAAACATTAGACGATGTAGCTCACAGAGCGACATCGTTTAATGTGTACGGGCCTTTAGACTTTGGTCAAAATATTTTGCTGCCTTTGCAGCTGATGCAGGGAGGGGGGTAGGCGGCAGCAGCCTGTAACTGAGGCTGGAGGTAGGCGTGAAATGCATTGCTTGTACGTGTGAGTGCGTGGTGTCAGGTGCTGCGCGTGTATATGTGTGTGTGTGTCAGGTGCTGCCTGTGTATGTGTGTGTCAGCTCCTGTGTGTATGTGTGTGTCAGGTGCTGCGTGTATATATGAGTGTGTCTGATGGTGCGTGTGTATGCGTCAGCTGCCGCACGTGTGTGTGTGTGTGTGTGTGTCAGGTGTTGCGGGTGTATATGTGTGTGAGTATCAGGTGCTCCGCGTGTGTACAAGTGTATGTCTGGTGCTGTGCATGAATACGTATGTCTGTGTCAGGTGATGCGCGTGTACATGAGTGTGCGTCAGGTGCTGCGCGTGTACATGAGTGTGCATTAGGTGCTGCGCGTGTACATGAGTGTGCGTCAGGTGCTGCGCGTGTACATGTGTGTGCGTCAGGTGCTGCGCGTGTACATGTGTGTGCGTCGGGTGCTGCGCGTGTACATGTGTGTGCCTCAGGTGCTGCACGTGTCTATGTGTGTGTGAGTAAGGCACTGCATGTGTATGTGTGTGTCTGATGATGTGCGTGTATATGTATGTGTCAGGTGCTGCGTGTATATGCATGTGTCAGGTGCTGCGTGTATATGCATGTGTCAGGTGCTGCGTGTATATGCATGTGTCAGGTGCTGCGTGTATATGCATGTGTCAGGTGCTGCGTGTATATGCATGTGTCTGGTGCTGCATGTTTATTTTATTGTGTCTGATGGTACGTGTGTGTGTCAGGTGCCGCACGTGTATATGTGTGTGTGTGTCAGGTGTTGCGCGTGTATGTGTGGGTCAGGTGCTGCATGTTTATTTTATTGTGTCTGATGCTACGTGTGTGTGTCAGGTGCCGCACGTGTATGTGTGTGTGTCAGGTGTTGCGCGTGTATGTGTGGGTCAGGTGCTGCATGTTTATTTTATTGTGTCTGATGCTACGTGTATGTGTGTCAGGTGCCGCACGTGTATGTGTGTGTGTCAGGTGTTGCGCGTGTATGTGTGTGTCAGGTGCCGCGCGTGTATGTGTGTGTCAGGTGCCGTTCCCCTTCTTCCCATCCCAGCTCTCTCTGTAGAATACAGCTCTGCACCCAGAGAGAGGGAAAGACTAGGGGGCTGATCACTGCACTGCTCACTTTTTGGTCATGAGTTCGGCCTCCTGTTTCTTCCAGTGCTGTGTTCCTGCAGCCTAGCCCTCCCTGTTGTGCCAGAGAATCAGCCCTTCCTTCCCCTGACAGAGAGAGAGAGCCCGAGGCAGAGACACTCTTCCCATAGCTGGCCTACCCCCAGTACTTCAGCACTGGCCATGCGGCAGTCAACAAAGGAGACCAGCAGGGGGTTCTGGCAGCATCAGCTGTGGCCGCAGCTGGATCGGGGAGGCCTGCAGTGTCTGAGGTGGGCAACACTTCCTCCGCCGCTGTCACCTTCCCCTGCCGGAGAGAAAGCCAGAGACATACCCTTCCCGCAGCTGGGATACCCCTAGTACCTCAGCGCTGGACAGGCAGAAGTCTATGGAGGGGACCGGCAGGGGTTTCGGGCCGCAGCAGTAGCAGCGGCCGCAGTCAGATCAGGGAGGCCTGCAGGGTCAGAACTGGGCAGCACTTCCACCAACACTGTCACCTCTGTGCTGGGCATGTACACCAGTCCGTACGGACGGAGGTGTCCACAACAGGCAGCAGTATAATGAGTCAGACAAACTCATTACACGCTGCCCACTGCTGCGCCGCATGCCCTCGATGGAGGAAGCCTAGATGCGGTCCCCAGCGGCAGCGAGGGAGAAGGGTGATCACATCACCCTTCAACCCGGCACCTCACAATCAGCTGGGGATCTGCAGTAGCTTCATCTCTCTCTTCCTCTCCCTCTCTGACAGCACAGCAGCCCCTCTGGGTCCCATGTAGCTCTGCCCCCCTGCTCACAGTTCACTCGGCCTCTCCTGATTAAAAAGAAAATAAGAGCCTGACCTGCTGCTCAGATGCGAGGAGGGGACGGGCGGTAGGTCCTCTGTGAGTACACTACACAGTCAAAATTAACTCTGACTCCTCACAACAGTGTGGACTGCAGGCGACGTCAGATGCCAATTTGGGTGTGCTTGCCGCACTACCTGCCCATCAAGCCCAACGTGGCATTTTGTATTAGGAACCCTATAACAGCATTCCGACATCCCTCCCTATGACGCTGCCATCCATACACTGCCGCTCTCATACATCCGTACACCGCCACTCTCATACATCCGCACACTGCCGCTCTCACACAACTGTACACTGTTGCTCTCATACATCCATACACTGCCGCTCTCATACATCCGTACAACCCCGCTCTCATACATCCGTACAACCCCGCTCTCATACATCCGTACAACCCCGCACTCTTACAGCCGCACTCTTACAGCCGTACTCTTACAGCCGTACAATTACAGCCGTACTCTTACTGCCGCACTCTTACAGCAGCACACCGCCGCACGCATACAGCCGCACACCATCGCACTCATACAGCCGCACACCGACGCAGTTATACAGCCGTACATTGCCGCTCTCATACATCCGCACACTGCCGCTCTCATACATCCGCACACTGCCGCTCACATCTATACATACATAGCCTCCATACATCTACACATCCAATCCCCGCGCAAGGGAACACTGAAATCACTATCAGTTTTCCCCGGGGTGTGACCACAGCAAGCCACTACTCCGGCCACCTTCTTGTGACACCAAAATGCATCTTACCTATCATCAGGGTGGTGCTGCTGCTGGGGGCAGGTTGCTGCCTCAGTCTCCTAGTTGGTGCTGCGATTGGAGGGGGTACTGCTTCCCTGTGCTGCCACTGTCTCCCGGATCATCGTGCCGCTGGCTGAATTGCAGCTTGACGCTACTGCTGCCGGGAGTAACAGCTTCCTGACTGTTGTTGCTGGTGGCTGCCTACTGCTCATTGCCGCCGGAACACTGACCGGCTCGGCAGTGATGCTGGCGGAGGAGTAGTGGCGGTGGGGTGGTGCCTGCTCCCTTCCCTCGAGCATGCCGCAGTGTAAAAAAATAAATAATAGAGAGCATACCAGGGTGAGAGTCTGTATGGATCACAGTGATTACACGGGGCACAGCATAAGGACACCTTGCTGTGAGGGGCTCTGCCCACACAGATTGCTGCACCCTCTCTGATGTCAGCCGCTGCCCTCTCGTTCTCTGGGCGGCCAGTTCCAGTGTGAGGTAGGAGAGGAAGAGAACACACAGGTGTTAGGCGCCGTGGTCCGCGATGTCCTCGCGGCCCGGCGCCTAGCAACTAGGGACGCCGAGCGTGCTAGCCGCCGGCTCCCTAGCAACGCTAGGACGCCGGGCGCGCTGAGCCGCCTGGACCCTAGCAACGGGGACGCCACGGACGGACTGCGCTCCCCTTGCAGGGTAAATCAAGTGAACTACACACACACACTTGTCTTCTGGTCGTGCAGCAAGGCAGCTGCACGGCATTGTGCTAATCAGGCTCTGAACTTCTGATTGAAGGACTCCCTGCTAAATACCTTCTCAGTGCTTCACACAGACGCCGGTAATAGTTTCCTGCATGCTGCTTTGGTTTGCTGACGTCTGTTCCTGTTCTGCTGTGTCCGGTCATTCCTGTCCTCAGAGTTCCTGAATCTTAGTGTTGTCATCTCTTCCCAAGGAGTCTTCCGGTCCTCATTTACCCGCAACAGTCGCTAGAGGATCTCGTGTGGTTTTCATGAGTGGCGGCTCTGCCGCGTGCTGCGGCCTAGGCCGCTTTATTTTGTATTCTGTGTTGGTGCATTTGCGGAGGTTTACGCTCCCACACTCCTCTCCGGAACTCGCCAGTGCCGGGTAGAAGAGTGGACAAGTGGGTATTTTGGTTGTCCTTTTCCCTGGCGGTTTTCCGCACATACTCTAGTTTAAAGTTAGTTTTGAGCCCCTGGCTTTGTTGTTTAGTAGAGGGCCCCTTGTTATCACCCTGTCTCGGATTTCTCTTTGTCTCCCATTAAGACCTGAGGGGGCATCGGAGTTGGGCAGACGTAATCCGCCCTTCAAACGCGGCTGCCATGGGCCCAAGCAACCATAGTCTCGCAAGAGATTTCTGACAGCACGGGCGAGACAACGGAGATAGGGCGCCAGGGGCTATTCCCGTTCCCACTCCCTTTCCAAGCATTACGTTCCAGTACTCAGGTCCTTGCTATAAGATATCCCCAGACCAGAGTATTGGAATCATAACAACAGGAGAGCAGCCCTGATATATAACAGAGGTGGAAGTTCTATAGGCAGCAGAGACGGAGACCAGCCAGCCAGTCTCCCAGTGCCCTGATCACTACACGCCGCCAGCACAGCATTACAGGAGGGTCCTATAGTGCTGCCCTGAGCTAACAGGTGTGTGTACCAGTGTGCTGAGCCCTGGTGTCTCTGAGAGGGGTGAGGTCACCGTGCCGCTTTAGTATATGGCTTTTCCTTAGTACTGTAAGTTACAGCCCTGCACTAGTAGTGGCAACTCTGCCCTATGTGAACCTGTGAGGTTATTTTCCTATTTACAGAATAACCGGGGAGAAGGCGGCCATATTGCGGCTCTCAAGAGAAGGCACTCTAGTACACCCCCTGCTGGCGGCCACTGCGCAGGCGCAACAAAATGAAATGCCCGATCTCTATAATGGGGCATATTTCTCTTAATTAAAAAAAACCTGTAACTTTCTGAAAAACCACAACCCCAAAAGGAACTTCACAGGGACATGCTCTATCTAATAAAACAAACCCCAAGTCATATATATATATATATATATATATATATATATATAATAAGATTTTACTCACCGGTAAATCTATTTCTCGTAGTCCGTAGTGGATGCTGGGACTCCGTAAGGACCATGGGGAATAGCGGCTCCGCAGGAGACTTGGCACAACTAAAGAGAGCTTTAGGACTACCTGGTGTGCACTGGCTCCTCCCCCTATGACCCTCCTCCAGACCTCAGTTAGGATACTGTGCCCGGAAGAGCTGACAAAAAGGAAGGATTTTGAATCCCGGGTAAGACTCATACCAGCCACACCAATCACACCGTACAACTCGTGATATTATACCCAGTTAACAGTATGACAACAACGGAGCCTCTGCACAGATGGCTCTCAACAATAACCCTTTTGTTAACAATAACTATGTACAAGTACTTGGGATGGGCGCCCAGCATCCACTACGGACTACGAGAAATAGATTTACCGGTGAGTAAAATCTTATTTTCTCTGACGTCCTAAGTGGATGCTGGGACTCCGTAAGGACCATGGGGATTATATCAAAGCTCCCAAACGGGAGGGAGAGTGCGGATGACTCTGCAGCACCGAATGAGCGAACTCCAGGTCCTCCTCAGCCAGGGTGTCAAACTTGTAAAATCTTGCAAATGTGTTTGACCCCGACCAAGTAGCAGCTCGGCAAAGTTGTAAAGCAGAGACCCCTCGGGCAGCCGCCCAAGAAGAGCCCACCTTCCTCGTGGAATGGGCTTTTACTGATCTAGAATGCGGCAGTCCCGCCGCAGAATGTGCAAGCTGAATTGTGCTACATATCCAGCGAGCAATAGTCTGCTTTGAAGCAGGAGCACCCATCTTGTTTGGTGCGTAGAGGATAAACAGCGAGTCAGTTTTCCTGACTCCAGCCATTCTGGAAACATAAATTTTCAGGGCCCTGACTACATCCAGCAACTTGGAATCCTCCAAGTTCCGAGTAGCCGCAGGCACCACAATAGGTTGGTTCAAATGAAACGCTGAAACCACCTTAGGCAGAAATTGGGGATGAGTCCTCAATTCCGCCCTATCCATATGGAAAATCACATAAGGGCTTTTACATGACAAAGCCGCCAACTCTGACACACGCCTGGCCGAAGCCAGGGCCAATAGCATGACCACTTTCGACGTGAGATATTTTAACTCCACGGTTTTAAGTGGCTCAAACCAATGTGATTTAAGGAAATCCAACACCACGTTGAGATCCCAAGGTGCCACTGGAGGCACAAAAGGAGGCTGAATATGCAGCACTCCTTTAACAAAAGTCTGAACTTCCGGCAGGGAAGCCAGTTCTTTTTGGAAGAAAATCGACAGAGCCGAAATCTGGACCTTAATGGACCCCAATTTGAGGCCCATATTCACCCCTGACTGTAGGAAGTGCAGGAATCGACCCAGTTGAAATTCCTCCGTTGGGGCCTTCCTGTCCTCACACCAAGCAACATATTTTCGCCATATGTGGTGATAATGTTTTGCGGTCACGTCCTTCCTGGCTTTGATCAGCGTAGGAATGACTTCCTCCGGAATGCCCTTTTCCTTCAGGATCCGGTGTTCAACAGCCATGCAACAAGGACTACCTCCTAGCAATTTACAACTCACGTCTCACAGAACAAGATTTAAATATTGACAAGGCACACTGAAATATAACGGTGATGCATGGTGCAGTATCGTGTCCTAGGATGTCATGTCGCAGCATCTCCATAGGTAACGCCATCACATCTATTCTCTACGTCTGTGTCTGGGACACAGATTTATCCAACCTCACTCTGATATTATTGAAACTTTCACCCAGTCAGTTATTGGTGGTGCCAACAGGGCCACCATCATATGTCTGCATTCCTAATATAGTTTCCTCTTGGGAAAAACATTCAGCCACCGACATGTTGACACACATGTACCAAGTACCCACAGACACATCGGCTTATGGGGGATAGACCTACAGTAAATCTGTCAGAGGGACAGAGAGGATTTTTCAGCTCACAACCCAGCGCCAAAAGTACACAGTCTGGGAAATAATAAACTCTATAGTGATAGACTTGTAACGCTCTATAGATGTGCTGGTGAGGTGAGGAAGAAGCCCCGCCGCTGTAATGGCACGCTTCTGTCCCGCTCAGAAACAAATAATTAATTACGCTGGCGGGGTAAGGACAGTGCCCAGGCACTAATGTCCACTTTTGCCAGCCTTTTGTGAGGAATTTATGCTGCCCACGGTGCCCCCCCCCACCCACCCACATGCCCTGCACCCTGCAGTGCCTGTGTTTGTGTGGAAGCATGGCGCACAGCATTCCGCTCGCTGCGTGGTACCTCAGAATGCCGTCACTGGAGAAGAAGTCTTCTGTTCTTCTGCTACTCGCCTGTCTTCTGACTTCTGGCTCTGTAAGGGGGTGATGGCAGGCTACGGGAGTGGGCATCTAGGCGTACCCAGCGATCAGCACCCTCAGGAGCTAATGGTGTCCTGTCAGGTAGAAGCAGAGCCATTGAACTCACTAGAAGTTGGTCATACTTCTCTCCCCTAAGTTCCACGAAGCAGGGAGACTGTTGCCAGCAGCCTCCCTGAAAATAAGAAAAACTAACATAAGTCTTTTCAGAGAAACTCAGTAGAGCTCCCCTGTAGTGCATCCAGTCTCACTGGGCACAATTCTAAAACTGGAGTCTGGAGGAGGGGCATAGAGGGAGGAGACAGTTCACACCCTTTGAAAGTCTTAAAGTGCCCATGTCTCCTGCGGATCCCGTCTATACCCCATTGTTCTTAATGTGATCCCAGCATCCTCTAGGACGTATGAGAAAACAAATAACGCACACACGAGGAGGAGAGAACAAAGGAAGCTATAAGGAGGGGAGGGGAGGGGAGGGGGGGAGGGGGGGGGGGGGGGGGGGGAGGTAAGGTAGTAAAGGGATATTGGATAAACTACAACCTTATACATATTCATTAATGTACCAGTAGTTAGAAGTAGAAGAGCTCTAACAGAAACCACAAAGCTTATCTAAAGCCACACCACACTGGATATGCCCAATCTCATTTGATCTTTGAAGCAAAGCAGTATTGGACTTTGTTACTACCAAGCAGTCTCCCATCCATGTATTATCAGATTCTTTAGGTGTTTTTAAACTATCAACACCCTTTTCTTGGTACTGTACATTTAATTTTTACACATATTCTTTTATGTACCAGAAGTTAGAAGTAGAAGAGCTCTAACAGAAACCACGAGCTCATCTACAGCCACAGCACACTGGATTTGCCCAATCTCTCCTGATCATGGAAGCTGAGCAGTGTTGGTCCTGGTTTTAGTACTTGGATGGGAGACCACCAGGAAATACCAGGAGTTGTGTGTATTTTTACAATACCAACACCGTTCTCTTGATGCATTCCATTTTGAAACATTGGGGCAGATCTATTAAGCCTGGTGAACTGATAAAGTGCAAGGTGATAAAGTACCAGCCAGTCAGCTCCTAACTGTCATTTTTCAAACCCAGCCTGTGACATGGCAATTAGGAGCTGATTGGCTGGTACTTTATCACCATGCAAATTATCATTTCACCAGGTTTAATAAATCGTCCGCTTATTCATTTATGTACGAGTAGTTAGAAGTAGAAGAACTCTAACAGAAACCACTAAGCTCATCTACAGCCACACCACACTGTATATGCCCAATATCACCTGATCTTAGGCCTGGTTTGTTCTTGGATGTGAGACCACCTGGGAATACCAGGTGCTGTAGGTAGTTTTATACTACCAACACCGTTCTCTTGATGCATTCTATTTTGAAACTTATTCATTGATGTAGAAGTTAGAAACAGCAAAAATCATCTACAGCCGCATCACACTGGATATGTCCAATCCAGTGGCGTAACTAGAAATTTTTCTCCCCCAAGCCAAGAAATTCTTCGGCGCCCCCCCCCCCCCCCCTTCATGCTCCATAATTGGGAGCAAGAAAGGGATAAATATGCGCGCGCCTAAGGCGCGCGCGTCAAAAAAGGGGCGTGGTTTTGTTGGAGTGGGCGTGGTTTCACATAAAGGGGCGTGGCATTGCAGGAAAAGACTACCTTATACCCCAGTTTTGCAACCTGCACGCCCATACGTTGGCCACCACAGGAAAGAAAAATAATCCTGATTCATGCCCCTTACATTATTTGTCATTTTTCCTCCTTATAGTAATGCCCAGTATACATTATGCCACATACTGCAATGGCCCTTAGACATTATGCCGCACACAATAATGCACGACACAATATGCACACACTGTAATGCCCCCGACACATTATGCCACACACCGTAATGTCTGTGACACATTATGCCACACACCGTAATGCCTGTGACACATTATGACAGGAATCGCAATGCCCGTTATACATTATGCTACACACTGCAATGCCCCTGATACATTATAGCACATACAATGTCTGTGACACATTATGACACACACCGCAATGTCCGTGATACATTATGCCACACACTGCAATGCCCGATACATTATAGCACATACAATGCCTGTGACACATTATGCCACACACTGCAATGACCTTGAGACATTATACCACAATGCCCGTGATATAGTATACCATACACCGTAATGCCTGTGACACATACCGCAATGCCCTGCCCGTTATACCCTATGCCACACATCGCAATGCCCGTTATGTATTATGCCACACTGCAATGACCCTGAGACATTATACCACATACCACAATGCCCGTGATATAGTATACCACACACCGTAATGCCTGACACATTATGACACACACCGCAATGTCCGTGATACATTATGCCACACACTGCAATGACCCTGAGACATTATACCACATATCACAATGCCCGCGATATAGTATACCATACACCGTAATGCCTGCGACACATTATGACACACACCGCAATGTCCGTGATACATTATGCCACACACCGTAATGCCCATTACACATTAAGTCCTACAGTAAGGCTTCTAATTACTTTTCAATTACCTGCTCGTTGTCAGGGGTTTCATGCACTGGGTGTCATGCTCGTTGCCAGGGGTTTCATGCTCTTGGTTCCATGCACGGTGCCAGGGGTTTTCATGCTCAGGGTGTCATGCTCGTTGCCAGGGGTTTCATGCACTGGGTGTCATGCTCGTTGCCAGGTGTTTCATGCACTGGGTGTCATGCTCGTTGCCAGATGTTTCATGCACTGGGTGTCATGCTCGTTGCTAGGAGGTAGTCCTTGTTGCTAGGGCTGTGCTCCCAGTGCCACATATGTCCCCAGTGCCAGATATTCCCCCACGGTGCCAGGTACTTACATGCCCCAGTGCCAAATATAGTCGTCCCCCCCATGTGCCAGGTACACATATGCCCCCAGTGCCAGATATTCCCCCCCAGTGCCAGATATTCCCCCCAGTGCCAGATATTCCCCCCAGTGCCATATATGCCCCCCGTGCCATATATGCCCCCAGTGCCAGATCCCCCCCCCAGTGCCATATATGCCCCCAGTGCCAGATATTCCCCCCCAGTGCCATATATGCCCCAGTGCCAGATATCCCCCCCAGTGCCAGATATGCCCCCAGAGCCAGATATTCCCCCCAGTGCCAGAAATGCCCCAGTGCCAGATATTCCTCCCTCCCCCCCCGTGCCATATATGCCCCCAGTGCCAGATATTTACCCCCCCCCGCCGTCGCTTTTTGGAGGGACACGGAGGGCACAGCTCGTCTCTCCTGTGTCCCTCCTGCTGCATCATCTCCGGCGGCCGCGGGTCTAATAGGGGGAAGTGCCGGTTCGTGAGCCAATTAGAGCTCACGGACGGCACTTCCCCCTATTAGACCCGCGGCCGCCGGAGATGATGCAGCAGGAGGGACACAGGGAGGCGCGCTGTGTGCCCTCCGTGTCCCTCCAAAAAGCGGCGGAGGGAAGGAGACTGCAGACTGACATGCGGACGCTCGTCCGCATGTCAGTCTGCTGTAAATCAGTGGCGCCCCCGCAGCCCCTCGCCCCCAAGCCACCGCGAGGACTGCGGGGGCAGTAGTTACGCCACTGGTCCAATCTCATCTGATGATGGAAGCTAAGCAGTGTTGTGCCTGGTTTGTTTTTGGATTTCAAGTCCTGCCTTCTGGTTTGGCCACGGCACCTCGGATATTCACCAAGGTCATGGCCGTGATGACGACCCTTCACCATCAGAGAATCAGGATCCTGCCAAATCTGGACGACTTGCTGATCCTGGTGAACTCCCAAGAGGTTCTCCACAGTTATCTGGAACTGGCGGTCCAATTCCTAAAAGTCCACGGGTGGCTCATCAACTGAAAAAAGTCCTCGCTGGTCCCTGCTCGGAACATTGTGCACCTAGGGGCACTGCTGGACACACACAGCCAACAATTGTTTCTGTCTCCAGAGAAAGTCCTGAAAATTCAGGACAGTATCGTCCTCTCTCGCCCAAGAGTGTTGATACACACAGCGATGCAAGTACTAGACCTCATGGTGTCGGCTTTCGATATGGTAGAGTACGCTCAATTTCATTACCGCCCTCTGCAGAGGTTAATCCTCTCCAAGTGGGACGGCCTGCCTCATCGGATGATGTCTCAAATGATCTCCTTGACTCCGGAGGTTCGTCTGACACTGAGCTGGTGGCTACAGGACCAACAGTTGAGCAGGGGCCATCCCTTCTGGATCTCCAACTGTGTCCTCCTGACAATGGATGCCAGTCTTTTGGGCTGGGCCATGGTGTTGGAGCAACACTTTCTCCAGGGTCGGTGGACCAGGGAGGAATCTCTCCTCCTGATATACATTCTGGAATTGCAGGCAGTGTTCAATTAATTGACACTGGCCCTGCCTCTAGTACAGAACAGGCCTGTTCAAGTACAATCTGACAACGCCACCACGGTAGTGTACACAAATCATCAAGGCGGCACTCGAAACTGCATGGCAAAGCTGGAAGTATCAAAAATCCTCCGTTGGGTAGAAAGTCATCTGACAGCAATATCGGCAGTGTTCATTCCCGGAGTCCTCAACTAGGAAGCGGATTTCCTCAGTCGTCAGGATGTTCACGCTGGAGAGTGGAGAGGCCGCAGCAGAAATGTCTGCACTGGTGTCAGTAGGTGACTGAGGCAGGGATGACTGGGAGATAGTGGGTGACTGAAGCATGTATGAGTGGGAGATAGTGGGTGACTGAGGCCGGGGTGACTGGGAGATAGTGGGTGACAGGGAGATAGTGGGTTACTGAGGGAGGGGTGATAGGAAGGAGTTGGGTAAGTATGGGAAGAAAGTGGGTGACAGGTATAATAAATGACTAAGGCAGGGGTGATAGGGAGATAGTGGATGACTGTGGCAGGGGTGACAGGGACAGTAAGAGACTGAGGCAGGGGTGACAGGGATAGTGGCTGACTGAGGCAGGGGTGACTGGGAGATAGTGGGTGACTGAGGCAGGGTTGACAGGGATAGTGGGTGACTGAAGCAGGGGTGATAGGGTGACAGTGGGTGACTAAAGCAGGGGTGACTGGTATAGTGGGTGACTGAGGCAGGGATCGCAGATATAGTGGTTGACTGAGGCAGCGGTGACTGGGAGATAGTGGGTAACTGAGGCAGGGGTGACAGGGAAAGTGTGTGACTCAGGCAGGGGTGATAGGGAGATAGTGGGCTGCATATCTCTGCCTCACTGCAGCAGCACATTCCTGCTTCAATGACAGCAGCACATCCCTACCTCACTTATAGCAGCACATCTCTGCCTCGCTGACAGCAGCACATCCCTGCCTCGCTGACAGCAGCACATCCCTGCCTCGCTGACAGCAGCACATCCCAGCTTCACTGACAGCAGCACATCCCTGCTTCGCTGACAGCAGCACATCCCTGCTTCGCTGACAGCAGCACATCCCTGCCTCGCTGACAGCAGCACATCCCTGTCTCGCTGACAGCAGCACAGCACTGCTTCGCTGACAGCAGCACATCACTGCTTCACTACCAGCAGCACATCCCTGCCTCACTGGCAGCAGCACATCCCTGCCTTACTGACAGCTGTATATAGGGCCTAATTCAGACCTGATCCCTGCTGTGCATATTCACACAACAGGAGATCAGGTCTGAAGTGCGTGTGTGCTGGTGCCGCAGTGCACCGGCACATGCCAGAGATGCGATCAGCATCTCTGCCCAGTGAGCGCCTCTGCCTGATTGACAGGCAGAGGCGGTCACTGGGCAGGAGGAGTCGGGCCAGCGGCGTTGTGCCGCCATTTTGGGGGCACAGTCAGGACAACGCAGACATGACCGGACCGTATGGGGGCGGGCCGTGACGGCTGCGTGACCCGGACAGCAACGGGCCTTATTTACTAAAATCTCAGATAAATTTTATGGCATTTATGTGCAGTCTAGTTTGCACAGTTGATAGAGTGTTGATCTTGCACTATCAATGTAAGCCTCACATAGGTTTGATACACATGTAAGTTTGTTTTTATTTTACTACATTGTGGTTTGTGGCTCTATACCATGTAATGCATGTCTTTTAACAGTAGTCAAATCTTCCAATGTGCTTGTTAGTGAAACCCAATAGATAGCTTTATTTTATTTTGTTTCTTCAAATATTGAATGCATATGTCTTATAACTTTTTTTTTTTTTCAATATACAGGTTGAGTATCTGTATATACATTTTTATTATAAGATTTTCAATGACACAAGTACATCCAAGTTGCAGATTATGGATTGTGAAGGACAAATCAACCATATAAACAATTTAAGCAATTTAAATTGCATGCAGGTAGTAGAATATCAAACTCCTTGGATGAGAGTTGGTCGTAATAAACTAGGATAGAAAAGAATAAAGTAGAAAATAAGATTTTAAACCTACCGGTAAATCTTTTTCTCGTAGTCCGTAGAGGATGCTGGGGACTCCGTAAGGACCATGGGGATAGACGGGCTCCACAGGAGACATGGGCACTTTAAGAAAGACTTTAGTTCTGGGTGTGCACTGGCTCCTCCCTCTATGCCACAGTTAGAGAAACTGTGCCCAGAGGAGACGGACAGTATGAGGAAAGGATTTTGTTAATCCAGGGCAAGATTCATACCAGCCACACCAATCACACCGTATAACTTGTGATAAACTACCCAGTTATCAGTATGAAAAAACAACATAGCATCAGTGCAGGACCGATGCAACTATAACATAACCCTTATTGAAGCAATAACTATATACAAGTATTGCAGAAGTAGTCCGCACTTGGGACGGGCGCCCAGCATCATCTACGGACTACGAGAAAAAGATTTACCAGTAGGTTTAAAATCTTATTTTCTCTAACGTCCTAGAGGATGCTGGGGACTCCGTAAGGACCATGGGGATTATACCAATGCTCCAAAACGGGCGGGAGAGTGCGGATGACTCTGCAGCACCGATTGAGCAAACATGAGTTCCTCCTCAGCCAGGGTATCAAACTTATAGTATTTTGCAAAGGTGTGTGAACCCGACCAAGTAGCAGCTTGACACAGCTGTAGTGCCAAGACCCCTCGGGCAGCCGCCCAAGAAGAGCCCACTTTCCTCGTGGAATGGGCCTTGACCGATTTCAGTAACTGCAATCCAGCCATAGAATGCGCTTGCTGAATCGTGTTACAAATCCGGCGAGCAATAGCCTGCTTTGAAGCAGGGGCACCAATCTTGTTGGTTGCATACAGGACAAACAGCGCTTCAGTTTTCCTGACTCTAGCCGTCCTGGCCACGTAAATTTTCAAAGCCCTAACCACATCAAGTAACTCGGAATCCTCCAAGTCACGCGTAGCCACAGGCACCACAATAGGTTGGTTCATATGAAAAGATGAGACCACTTTTGGTAGGAATTGAGGACGGGTCTGCAATTCCGCTCTATCCACATGGAATACCAAATATGGGCTTTTATGTGACAAAGCCGCTAATTCCGACACTCGCCTAGCCGAAGCCAAGGCTAATAACATGACCACCTTCCATGTGAGATATTTTAACTCCACTGTTTTAAGTGGTTCAAACCAGTGTAATTTTAGAAAACTTAACACCACGTTAAGGTCCCAAGGTGCCACCGGAGGCACAAAAGGAGGCTGAATATGCAGCACTCCTTTTACAAAAGTCTGAACTTCTGGAAGAGAAGCCAATTCTTTTTGAAAGAAAATGGATAAGGCTGAAATCTGGACCTTAATAGAGCCTAATTTTAGGCCCAAATTCACTCCAGTTTGTAGGAAGTGAAGGAAACGGCCCAGATGGAATTCTTCCGTAGGAGCATTCCTGGCCTCACACCAAGAAACATAATTTCGCCATATACGGTGTAATGTTTTAACGTTACATCCTTCCTAGCCTTTATCAGCGTAGGGATGACCTCAACCGGAATGCTAGGATCCGGCATTCAACCGCCATGCCGTCAAATGCAGCTGCGGTAAGTCTTGGAACAGACAGGGCCCCTGATGCAACAGGTCCTGTCTTAGAGGGAGAGGCCACAGATCTTCTGTGAGCATTTCCTGCAGATCCGGATACCAGGTCCTCCGTGGCCAATCTGGAACAATGAGGATTGTTCTCACTCCTCTTTGTCTTATTATCCTCAACACCTTGGGTATGAGAGGAAGAGGAGGAAATACATAGACCGACCGGAACACCCACGGTGTCACTAGGGCGTCTACAGCTACTGCCTGAGGGTCTCTTGACCTTGCGCAATACCTCTGTAGCTTTTTGTTGAGCCAGGACGGCATCATGTCTATCTGTGGCAGTTCCCACCGACTTGTAATCTGTGCAAAGACTTCCTGATGAAGTCCCCACTCTCCCGGATGTAGGTCGTGTCTGCTGAGGATGTCTGCTTCCCAGTTGTCCACTCCCGGAATGAACACTGCTGACAGTGCGCTTGCGTGATTCTCCACCCAGCGAAGAATTCTGGTGGCTTGTGCCATCGCCACTCTGCTTCTTGTGCCGCCTTGGCGGTTTACATGAGCCACTGCGGTGACGTTGTCTGACTGGATCAGAACCGGTTGGTCGCAAAGTAAGGTCTCCGCTTGACGTAGGGCATTGTATATGGCCCTTAGTTCCAGGATGTTGATGTGAAGACAAGTCTCTTGACTTGACCAAAGACCTTGGAAATTTCTTCCCTGTGTGACTGCTCCCCAACCTTGGAGGCTTGCGTCTGTGGTCACCAGGATCCAGCCCTGAATGCTGAATCTGCGTCCCTCGAGAAGGTGAGCACTCTGCAGCCACCACAAGAGTGATACCCTGACCCTGGGGGACAGGGTGATCAACCAATGCATCTGTAAATGTGACCCGGACCACTTGTCCAGTAGGTCCCATTGGAAAGTCCTCGCATGGAACCTGCCGAATGGAATGGCCTCGTATGATGCCACCATCTTTCCCAGGACTCGAGTGCAGTGATGCACTGACACAAGTTTTGGTTTCAATAGGTTCCTGACAAGAGTCATGAGTTCCTGGGCCTTTTCTATCAGGAGATAAACCCTCTTCTGGTCTGTGTCCAGAATCATGCCCAAGAAAGACAGACGAGTAGTAGGAATCAACTGCGACTTCGGGATATTGAGAATCCAGCCGTGTTGCTGTAACACTTTCAGTGAAAGTGATACGCTGTTCAGCAACTGCTCTCTTGATCTCGCTTTTATGAGATCGCCCAAGTACGGGATAATTGTGACACCTTGCTTGCACAGGAGCACCATCATTTCCGCCATTACCTTGGTGAAAATTCTCAGGGCCATGGAGAGACCAAACAGCAACGTCTGAAATTGGCAATGACAGTCCTGTACCGCAAATCTGAGTTACGCCTGATGAGGTGGATAAATGGGGACATGAAGGTATGCATCCTGTACACAAATGCGGACAACAGGTGTCAAGCCGTGTGTTGCCTTTGTCAAGCTGTAATAAGTAGGGATAAGGACGTTAACCACCTCGGAACATCCTCCCTTATACGTCACCTGCAGCGCATTCATCATAAGTCAGTGACAAGTTCAAAAACTTTGGATGACAGCGGAAGCAGTCCACTAACCACTAAATCCCTTCCTCTTGTAACCAAGCTCCTGCAAACCACACCACCAACTCCCTCAGTGTCAATTTCCTCCTTAGACAGGAGAGCCAATAGTCCTGCAGGCCATGTCACTGGCAAGTCTGACGAGTCCTCTCCTGCCTGGGATTCCTCCGATGCATCCTTGAGTGTAACGCCTACTGCTGCTGGCGCTGCTGTTGTTGCTGCTGGGAGTCGATCGTCATCCCAGAGGGGAAGTCGGAAGACCACTTGTACTTCTTCCAGTAAGCAATTGACTGTCCAACAGTCCTTTGCGAGGAAGATGAAATATCACAGCAGTCATCCTGCTGCAAAGTGGATAACTCAGGTCTGGGTGGTGAGAAACGTGGTTCCGGTATCCATCGTTAATTTAGAGGCAACTAGAGACTTGATTGAGGTACTGTGTCCCCGGTACCAAATACCCTCTAGGTTCCATTTCTCTAGGCAGGCGATACCGAAAATGTACACAGACCTCAGAAAAAGAGTCACCAGTGTCCTAAAAAATGCAGTTGTACCCAATGTCCACTTGTCTGTGGTTAAGTGGAGCAGGGCAGACTCAGGACTATATGACTGTGACAGCCCACTGGGTAGATGTATTGCCTCCCGCAGCAAGAACAGCAGCGGCGGCACCAGTAGCAGCATCTCGCAATTGCCAACTCGTTCCTAGGCAGGCTACGCTTTGTATCACCGCTTTCCATAAGAGGCACACAGCTGACAACCACTTACGGAAACTGAGGAACATCATCGCAGAATGGCTTACCCCAATTGAACTCTCCTGGGGATTTGTGACATCGGACAACGCCACCAATATTGTGCGTGCATTACATCTGGGCAAATTCCAGCACGTCCCATGTTTTGCACATACATTGAACTTGGTGGTGCAGAATTATTTAAAAAACGACAGGGGCGTGCAAGAGATGCTGTCGGTGGCCCGAAGAATTGCGGGCCACTTTATGCCTTCAGCCACCGCATGCCGAAGACTGGAGCACCACCAAACATTCCTGAACCTGCCCTGCCATCATCTGAAGCAAGAGGTGGTAGCGAGGTGGAATTCAACCCTCTATATGCTTCAGAGGATGGAGGAGCAGCAAAAGGCCATTCAAGCCTATACATCTGCCCACGATATAGGCAAAGGAGGGGGAATGCACCTGACTCAAGCGCAGTGGAGAATGATTTCAACGTTGTGCAAGGTTCTGCAACCCTTTGAACTTTCCACACGTGAAGTCAGTTCAGACACTGCCAGCCTGAGTCAGGTCATTCCCCTCATCAGGCTTTTGCAGAAGAAGCTGGAGACATTGAAGGAGGAGCTAAAACAGAGCGATTCAACTAGGCATGTGGGACTTGTGGATGGAGACCTTAATTTGCTTAACCAGGATTCAATCTGTTGAAATCAGAGCACTACATTTTGGCCGCCGTGCTCGATCCTAGATTTAAAACCTACATTGTATCTCTCTTTCCGGCAGACACAAGTCTGCAGAGGTTCAAAGACCTGCTGGTGAGAAAATTGTCAAGTCAAGCGGAACGTGACCCGTCAACAGCTCCTCCTTCACATTCTCCCGCAACTGGGGGTGCGAGGAAAAGGCTAAGAATTCCGAGCCCACCCGTTGGCGGTGATGCAGGACAGTCTGGAGTGAGTGCTGACATCTGGTCCAGACTGAAGGACCTGGCAACGATTACTGACATGTCGTCTACTGTCACTGCATATGATTCTGTCACCTTTGAAAGAATGGTGGAGAAAAAGAGGCAATTTGGAGGCCCTTGCACAAACTGGCTTTATTCTACCTAAGTTGCCCTCCCTCCAGTGTGTACTCCGAAAGAGTGTTTAGTGCGGCCGCTCACCTTGTCAGCAATCGGCGTACAAGGTTACTTCCAGAAAATGTGGAGAAGATGATGATCATCAAAATTAATTATAATCAATTCCTTCGTGGAGACATTCACCAGCAATTGCCTCCAGAAAGTACACAGGGATCTGAGATGGTGGATTCCAGTGGGGACGAATTAATAATCTGTGAGGAGGGGGATGTACACAGTGAAAGGGGTGAGGAATCGGAGGATGATGAGGTGGACATCTTGCCTCTGTAGAGCCAGTTTGTGCAAGGAGAGATTGATTGATTCTTTTTTGGTGGGGGCCCAAACCAACCAGTCATTTCAGTTAGTCGTGTGGCAGACCCTGTCGCTGAAATGATGGGTTCGTCAATGTTTTTCTTTTCAATCTAAACCCCTGCAGTTTTCTGTAAGCATCTGCTTCGCAATGATGATCAACAAGTCACAAGGGAAAACACTCAGGGCTGGAGGCGTAGATCTTAGGACCAGCTGCTACAAGCATGGCAGAGGTGTCACTATCACTGGTGACACCCAGAGAGGCGGCGAGGGAGATTGTAATACAGTGCGCGCAGATAAGCAGCGCAATGGTAAAAAGGAGGCATGGTCTCATAGGTAGGGGCGTGACCTGAATCACCATTTTGTTGCTGCGGGTATCCCGGGGGTTGGGGGCTGTACCCGGGGACTAGTGTGTGGGTGGTGCTGGCTCCTGCACAGTGACAGAAACTGGGTGTTGCACGTAATGTCACAGTAAAACACCCATATTCTGTCACTGAAGAAGAGCCGGCACTTTGGTGTCACCCCACTTGGCGGGTGACACTCGGGTGTGTGCCGCAACCCCGTTGTGATGCCACTGACCGATGGGAAGCTTTACGTGGCTTACCCATGTGTTAGTAGCCCCAAGCATCTTTTGTGTTAGTCCCTGAAGAAAAACTTCAAATATTGTTTACAATTTTGTAATCAATGGCCTAATTCAGTAAGGATTGCAAATTCTGCTAAGTAACAGAATTTGCAATCCTTTGGTTCGCATGCTGGGGCCACCCATCACAGGGCATGGCCACCCAGCATGCCGCCTCCCTTCTTGACCACGCTGAAATTGCAGTCTCAGTGCAGTTCAGCGTGATCATAAAAAATGGGTTAGCCTCCTGTTGGTGCAGACTGTACGTGTGCGCAGGAAGCCGCCACCATTTTTGTGATCGCAACGGCTGCATGTGATGTCATGCAGCCGCTCTGACCACGCCTCCTGTTTCTCCGTTGAAGCCCTGCCCCCGCACCGCTCCATCTCCGACTTTGAAATGGAGTGTTGCTAACCCCCCCCCCCCCCCCCCCGCACCGATTGACAGTCACAGAAAATCCAGGCGCATGCGTATGCTCTTAGCAATTTTTGCAGTTGGATTGCTTATTGTGATTGCAATCCAACCTGAATCAGGCTCTATTACCTATCACAATGCACTGCAGGTAGTACAAAATGGGGTTAATATAGGAGAAAACCCCCCAGAGCTGTGCTCCTTAACTGTCCCTGGTGGCTAGTGGAGCGGCTGCCAAGTAATCAGTGTCCACGCCAGTGCGCACACGGCCCGCCCCCTACAGCCATGCTGGATCACGGTATAGTGTGGGCACAGAAGCCCCTTACCTCCCTTTCATCAGCGGCCTCGTGATCCCGGAGGGCGGTGTGTGTGTGACTGACCTTAGGAAGAAACCGGAGCCTCCGCTGCAGTGACCCAGCAACCAGGGCACGGGAGTATACTGCGCCGCTGGGAGTGATGGAGCTGCAGTAAAGATGTCTATTAGACCTAGCCTGCTGCAGCCCTTGTACATTCTTATAAAAAAAGTTCTTCTTTTCTTGTCAAAATTAATAGCTAAGTATAGGCTGCCTGAGGCAGCCCCCTGTTAAGTGTCCTGCTACTGAAGGCACCAACTACAAACTGAGCTCCCTGTTCATGGAAGCGAGGTTATAGAGCAGGGGGCGCTGAGCATCTTGGGAACAGTCAAAAGCTTTGAGCCTGTTGGTGCCTCAGATCAAGATCCTACTCTACACCACAATGTGAATCCTTGTGGAGTCCAGTGTACCCCACAGAAGAAATGAATGTGTCACACCCATTGGCAGCAACATTAGAATAGCTGCTGATGGGCACAATTGAGAAAGGAAGGGGGGGAAAACATTTGAATCCAGCACATATATGTAATTTGAATATGTAATTTGTACCTTCCTACTTTAAAATGTAATGGATGAACCTCACCCTGTGAGAACTATCTTCATGATCAAGAGATCTCATATGCAAGATAAGTATGTGTTGGCAGAGGCGCTCACTGGGCAGAGATGCTGATCGCATCTCTGGCATGTGCCGGTGCACTGCGGCACCAGCACACACACACACACTTCAGACCTGATCTCCTGTTGTGTGAATATGCACAGCAGAGATCAGGTCTGAATTAGGCCCTATATACAGCTGTCAGTAAGGCAGGGATCTGCTGCTGCCAGTGAGGCAGGGATGTGCTGCTGTCAGTGATGCAGTGATCTGCTGCTGCCAGTGAGGCAGGGATGTGCTGCTATAAGTGAGGCAGGTATGTGCTGCTGTCAATGAGGCAGGGATGTGCTGCTGTCAGTGAAGCAGGGATGTGCTGCTGTCAGCGAGGCAGTGATCTGCTGCCCACTATCTCCCTATCACCCCTGCCTGAGTCACACATGAAGATAGTTCTCACAGGGTGAGGTTCATCCATTACATTTTAAAGTAGGAAGGTACAAATTACATATTCAAATTACATATATGTGCTGGATTCAAATGTTTTCCCCCCTTCCTTTCTCAATTGTGCCCATCAGCAGCTATTCTAATGTTGCTGCCAATGGGTGTGACACATTCATTTCTTCTGTGGGGTACACTGGACTCCACAAGGATTCACATTGTGGTGTAGAGTAGGATCTTGATCTGAGGCACCAACAGGCTCAAAGCTTTTGACTGTTCCCAAGATGCTCAGCGCCCCCTGCTCTATAACCTCGCTTCCATGAACAGGGAGCTCAGTTTGTAGTTGGTGCCTTCAGTAGCAGGACACTTAACAGGGGGCTGCCTCAGGCAGCCTATACTTAGCTATTAATTTTGACAAGAAAAGAAGAACTTTTTTTATAAGAATGTACAAGGGCTGCAGCAGGCTAGGTCTAATAGACATCTTTACTGCAGCTCCATCACTCCCAGCGGCGCAGTATACTCCCGTGCCCTGGTTGCTGGGTCACTGCAGCGGAGGCTCCGGTTTCTTCCTAAGGTCAGTCACACACACACCGCCCTCCGGGATCACGAGGCCGCTGATGAAAGGGAGGTAAGGGGCTTCTGTGCCCACACTATACCGTGATCCAGCGTGGCAGTAGGGGGCGGGCCGTGTGCGCACTGGCGTGGACACTGATTACTGGGCAGCCGCTCCACTAGCCAACAGGGACAGTTAAGGAGCACAGCTCTGGGGGTTTTTCTCCTATATTAACCCCATTTTGTACTACCTGCAGTGCATTGTGATAGGTAATAGAGCCTGATTCAGGTTGGATTGCAATCACAATAAGCAATCCAACTGCTAAAATTGCTAAGAGCATACGCATGCGCCTGCATTTTCTGTGACTGTCAATCGGTGCGGGGGGGGTCAGCAACACTCCATTTCAAAGTCGGAGATGGAGCGGTGCGGGGGCAGGGCTTCAACGGAGAAACAGGAGGCGTGGTCAGAGCGGCTGCATGACATCACATGCAGCCGTTGCGATCACAAAAATGGTGGCGGCTTCCTGCGCACACGTACAGTCTGCACCAACAGGAGGCTAACCCATTTTTTATGATCACGCTGAACTGCACTGAGACTGCAATTTCAGCGTGGTCAAGAAGGGAGGCGGCATGCTGGGTGGCCATGCCCTGTGATGGGTGGCCCCAGCATGCGAACCAAAGGATTGCAAATTCTGTTACTTAGCAGAATTTGCAATCCTTACTGAATTAGGCCATTGATTACAAAATTGTAAACAATATTTGAAGTTTTTCTTCAGGGACTAACACAAAAGATGCTTGGGGCTACTAACACATGGGTAAGCCACGTAAAGCTTCCCATGGGTCAGTGGCATCACAACGGGGTTGCGGCACACACCCGAGTGTCACCCGCCAAGTGGGGTGATACCAAAGTGCCGGCTCTTCTTCAGTGACAGAATATGGGTGTTTCACTGTGACATTACGTGCAACACCCAGTTTCTGTCACTGTGTAGGAGCCAGCACCACTCACACACTAGTCCCCGGGTACAGCCCCCAACCCCCGGGATACCCGCAGCAACAAAATGGTGATTCAGGAAACGCCCCTACCTATGAGACCATGCCTCCTTTTTACCATTGCGCTGCTTATCTGCGCGCACTGCATTACAATCTCCCTCGCCGCCTCTCTGGGTGTCATCAGTGATAGTGACACCTCTGCCATGCTTGTAGCAGCTGGTTCTAAGATCTACGCCTCCAGCCCTGAGTGTTTTCCCTTGTGACTTGTTGATCATCATAGCGAAGCAGATGCTTACAGAAAACTGCAGGGGCTTAGATTGAAAAGAAAAACATTGACGAACCCATCATTTCAGCGACAGGGTCTGCCACACGACTGACTGAAATGACTGGTTGGTTTGGGCCCCCACCAAAAAAAAATCAATCAATCTCTCCTTGCACAAACTGGCTCTACAGAGGCAAGATGTCCACCTCATCATCCTCCGATTCCTCACCCCTTTCACTGTGTACATCCCCCTCCTCACAGATTATTAATTCGTCCCCACTGGAATCCACCATCTCAGATCCCTGTTTACTTTCTGGAGGCAATTGCTGGTGAATGTCTCCACGGAGGAATTGATTATAATTAATTTTAATGATCATCATCTTCTCCACATTTTCTGGAAGTAACCTTGTACGCCGATTGCTGACAAGGTGAGCGGCCGCACTAAACACTCTTTCGGAGTACACACTGGAGGGAGGGCAATTTAGGTAGAATAAAGCCAGTTTGTGCAAGGGCCTCCAAATTGCCTCTTTTTCTCCACCATTCTTTCAAAGGTGACAGAATCATATGCAGTGACAGTAGACGACATGTCAGTAATCGTTGCCAGGTCCTTCAGTCTGGACCAGATGTCAGCACTCACTCCAGACTGCCCTGCATCACCGCCAGCGGGTGGGCTCGGAATTCTTAGCCTTTTCCTCGCACCCCCAGTTGCGGGAGAATGTGAAGGAGGAGCTGTTGACGGGTCACGTTCCGCTTGACTTGACAATTTTCTCACCAGCAGGTCTTTGAACCTCTGCAGACTTGTGTCTGCCGGAAAGAGAGATACAATGTAGGTTTTAAATCTAGGATCGAGCACGGCGGCCAAAATGTAGTGCTCTGATTTCAACAGATTGAATCCTGGTTAAGCAAATTAAGTGCTCCATCCACAAGTCCCACATGCCTAGTTGAATCGCTCTGTTTTAGCTCCTCCTTCAATGTCTCCAGCTTCTTCTGCAAAAGCCTGATGAGGGGAATGACCTGACTCAGGCTGGCAGTGTCTGAACTGACTTCACGTGTGGAAAGTTCAAAGGGTTGCAGAACCTTGCACAATGTTGAAATCATTCTCCACTGCGCTTGAGTCAGGTGCATTCCCCCTCCTTTGCCTATATCGTGGGCAGATGTATAGGCTTGAATGGCCTTTTGCTGCTCCTCCATCCTCTGAAGCATATAGAGGGTTGAATTCAACCTCGTTACCACCTCTTGCTTCAGATGATGGCAGGGCAGGTTCAGGAATGTTTGGTGGTGCTCCAGTCTTCGGCATGCGGTGGCTGAAGGCAGAAAGTGGCCCGCAATTCTTCGGGCCACCGACAGCATCTCTTGCACGCCCCTGTCGTTTTTTAAATAATTCTGCACCACCAAGTTCAATGTATGTGCAAAACATGGGACGTGCTGGAATTTGCCCAGATGTAATGCACGCACAATATTGGTGGCGTTGTCCGATGTCACAAATCCCCAGGAGAGTTCAATTGGGGTAAGCCATTCTGCGATGATGTTCCTCAGTTTCCGTAAGAGGTTGTCAGCTGTGTGCCTCTTATGGAAAGCGGTGATACAAAGCGTAGCCTGCCTAGGAACGAGTTGGCAATTGCGAGATGCTGCTACTGGTGCCGCCGCTGCTGTTCTTGCTGCGGGAGGCAATACATCTACCCAGTGGGCTGTCACAGTCATATAGTCCTGAGTCTGCCCTGCTCCACTTAACCACAGACAAGTGGACATTGGGTACAACTGCATTTTTTAGGACACTGGTGACTCTTTTTCTGAGGTCTGTGTACATTTTCGGTATCGCCTGCCTAGAGAAATGGAACCTAGAGGGTATTTGGTACCGGGGACACAGTACCTCAATCAAGTCTCTAGTTGCCTATAAATTAACGATGGATACCGGAACCACGTTTCTCACCACCCAGACCTGAGTTATCCGCTTTGCAGCAGGATGACTGCTGTGATATTTCATCTTCCTCGCAAAGGACTGTTGGACAGTCAATTGCTTACTGGAAGAAGTACAAGTGGTCTTCCGACTTCCCCTCTGGGATGACGATCGACTCCCAGCAGCAACAACAGCAGCGCCAGCAGCAGTAGGCGTTACACTCAAGGATGCATCGGAGGAATCCCAGGCAGGAGAGGACTCGTCAGACTTGCCAGTGACATGGCCTGCAGGACTATTGGCTCTCCTGTCTAAGGAGGAAATTGACACTGAGGGAGTTGGTGGTGTGGTTTGCAGGAGCTTGGTTACAAGAGGAAGGGATTTAGTGGTTAGTGGACTGCTTCCGCTGTCATCCAAAGTTTTTGAACTTGTCACTGACTTATGATGAATGCGCTGCAGGTGACGTATAAGGGAGGATGTTCCGAGGTGGTTAACATCCTTATCCCTACTTATTACAGCTTGACAAAGGCAACACACGGCTTGACACCTGTTGTCCGCATTTGTGTACAGCATGCATACCTTCATGTCCCCATTTATCCACCTCATCAGGCGTAACTCAGATTTGCGGTACAGGACTGTCATTGCCAATTTCAGACGTTGCTGTTTGGTCTCTCCATGGCACTGAGAATTTTCACCAAGGTAATGGCGGAAATGATGGTGCTCCTGTGCAAGCAAGGTGTCACAATTATCCCGTACTTGGGCGATCTCATAAAAGCGAGATCAAGAGAGCAGTTGCTGAACAGCGTATCACTTTCACTGAAAGTGTTACAGCAACACGGCTGGATTCTCAATATCCCGAAGTCGCAGTTGATTCCTACTACTCGTCTGTCTTTCTTGGGCATGATTCTGGACACAGACCAGAAGAGGGTTTATCTCCTGATAGAAAAGGCCCAGGAACTCATGACTCTTGTCAGGAACCTATTGAAACCAAAACTTGTGTCAGTGCATCACTGCACTCGAGTCCTGGGAAAGATGGTGGCATCATACGAGGCCATTCCATTCGGCAGGTTCCATGCAAGGACTTTCCAATGGGACCTACTGGACAAGTGGTCCGGGTCACATTTACAGATGCATTGGTTGATCACCCTGTCCCCCAGGGTCAGGGTATCACTCTTGTGGTGGCTGCAGAGTGCTCACCTTCTCGAGGGACGCAGATTCAGCATTCAGGGCTGGATCCTGGTGACCACAGACGCAAGCCTCCAAGGTTGGGGAGCAGTCACACAGGGAAGACATTTCCAAGGTCTTTGGTCAAGTCAAGAGACTTGTCTTCACATCAACATCCTGGAACTAAGGGCCATATACAATGCCCTACGTCAAGCGGAGACCTTACTTTGCGACCAACCGGTTCTGATCCAGTCAGACAACGTCACCGCAGTGGCTCATGTAAACCGCCAAGGCGGCACAAGAAGCAGAGTGGCGATGGCACAAGCCACCAGAATTCTTCGCTGGGTGGAGAATCACGCAAGCGCACTGTCAGCAGTGTTCATTCCGGGAGTGGACAACTGGGAAGCAGACATCCTCAGCAGACACGACCTACATCCGGGAGAGTGGGGATTTCATCAGGAAGTCTTTGCACAGATTACAAGTCGGTGGGAACTGCCACAGATAGACATGATGCCGTCCCGGCTCAACAAAAAGCTACAGAGGTATTGCGCAAGGTCAAGAGACCCTCAGGCAGTAGCTGTAGACGCCCTAGTGACACCGTGGGTGTTCCGGTCGGTCTATGTATTTCCTCCTCTTCCTCTCATACCCAAGGTGTTGAGGATAATAAGACAAAGAGGAGTGAGAACAATCCTCATTGTTCCAGATTGGCCACGGAGGACCTGGTATCCGGATCTGCAGGAAATGCTCACAGAAGATCTGTGGCCTCTCCCTCTAAGACAGGACCTGTTGCATCAGGGGCCCTGTCTGTTCCAAGACTTACCGCGGCTGCGTTTGACGGCATGGCGGTTGAATGCCGGATCCTAGCATTCCGGTTGAGGTCATCCCTACGCTGATAAAGGCTAGGAAGGATGTAACGTTAAAACATTACACCGTATATGGCGAAATTATGTTTCTTGGTGTGAGGCCAGGAATGCTCCTACGGAAGAATTCCATCTGGGCCGTTTCCTTCACTTCCTACAAACTGGAGTGAATTTGGGCCTAAAATTAGGCTCTATTAAGGTCCAGATTTCAGCCTTATCCATTTTCTTTCAAAAAGAATTGGCTTCTCTTCCAGAAAATCAGACTTTTGTAAAAGGAGTGCTGCATATTCAGCCTCCTTTTGTGCCTCCGGTGGCACCTTGGGACCTTAACGTGGTGTTAAGTTTTCTAAAATTACACTGGTTTGAACCACTTAAAACAGTGGAGTTAAAATATCTCACATGGAAGGTGGTCATGTTATTAGCCTTGGCTTCGGCTAGGCGAGTGTCGGAATTAGCGGCTTTGTCACATAAAAGCCCATATTTGGTATTCCATGTGGATAGAGCGGAATTGCAGACCCGTCCTCAATTCCTACCAAAAGTGGTCTCATCTTTTCATATGAACCAACCTATTGTGGTGCCTGTGGCTACGCGTGACTTGGAGGATTCCGAGTTACTTGATGTGGTTAGGGCTTTGAAAATTTACGTGGCCAGGACGGCTAGAGTCAGGAAAACTGAAGCGCTGTTTGTCCTGTATGCAACCAACAAGATTGGTGCCCCTGCTTCAAAGCAGGCTATTGCTCGCCGGATTTGTAACACGATTCAGCAAGCGCATTCTATGGCTGGATTGCAGTTACTGAAATCGGTCAAGGCCCATTCCACGAGGAAAGTGGGCTCTTCTTGGGCGGCTGCCCGAGGGGTCTCGGCACTACAGCTGTGTCAAGCTGCTACTTGGTCGGGTTCACACACCTTTGCAAAATACTATAAGTTTGATACCCTGGCTGAGGAGGAACTCATGTTTGCTCAATCGGTGCTGCAGAGTCATCCGCACTCTCCCGCCCGTTTTGGAGCATTGGTATAATCCCCATGGTCCTTACGGAGTCCCCAGCATTCTCTAGGACGTTAGAGAAAATAAGATTTTAAACCTACTGGTAAATCTTTTTCTCGTAGTCCGTAGAGGATGCTGGGCGCCCGTCCCAAGTGCGGACTACTTCTGCAATACTTGTATATAGTTATTGCTTCAATAAGGGTTATGTTATATTTGCATCGGTCCTGCACTGATGCTATGTTGTTTTTTCATACTGATAACTGGGTAGTTTATCACAAGTTATACGGTGTGATTGGTGTGGCTGGTATGAATCTTGCCCTGGATTAACAAAATCCTTTCCTCATACTGTCCGTCTCCTCTGGGCACAGTTTCTCTAACTGTGGCATAGAGGGAGGAGCCGTGCACACCCAGAACTAAAGTCTTTCTTAAAGTGCCCATGTCTCCTGTGGAGCCCGTCTATCCCCATGGTCCTTACGGAGTCCCCAGCATCCTCTACGGACTACGAGAAAAAGATTTACCGGTAGGTTCAAAATCTTATTTTCTACTTTATTCTTTTCTATCCTAGTTTATTACGACCAACTCTCATCCAAGGAGTTTGATATTCTACTACCTGCATGCAATTTAAATTGCTTAAATTGTTTATATGGTTGATTTGTCCTTCACAATCCATAATCTGCAACTTGGATGTACTTGTGTCATTGAAAATCTTATAATAAAAATGTATATACAGATACTCAACCTGTATATTGAAAAAAAAAAAAAGTTATAAGACATATGCATTCAATATTTGAAGAAACAAAATAAAATAAAGCTATCTATTGGGTTTCACAAACAAGCACATTGGAAGACTTGACTACTGTTAAAAGACATGCATTACATGGTATAGAGCCACAAACCACAATGTAGTAAAATAAAACCAAACTTACATGTGTATCAAACCTATGTGAGGCTTACATTGATAGTGCAAGATCAACACTCTATCAACTGTGCAAACTAGACTGCACATAAATGCCATAAAATTTATCTGAGATTTTAGTAAATCAGGCCCGTTGCTGTCCGGGTCACGCAGCCGTCACGGCCCGCCCCCATACGGTCCGGTCATGTCTGCGTTGTCCTGACTGTGCCCCCAAAATGGCGGCACAACGCCGCTGGCCCGACTCCTCCTGCCTAGTGACCGCCTCTGCCTGTCAATCAGGCAGAGGCGCTCACTGGGCAGAGATGCTGATCGCATCTCTGGCATGTGCCGGTGCACTGCGGCACCAGCACACACGCACTTCAGACCTGATCTCCTGTTGTGTGAATATGCACAGCAGGGATCAGGTCTGAATATACAGCTGTCAGTAAGGCAGGGATGTGCTGCTGCCAGTGAGGCAGGGATGTGCTGCTGGTAGTGAAGCAGTGATGTGCTGCTGTCAGCGAAGCAGTGCTGTGCTGCTGTCAGCGAGACAGGGATGTGCTGCTGTCAGCGAGGCAGGGATGTGCTGCTGTCAGCGAAGCAGGGATGTGCTGCTGTCAGCGAAGCAGGGATGTGCTGCTGTCAGCGAGGCAGGGATGTGCTGCTGTCAGCGAGGCAGGGATGTGCTGCTGTCAGCGAGGCAGGGATGTGCTGCTATAAGTGAGGTAGGGATGTGCTGCTGTCATTGAAGCAGGAATGTGCTGCTGCAGTGAGGCAGAGATATGCAGCCCACTATCTCCCTATCACCCCTGCCTGAGTCACACACTTTCCCTGTCACCCCTGCCTCAGTTACCCACTATCTCCCAGTCACCGCTGCCTCAGTCAACCACTATATCTGCGATCCCTGCCTCAGTCACCCACTATACCAGTCACCCCTGCTTTAGTCACCCACTGTCACCCTATCACCCCTGCTTCAGTCACCCACTATCCCTGTCAACCCTGCCTCAGTCACCCACTATCTCCCAGTCACCCCTGCCTCAGTCAGCCACTATCCCTGTCACCCCTGCCTCAGTCTCTTACTGTCCCTGTCACCCCTGCCACAGTCATCCACTATCTCCCTATCACCCCTGCCTTAGTCATTTATTATACCTGTCACCCACTTTCTTCCCATACTTACCCAACCCCTTCCTATCACCCCTCCCTCAGTAACCCACTATCTCCCTGTCACCCACTATCTCCCAGTCATCCCTGCCTCAGTCACCTACTGACACCAGTGCAGACATTTCTGCTGCGGCCTCTCCACTCTCCAGCGTGAACGTCCTGACGACTGAGGAAATCCGCTTCCTAGTTGAGGACTCCGGAAATGAACACTGCCGATATTGCTGTCAGATGACTTTCTACCCAACGGAGGATTTTTGATACTTCCAGCTTTGCCATGCAGTTTCGAGTGCCGCCTTGATGATTTGTGTACACTACCGTGGTGGCGTTGTCAGATTGTACTTGAACAGGCCTGTTCTGTACTAGAGGCAGGGCCAGTGTCAATTAATTGAACACTGCCTGCAATTCCAGAATGTATATCAGGAGGAGAGATTCCTCCCTGGTCCACTGACCCTGGAGAAAGTGTTGCTCCAACACCATGGCCCAGCCCAAAAGACTGGCATCCATTGTCAGGAGGACACAGTTGGAGATCCAGAAGGGATGGTCCCTGCTCAACTGTTGGACCTGTAGCCTCCAGCTCAGTGTCAGACGAACCTCCGGAGTCAAGGAGATCATTTGAGACATCATCCGATGAGGCAGGCCGTCCCACTTGGAGAGGATTAACCTCTGCAGAGGGCGGTAATGAAATTGAGCGTACTCTACCATATCGAAAGCCGACACCATGAGGTCTAGTACTTGCATCGCCATGTGTATCAACACTCTTGGGCGAGAGAGGACGATACTGTCCTGAATTTTCAGGACTTTCTCTGGAGACAGAAACAATTGTTGGCTGTGTGTGTCCAGCAGTGCCCCTAGGTGCACAATGTTCCGAGCAGGGACCAGCGAGGACTTTTTTCAGTTGATGAGCCACCCGTGGACTTTTAGGAATTGGACCGCCAGTTCCAGATAACTGTGGAGAACCTCTTGGGAGTTCACCAGGATCAGCAAGTCGTCCAGATTTGGCAGGATCCTGATTCTCTGATGGTGAAGGGTCGTCATCACGGCCATGACCTTGGTGAATATCCGAGGTGCCGTGGCCAAACCAGAAGGCAGGACTTGAAATCCAAAAACAAACCAGGCACAACACTGCTTAGCTTCCATCATCAGATGAGATTGGACCAGTGGCGTAACTACTGCCCCCGCAGTCCTCGCGGTGGCTTGGGGGCGAGGGGCTGCGGGGGCGCCACTGATTTACAGCAGACTGACATGCGGACGAGCGTCCGCATGTCAGTCTGCAGTCTCCTTCCCTCCGCCGCTTTTTGGAGGGACACGGAGGGCACACAGCGCGCCTCCCTGTGTCCCTCCTGCTGCATCATCTCCGGCGGCCGCGGGTCTAATAGGGGGAAGTGCCGTCCGTGAGCTCTAATTGGCTCACGAACCAGCACTTCCCCCTATTAGACCCGCGGCCGCCGGAGATGATGCAGCAGGAGGGACACAGGAGAGACGAGCTGTGCTCTCCGTGTCCCTCCAAAAAGCGACGGCGGGGGGGGGGGGTAAATATCTGGCACTGGGGGCATATATGGCACGGGGGGGGGGAGGGAGGAATATCTGGCACTGGGGCATTTCTGGCACTAGGGGGAATATCTGGCACTGGGGGCATATCTGGCACTGGGGGGGATATCTGGCACTGGGGCATATATGGCACTGGGGGGGAATATCTGGCACTGGGGGCATATATGGCACTGGGGGGGGTATCTGGCACTGGGGGCATATATGGCACGGGGGGCATATATGGCACTGGGGGGAATATCTGGCACTGGGGGCATATATGGCACTGGGGGGGAATATCTGGCACTGGGGGCATATGTGTACCTGGCACATGGGGGGGACGACTATATTTGGCACTGGGGCATGTAAGTACCTGGCACCGTGGGGGAATATCTGGCACTGGGGACATATGTGGCACTGGGAGCACAGCCCTAGCAACAAGGACTACCTCCTAGCAACGAGCATGACACCCAGTGCATGAAACATCTGGCAACGAGCATGACACCCAGTGCATGAAACACCTGGCAACGAGCATGACACCCAGTGCATGAAACCCCTGGCAACGAGCATGACACCCTGAGCATGAAAACCCCTGGCACCGTGCATGGAACCAAGAGCATGAAACCCCTGGCAACGAGCATGACACCCAGTGCATGAAACCCCTGACAACGAGCAGGTAATTGAAAAGTAATTAGAAGCCTTACTGTAGGACTTAATGTGTAATGGGCATTACGGTGTGTGGCATAATGTATCACGGACATTGCGGTGTGTGTCATAATGTGTCGCAGGCATTACGGTGTATGGTATACTATATCGCGGGCATTGTGATATGTGGTATAATGTCTCAGGGTCATTGCAGTGTGTGGCATAATGTATCACGGACATTGCGGTGTGTGTCATAATGTGTCAGGCATTACGGTGTGTGGTATACTATATCACGGGCATTGTGGTATGTGGTATAATGTCTCAGGGTCATTGCAGTGTGGCATAATACATAACGGGCATTGCGATGTGTGGCATAGGGTATAACGGGCAGGGCATTGCGGTATGTGTCACAGGCATTACGGTGTATGGTATACTATATCACGGGCATTGTGGTATAATGTCTCAAGGTCATTGCAGTGTGTGGCATAATGTGTCACAGGCATTGTATGTGCTATAATGTATTGGGCATTGCAGTGTGTGGCATAATGTATCACGGACATTGCGGTGTGTGTCATAATGTGTCACAGACATTGTATGTGCTATAATGTATCAGGGGCATTGCAGTGTGAAGCATAATGTATAACGGGCATTGCGATTCCTGTCATAATGTGTCACAGGCATTACGGTGTGTGGCATAATGTGTCACAGACATTACGGTGTGTGGCATAATGTGTCGGGGGCATTACAGTGTGTGCATATTGTGTCGTGCATTATTGTGTGCGGCATAATGTCTAAGGGCCATTGCAGTATGTGGCATAATGTATACTGGGCATTACTATAAGGAGGAAAAATGACAAATAATGTAAGGGGCATGAATCAGGATTATTTTTCTTTCCTGTGGTGGCAAACGTATGGGCGTGCAGGTTGCAAAACTGGGGTATAAGGTAGTCTTTTCCTGCAATGCCACGCCCCTTTATGCGAAACCACGCCCACTCCAACAAAACCACGCCCCTTTTTTGACGCGCGCGCCTTAGGCGCGCGCATATTTATCCCTTTCTTGCTCCCAATTATGGAGCATGAAGGGGGGGGGGGGGGCGCCGAAGAATTTTTTGGCTTGGGGGAGAAAAATTTCTAGTTACGCCACTGGATTGGACATATCCAGTGTGATGCGGCTGTAGATGATTTTTGCTGTTTCTAACTTCTACATCAATGAATAAGTTTCAAAATAGAATGCATCAAGAGAACGGTGTTGGTAGTATAAAACTACCTACAGCACCTGGTATTCCCAGGTGGTCTCACATCCAAGAACAAACCAGGCCTAAGATCAGGTGATATTGGGCATATACAGTGTGGTGTGGCTGTAGATGAGCTTAGTGGTTTCTGTTAGAGTTCTACTTCTAACTACTCGTACATAAATGAATAAGCGGACGATTTATTAAACCTGGTGAAATGATAATTTGCATGGTGATAAAGTACCAGCCAATCAGCTCCTAATTGCCATGTCACAGGCTGGGTTTGAAAAATGACAGTTAGGAGCTGACTGGCTGGTACTTTATCACCTTGCACTTTATCAGTTCCCCAGGCTTAATAGATCTGCCCCAATGTTTCAAAATGGAATGCATCAAGAGAACGGTGTTGGTTTTGTAAAAATACACACAGCTCCTGGTATTTCCTGGTGGTCTCCCATCCAAGTACTAAAACCAGGACCAACACTGCTCAGCTTCCATGATCAGGAGAGATTGGGCAAATCCAGTGTGCTGTGGCTGTAGATGAGCTCGTGGTTTCTGTTAGAGCTCTTCTACTTCTAACTTCTGGTACATAAAAGAATATGTGTAAAAATTAAATGTACAGTACCAAGAAAAGGGTGTTGGTAGTTTAAAAACACCTAAAGAATCTGATAATACATGGATGGGAGACCGAGTTGTTCGCTCGCAAGGCGAATGTAGCAGAGTTACACACGCTAAGCCGCCGCCTACTGGGAGTGAATCTTAGCTTCTTAAAATTGCGACCGACGTACGCGCAATATTGCGATTACAAACGAGTTAGCAGTTTCAGAGTAGCTCCAGACTTACTCTGCCTGTGCGATCATTTCAGTGCTTGTCGTTCCTGGTTGACGTCACAAACACACCCAGCGTTTAGCTTCCTTTGTTCTCTCCTCCTCGTATGTGCGTTATTTGTTTTCTCATACGTCCTAGAGGATGCTGGGATCACATTAAGAACCATGGGGTATAGACGGGATCCGCAGGAGACATGGGCACTTTAAGACTTTCAAAGGGTGTGAACTGTCTCCTCCCTCTATACCCCTCCTCCAGACTCCAGTTTTAGAATTGTGCCCAGTGAGACTGGATGCACTACAGGGGAGCTCTACTGAGTTTCTCTGAAAAGACTTATGTTAGTTTTTCTTATTTTCAGGGAGGCTGCTGGCAACAGTCTCCCTGCTTCGTGGAACTTAGGGGAGAGAAGTATGACCAACTTCTAGTGAGTTCAATGGCTCTGCTTCTGGCTGACAGGACACCATTAGCTCCTGAGGGTGCTGATCGCTGGGTACGCCTAGATGCCCACTCCCGTAGCCTGCCATCACCCCCTTACAGAGCCAGAAGTCAGAAGACAGGCGAGTAGCAGAAGAACAGAAGACTTCTTCTCCAGTGATGGCATTCTGAGGTACCACGCAGCGAGCGGAATGCTGTGCGCCATGCTTCCACACAAATACAGGCACTGCAGGGTGCAGGGCATGTGGGTGGGTGGGGGGGGGCACCCTGGGCAGCATAAATTCCTCACAAAAGGCTGGCAAAAGTGGACATTAGTGCCTGGGCACTGTCCTTACCCCGCCAGCGTAATTAATTATTTGTTTCTGAGCGGGACAGAAGCGTGCCATTACAGCGGCGGGGCTTCTTCCTCACCTCACCAGCACATCTATAGAGCGTTACAAGTCTATCACTATAGAGTTTATTATTTCCCAGACTGTGTACTTTTGGCGCTGGGTTGTGAGCTGAAAAATCCTCTCTGTCCCTCTGACAGATTTACTGTAGGTCTATCCCCCATAAGCCGATGTGTCTGTGGGTACTTGGTACATGTGTGTCAACATGTCGGTGGCTGAATGTTTTTCCCAAGAGGAAACTATATTAGGAATGCAGACATATGATGGTGGCCCTGTTGGCACCACCAATAACTGACTGGGTGAAAGTTTCAATAATATCAGAGTGAGGTTGGATAAATCTGTGTCCCAGACACAGACGTAGAGAATAGATGTGATGTTCATGGCTATGCTTCTTTTCCCTCAGGCCCGCAAAAATGTTACTACACACTGATACTGACTCGGATACTGATTCCTATGTCGACCATAATATTTCCTGATTAGATCCAATATTGGCAAGGAGCATTCAGTACATGATTGTGGATATTAAGGACATATTAACATCACTGAGGACCCTGCTGTTCCTGACAAAGGGGTCTATATGTATGTATATATAGATATATAATGAAAGCTGATGTAACGTTTCTCCATCTCTGTTTGAGAAAGTCTGGGCCAGCTCGACAAGATGGCTTCAAATCCCCAAAAGGTTTCCGATTGTTTATTCATTTCCTGCTGCGGACAGAATAAAGTGGGAGTCACCCCCTGTTCTGCATGGGGCCCTGTCACAAATCCAGCGGATCGTATGCAGGAAGCTACATTATTTCTAGTTATGTAACCACGGGTACATTACTTAGACCTGCCATTACATGCGCATGGGTGAGTAGTAGTATTCAAGAATTGGTCGAATACCTTGTCTTCCGATATAGATATCTTGGAGAGATGGGATAATCCTTACGTTGGATCATATCAAGGACACTGCAGCATACTTACGACTGCAAGGGATATAGGACTCTTGAGTTCACGGGCCAATTTCATGGCAGTCTCGGATAGGAGGGCATTGTGGATTCACCAAGGGAATGCTGATGCTGACTCCAAGAAGAAAGGGAGTCTCTTCCCTATGAAGGTGAAGCCTTGTTTGGTGACTGCCTAGTTAATTTGATCTCGGCAGCTCCCGCAGGTAAGTCAACCTTCTTGCCCTATGTTCCCTCTCAACGGATGAAGACGCATCATTGTCTAACGCAGTCATTTTGTCCCAATAGATATGCAAGAAGTTAAGATTCCCCTTTCTTTGCAGGTAGAGGAAGGAGAAGAGGGAAGAGGTCTGTAGCCTCTTCAAGATCGCAGGAGCAGAGATCGTCCTCTGCTTCTGCCAAATCCACTGCATGACGCTGGGGCTCTCTTGCAGGAGCCCACACCAGTGGGGGCACGTCTAAAACACTTCAGTCAGTTCTGGATTAATTTGGACCTGGACTCGTGGGTTTTACAAATAGTGTCACAAGGGTACAAACTGGGGTTTCAAGACGTTCCCCCTCACCGATTGTTCAAATCGGCCTTAGTCAGCAGGGAGAAGGTTTTTATTCAAGCCTCTTCGTGCTCCCGAAGCCGGACGGCTCAGTCAGACCAATCTTAAATCTGAAATCCCTCAATTTCTACCTAAAGAAATTCAATTTCAAGATGGAATCTCTCAGGGTAGGGATCTCCAGTCCGGAGGAAGGAGATTTCATGGTTTTGGTAGACATAAGGATGCCTAATTACATGTTCCCGTTTAGCCACTGCATCAAGCTACCTGAGGTTTGCAATTCAGGATTGTCATTACCAATTTCAGACGTTGCCGTTTGGTCTGTCCACGGCTCCGAGGATTTTCACCAGGGTGATGGTGGAAATGATGGTTCTCCTTCGCAAGCAAGGAGTCACAATTATGCCGTACTTGGATGATCTCCTGATAAAGGCGAGATCCAGGGACCAGTTGGTGCAAAACATCTACTCTCCCTGACAGTTCTTCAACAACATGGTTGGCTCCTAAACTTGCCAAAATCGCAGTTGGTCCCAATGACGCGGTTGTTGTTTTTGGGAGTCATACTGTTAGGCGCCGGGGTCCGCTTGATGGTCTGCGCGGCCCGGCGCCTAGCAACTAGAGACGCCGTGCACGTACAGCCGCCGGCTCCCTAGCAACGCTAGACGCCGGGCGCGCTGAGCCGCACGGACCCTAGCAACGGGGACGCCACTGGCGGACCGCGTTCCCCGTTGCTAGGCTTTAGGAAATTAAGATATTCACCTGCTCTCTGGCCGTGCAGCAAGGCAGCTGCACGGCATTTATTCTAATCAGCCTTTAGCAGCTGATTGGAGGACTCCTTGTTAAATACACTCCCAGGGCTTCTCACAGACGCCGGTAATAGCTTCCTGCATGCTGCCTTTGTTTGCTGAGAGTCTGTTTCCAGTCCTGCTGTATCCGGTCATTCCAGTCCGCAGAAGTCCGGTATTCGGGAGTTGTCATCTCATCCCAAGAGGTCGTTTGGTTCCCTGGAGTCCTGACTGATCACCGTTTTATATCCAGTGGTGTTCGTGAGTTGCGGCTCTGCCGTGTGTTGCGGCTCAGCCGCTTTACCTTTTATATTTTGTGTTTGGAGCATTTGCGGAGGGTTCCGCTTCCACAAGTCCTCTCTGGTACTTGGCGGTGCCGGGTAGGAGAATTGGACAAGTGGATATTTTGGTTGTCCTTTTTCCTGGCGGTTTCTCCGCACATATTATAGTTTTGAGTTTGCTTAGCCCCTGGCCTGGTTGTTTAGTTAGAGGGCCTCTTGTTATCACCCTGTCTCGGGTTTCCCTTTGTCTCTCATTAAGACCGGGGGGCATCGAAGTTGGGCAGACATAATCCGCCCTTCAAACGCGGCTGCCAAGGGCTCAAGAAACCATAGTCTCGCAGGGGATTTCTGACAACACGGGTAAGACAACAGAGTTAGGGCGCCAGGGGCTATTTTCCTGTCCTGCTCCCTTCCCCAGCATTCCGTTCCAGTGCTCCAGTCCTTGCCATAAGATCTTCTCTGACCAGAGTGCTGGAATCATAACATTATTACCGGCCATACCAAAACTTAAAATTAAACGGGGTTTAATTTTTTCTCATTCAGTTTTGTGAGAGTTTATCGGCCTCATGAATCCAACAGGTTTAGTGCCAAATCCTGGTCAGCTCTTAGTCAGCCAGATTCAAGAACTTACTCAGATGGTTCAGGATCTTTCTCTTCGGGTGAAGTCGCAGGAAGATCTTTTGCGAGCTTCCCCAAGGGTAGTCCCTGAACCAAAGATGCATTTGCCTGACCGTTTTTCTGGTGATAGAAAAGAGTTTTTTAATTTTAAAGAATCCTGTAAACTTTATTTTCGTTTAAGACCGACTTCCTCGGGTACTGAATCTCAGCGGGTCGGGTTTATTATTTCTTTGCTCCAGGGGGATCCTCAGACCTGGGCATTTGGTTTAAGAGCAGAGGATCCGGCATTGTTGTCAGTTGACGCTTTTTTTGAGTCTTTAGGGCTCTTGTATGATGACCCTGATAGAGAGGCGTCCGCTGAAAGTCAGTTGCGCGCTCTCAGACAGGGTAGAAATCCTGCAGAGGTTTATTGTACGGAGTTTCGCCGTTGGTCGAACGACTGTGGCTGGAATGACCCAGCCCTGCGCAGTCAGTTTCGCCTCGGCTTATCAGAGTCTATAAAAGACAGTCTCCTTCAGTACCCCGCTCCTGAGACTCTCGATAAACTCATGGAGCTTTCTATTAAGATTGATCGTCGTCTCAGAGAGCGGAGGGCTGAAAAAGGAGCACCTGTAAGGTCAAGTCCGTGTGTAAATTCCATTCCTGAAGACGTAGAGGAGACCATGCAGATGGGTCTCTCCCGGCTGTCTCCTGAAGAAAGAGCCAGAAGGCAAAATTCTGGTCTTTGTCTGTACTGTGGGGGTAAGGGACATTTTGCTCGTAATTGTCCGAACAAGTCGGGAAACGCTTTGACCAGGTGAATTGTGAGGGGGTTCACCTAGGTCTGCAGCTTATCTCCTCGAATAACTCCCTTTTAGTCCCAGTTAAAGTTTCCTATGGCAGCCTCAGTTCTTCGGTGTCGGCTTTTGTTGACAGTGGAGCTGCAGGAAACTTTATGGATTTAACTTGGGCTAAGGCCTTAGGCATTCCTCAGTTACCTTTGGGTAGGTGTGTCACCATGCATGGCTTAGATGGGAGTCCGCTGTCTAATGGGATTATTTCTCTCCGTACACCCCCTGCACTACTTACAGTAGGAGCTCTACATTCCGAGAAAATCGAGTTCTTTCTTACATATTGCCCAGCAGTTCCAGTTGTTCTGGGTCACCCTTGGCTGGCCTTTCATAATCCCACCATTGATTGGCGGTCGGGGGAGATTTCACATTGGGGTACTTTTTGTGATAAGGAATGTATCACGTTTCCAGTCAGAGTAGCAGCTATCATTCCAGAACTCATTCCGGTGGAATACCAGGAGTTTGCTGATGTTTTCTCCAAAGGCAATGCGGACATTCTGCCTCCCCATCGGCCTTATGATTGTGCTATTGAGTTAATTCCTGGTGCCGCATTGCCAAAGGGAAGATTATATGCATTATCCGGGCCAGAAACTGCGGCTATGAATGATTATGTAAAGGAGAGCCTTGAGAAAGGATTTATTAGACCATCAAAATCTCCTTTAAGTGCAGGCTTCTTCTTTGTGGAGAAAAAGGATGGCTCGCTTAGACCTTGCATTGATTTTAGAGCCCTGAATAAGATCTCAGTTAAAAACACCTATCCTTTGCCGTTGATTTCTGTACTCTTTGATCAGTTACGTTCTGCTGTGATTTTTTCTAAAATTGACCTTAGAGGAGCGTACAACCTCATCCGAATTAAATCTGGAGATGAGTGGAAAACGGCCTTCAGTACTCAGTCGGGTCACTACGAATACCTGGTGATGCCGTTCGGCCTGTCCAATGCTCCGGCAGTTTTTCAAGACCTCATTAACGATGTGCTCCGTGACTTCCTAGGGAAATTCGTGGTCGTTTACTTAGACGACATCCTGATTTTTTCTAAATCAATGGAACAACATGTTACCCAGGTGCGTCTGGTTCTTCAAAAGTTATGTGAGAATCATTTATATGCCAAGCTGGAGAAGTGTGAGTTTCATGTCACGGAAGTATCTTTTTTAGGGTACATAATTTCCCCTCAGGGATTTTCCATGGAACCAAAGAAACTCCAGGCCATCCTTAGTTGGGCGCAACCCACCAATTTAAAAGCAATTAAGCGTTTTTTAGGGTTTGCGAATTATTATAGGAGGTTCATTCATTCTTTTTCTGACCTGGTTGCTCCCATTGTAGCTCTGACAAAGAAAGGAGCGGATCCTACCAACTGGTCGCATGAAGCTGAGTTGTCCTTCCGGGCCTTGAAACAAGCCTTTGTCTCGGCTCCAGTCCTCAGACATCCTAATCCGGAATTGCCCTTTGTGGTGGAGGTTGATGCCTTGGAGGTTGGAGTGGGGGCTATCCTTTCTCAAAAGGATCCGGAGTCTCTGGAGTTACATCCTTGTGCCTTTATGTCCAGGAAATTCTCCTCCGCTGAATCCAACTATGACGTTGGTAATCGGGAGTTACTGGCGGTAAAATGGGCTTTCGAGGAGTGGAGGCATTGGCTGGAGGGAGCAAAACATACTATTTCGGTATTGACTGACCATAAGAACCTGCAATACATTGAATCGGCTAAGCGGCTTAATGCCCGGCAGGCACGTTGGGCATTATTTTTTACGCGTTTCAAATTTATAATCACTTTCAGGCCTGGTTCCAAGAATACTAAGGCTGATGCCCTGTCACATAGCTTTCTTCCGGTTCACAATAACAATCCTGTTACCCCCATACTTCCATCTTCGGTCATCTGGGCGGGCCTCACACAAGATTTATTTACCCAGTTAAAACAGCTTCAACACCAAGCTCCTAGAATTACTCCTGCTGGTCGTCTTTACGTCCCTGAGTTTTTGAGAGTTACTGTTTTAACGGAATTCCATGATAACAAAGTTTCAGGGCATCCAGGAGTCTCTAAGACATTGGAGTTAGTCTCTCGCTCAGTATGGTGGCCTGGTCTTTCTAAAGACGTCAAGGAATTTGTTTATTCATGTCAGGTTTGTGCACAGCATAAGGTTCCCCGTTCCTTGCCCATCGGGCAACTTATGCCCTTAAATGTTCCTCTCAGGCCATGGTCTCATATTTCTATGGATTTTGTGGTTGACCTTCCCCTTTCAGCCGGATTCCGAGTCATATGGGTGGTAGTGGACCGTTTTAGTAAAATGGCTCATTTTATTGCTCTTCCCCGATTGCCTTCTGCCCAAGGGTTGGCAGTTTTGTTTCTCCGCCATGTATTCAGGCTTCATGGGTTGCCTACTGATATTGTTTCTGATCGGGGTCCACAATTCATCGCACAATTCTGGAAATGTTTTTGTGCCTCATTGAAGATGAAATTGTCGTTAACATCCGGTTACCACCCACAATCCAACGGGCAAACCGAACGAGTTAACCAATCATTGAAACAATATTTGCGCTTGTATTCAGCCAAACTCCAGAATGATTGGTCCGAGTTTCTTCCGTTGGCTGAATTTGCTTACAATAATTCTTGTCATTCCTCCACTAAAGAGTCTCCATTCTTTTCAGTTTTTGGTTTTCACCCCAGAGCTAATTCTTTTTTTCATCATTCCTCAGTCTCCTCGCTTACCTTAACCTCCCATCTCAGAGCCATTTGGAAAAAGGTGCACCTTGCTCTCAGAAAAGCGGCCTTTCGAGAGAAGAAATTTTCTGACAGGCTCCGACGTCCTTGCACTTTTAAGGTGGGAGATAGGGTGTGGTTGTCGACTCGCAACATCAGGCTTCGACAATCCTCAGCTAGACTGGGACCCAAATTTATTGGGCCATTTCTTATTATTAAAAGAGTCAACCCAGTTGCCTTTCGGTTACGTTTACCAAGATCTCTCCGGATTGGAAATACGTTTCATTGTTCCCTGTTGAAACAATACGTTTCTTCCAGTAGATTTCCTCGGAAGATCTCTCAGGGTAGATCTCCAGTAGATGTACAGGGACAACAGGAGTTCTTGGTAGAGAAGGTTCTCGATTCCAAATTGTCCCGGGATCGGCTGTATTTTCTGGTTCACTGGAAAGGCTATGGTCCGGAGGAAAGGTCTTGGGTCCTGGATAAGGATCTTCATGCCCCGAGGCTCAAGAGGGCATTTTTTCGGGAATTTCCTCAGAAACCTGGCTTTAGGGGTTCCTTGACCCCTCCTCAAGGGGGGGGTACTGTTTGGCGCCGGGGTCCGCTTGATGGTCTGCGCGGCCCGGCGCCTAGCAACTAGAGATGCCGTGCACGTACAGCCGCCGGCTCCCTAGCAACGCTAGACGCCGGGCGCGCTGAGCCGCACGGACCCTAGCAACGGGGACGCCACTGGCGGACCGCATTCCCCGTTGCTAGGCTTTAGGAAATTAAGATATTCACCTGCTCTCTGGCCGTGCAGCAAGGCAGCTGCACGGCATTTATTCTAATCAGCCATTAGCATTAGAGACCTGAGACAAAGAGATCTGAATTATATGAGAGCCGACCAGAGGAAACACAAATTATGCAGTCAAGTGTCCCACATTTGGGGAAATCGCAGATGCAGCACACCCAGAGTGCAATGGGTGAGCCTTGCCCTGGGAGAAGCACCTTCCTGATCATACCTGGCAGGTAAGTAGGAGTTGGGCAAGAGCTGAGGAGGGTCGCTGCTCGGGCACCCCCCTGTCAAGTGAAGGAGATCCAACTGAGGCAGCACAAGAGAACTCTCGAAAGAAGAACAAGGCTAGAGGAAGATCTGAGACACAGAAATCTGGCTTTTACCAGAGCTGACCAGAGGAAAGCACAAACACAGTCCCCCACTACCACAAATAATGCAGTCGAGTTTCCCACATTTGGGGAAATCACAGGGGTCAGCATACCCAGAATGCAATGAATGAACCTCACCCTGGGAGAACAATCTTCATGACCATGGTATCTCCTATGCAAAATAAGTATGATTTGGGATAGGGCTGGGGAGGGCCGCTGCTCAGGCACATCTCTGTCAAGTAAAGGAGATTCAACTGAGGCAGCACAACCTAACCGTGGTTTTTTTTTCATTCTTTATACCGTCATAGTGTCATACTAGTTGTTACGAGTATACTACTATCTCTTTATCAACCAGTGTACAGTGCGGTAGTTCACGGCTGTGGCTACCTCTGTGTCGGCAGTCGGCAGGCAGTCCGTCCATCCATAATTGTATTATAATATATACCACCTAACCGTGGTTTTTTTTTCATTCTTTATACCGTCATAGTCAGTCATACTAGTTGTTACGAGTATACTACTATCTCTTTATCAACCAGTGTACAGTGCGGTAGTTCACGGCTGTGGCTACCTCTGTGTCGGAACTCGGCAGGCAGTCCGTCCATCCATAATTGTATTACAATATATACCACCTAACCGTGGTTTTTTTTTCATTCTTTATACCGTCATAGTCAGTCATACTAGTTGTTACGAGTATACTACTATCTCTTTATCAACCAGTGTACAGTGCGGTAGTTCACGGCTGTGGCTACCTCTGTGTCGGAACTCGGCAGGCAGTCCGTCCATCCATAATTGTATTACAATATATACCACCTAACCGTGGTTTTTTTTTCATTCTTTATACCGTCATAGTCAGTCATACTAGTTGTTACGAGTATACTACTATCTCTTTATCAACCAGTGTACAGTGCGGTAGTTCACGGCTGTGGCTACCTCTGTGTCGGAACTCGGCAGGCAGTCCGTCCATCCATAATTGTATTATTATAATATATACCACCTAACCGTGGTTTTTTTTTCATTCTTTATACCGTCATAGTGTCATACTAGTTGTTACGAGTATACTACTATCTCTTTATCAACCAGTGTACAGTGCGGTAGTTCACGGCTGTGGCTACCTCTGTGTCGGCAGTCGGCAGGCAGTCCGTCCATCCATAATTGTATTATAATATATACCACCTAACCGTGGTTTTTTTTTCATTCTTTATACCGTCATAGTCAGTCATACTAGTTGTTACGAGTATACTACTATCTCTTTATCAACCAGTGTACAGTGCGGTAGTTCACGGCTGTGGCTACCTCTGTGTCGGAACTCGGCAGGCAGTCCGTCCATCCATAATTGTATTACAATATATACCACCTAACCGTGGTTTTTTTTTCATTCTTTATACCGTCATAGTCAGTCATACTAGTTGTTACGAGTATACTACTATTTCTTTATCAACCAGTGTACAGTGCGGTAGTTCACGGCTGTGGCTACCTCTGTGTCGGAACTCGGCAGGCAGTCCGTCCATCCATAATTGTATTATTATAATATATACCACCTAACCGTGGTTTTTTTTTCATTCTTTATACCGTCATAGTGTCATACTAGTTGTTACGAGTATACTACTATCTCTTTATCAACCAGTGTACAGTGCGGTAGTTCACGGCTGTGGCTACCTCTGTGTCGGCAGTCGGCAGGCAGTCCGTCCATCCATAATTGTATTATAATATATACCACCTAACCGTGGTTTTTTTTTCATTCTTTATACCGTCATAGTCAGTCATACTAGTTGTTACGAGTATACTACTATCTCTTTATCAACCAGTGTACAGTGCGGTAGTTCACGGCTGTGGCTACCTCTGTGTCGGAACTCGGCAGGCAGTCCGTCCATCCATAATTGTATTATAATATATACCACCTAACCGTGGTTTTTTTTTCATTCTTTATACCGTCATAGTCAGTCATACTAGTTGTTACGAGTATACTACTATCTCTTTATCAACCAGTGTACAGTGCGGTAGTTCACGGCTGTGGCTACCTCTGTGTCGGAACTCGGCAGGCAGTCCGTCCATCCATAATTGTATTACAATATATACCACCTAACCGTGGTTTTTTTTTCATTCTTTATACCGTCATAGTCAGTCATACTAGTTGTTACGAGTATACTACTATCTCTTTATCAACCAGTGTACAGTGCGGTAGTTCACGGCTGTGGCTACCTCTGTGTCGGAACTCGGCAGGCAGTCCGTCCATCCATAATTGTATTACAATATATACCACCTAACCGTGGTTTTTTTTTCATTCTTTATACCGTCATAGTCAGTCATACTAGTTGTTACGAGTATACTACTATCTCTTTATCAACCAGTGTACAGTGCGGTAGTTCACGGCTGTGGCTACCTCTGTGTCGGAACTCGGCAGGCAGTCCGTCCATCCATAATTGTATTATTATAATATATACCACCTAACCGTGGTTTTTTTTTCATTCTTTATACCGTCATAGTGTCATACTAGTTGTTACGAGTATACTACTATCTCTTTATCAACCAGTGTACAGTGCGGTAGTTCACGGCTGTGGCTACCTCTGTGTCGGCAGTCGGCAGGCAGTCCGTCCATCCATAATTGTATTATAATATATACCACCTAACCGTGGTTTTTTTTTCATTCTTTATACCGTCATAGTCAGTCATACTAGTTGTTACGAGTATACTACTATCTCTTTATCAACCAGTGTACAGTGCGGTAGTTCACGGCTGTGGCTACCTCTGTGTCGGAACTCGGCAGGCAGTCCGTCCATCCATAATTGTATTACAATATATACCACCTAACCGTGGTTTTTTTTTCATTCTTTATACCGTCATAGTCAGTCATACTAGTTGTTACGAGTATACTACTATTTCTTTATCAACCAGTGTACAGTGCGGTAGTTCACGGCTGTGGCTACCTCTGTGTCGGAACTCGGCAGGCAGTCCGTCCATCCATAATTGTATTATTATAATATATACCACCTAACCGTGTTTTTTTTTTCATTCTTTATACCGTCATAGTGTCATACTAGTTGTTACCAGTATACTACTATCTCTTTATCAACCAGTGTACAGTGCGGTAGTTCACGGCTGTGGCTACCTCTGTGTCGGCAGTCGGCAGGCAGTCCGTCCATCCATAATTGTATTATAATATATACCACCTAACCGTGGTTTTTTTTTCATTCTTTATACCGTCATAGTCAGTCATACTAGTTGTTACGAGTATACTACTATCTCTTTATCAACCAGTGTACAGTGCGGTAGTTCACGGCTGTGGCTACCTCTGTGTCGGAACTCGGCAGGCAGTCCGTCCATCCATAATTGTATTACAATATATACCACCTAACCGTGGTTTTTTTTTCATTCTTTATACCGTCATAGTCAGTCATACTAGTTGTTACGAGTATACTACTATCTCTTTATCAACCAGTGTACAGTGCGGTAGTTCACGGCTGTGGCTACCTCTGTGTCGGCAGTCGGCAGGCAGTCCGTCCATCCATAATTGTATTATAATATATACCACCTAACCGTGGTTTTTTTTTCATTCTTTATACCGTCATAGTCAGTCATACTAGTTGTTACGAGTATACTACTATCTCTTTATCAACCAGTGTACAGTGCGGTAGTTCACGGCTGTGGCTACCTCTGTGTCGGAACTCGGCAGGCAGTCCGTCCATCCATAATTGTATTACAATATATACCACCTAACCGTGGTTTTTTTTTCATTCTTTATACCGTCATAGTCAGTCATACTAGTTGTTACGAGTATACTACTATCTCTTTATCAACCAGTGTACAGTGCGGTAGTTCACGGCTGTGGCTACCTCTGTGTCGGCACTCGGCAGGCAGTCCGTCCATCCATAATTGTATTACAATATATACCACCTAACCGTGGTTTTTTTATACCACCTAACCGTGGCAGTCCGTCCATAATTGTATACTAGTATCCAATCCATCCATCTCCATTGTTTACCTGAGGTGCCTTTTAGTTCTGCCTATAAAATATGGAGAACAAAAAAGTTGAGGTTCCAAAATTAGGGAAAGATCAAGATCCACTTCCACCTCGTGCTGAAGCTGCTGCCACTAGTCATGGCCGAGACGATGAAATGCCAGCAACGTCGTCTGCCAAGGCCGATGCCCAATGTCATAGTACAGAGCATGTCAAATCCAAAACACCAAATATCAGAAAAAAAAAGGACTCCAAAACCTAAAATAAAATTGTCGGAGGAGAAGCGTAAACTTGCCAATATGCCATTTACCACACGGAGTGGCAAGGAACGGCTGAGGCCCTGGCCTATGTTCATGGCTAGTGGTTCAGCTTCACATGAGGATGGAAGCACTCAGCCTCTCGCTAGAAAACTGAAAAGACTCAAGCTGGCAAAAGCACCGCAAAGAACTGTGCGTTCTTTGAAATCCCAAATCCACAAGGAGAGTCCAATTGTGTCGGTTGCGATGCCTGACCTTCCCAACACTGGACGTGAAGAGCATGCGCCTTCCACCATTTGCACGCCCCCTGCAAGTGCTGGAAGGAGCACCCGCAGTCCAGTTCCTGATAGAGATGAGCGGGTTCGGTTTCTCTGAAACCGAACCCGCACGAACTTCATGTTTTTTTCACGGGTCCGAGCAGACTCGGATCCTCCCGCCTTGCTCGGTTAACCCGAGCGCGCCCGAACGTCATCATGACGCTGTCGGATTCTCGCGAGACTCGGATTCTATATAAGGAGCCGCGCGTCGCCGCCATTTTCACACGTGCATTGAGATTGATAGGGAGAGGACGTGGCTGGCGTCCTCTCCATTAGAAATTAGATTAGAAGAGAGAGAGAGATTGTGCAGAGTCAGACAGAGTTTACCACAGTGACCAGTGCAGTTGTTGTTAGTTAACTTTTATTTATTTTAATATAATATATCCGTTCTCTGCTATATCCGTTCTCTGCCTGAAAAAAAACGATACACAGCAGCAGCCAGTCACACAGTGTGACTCAGTCTGTGTGCACTCAGCTCAGCCCAGTGTGCTGCACATCAATGTATAAAAGGCAAAGCTTATAATAATTGTGGGGGAGACTGGGGAGCACTGCAGGTTGTTATAGCAGGAGCCCCCAGGAGTACATAATATTATATTAATTTAAAATTAAACAGTGCACACTTTTGCTGCAGGAGTGCCACTGCCAGTGTGACTAGTGGTGACCAGTGCCTGACCACCAGTATAGTAGTATATTGTTGTATGTATTGTATACTATCTCTTTATCAACCAGTCTATATTAGCAGCAGACACAGTACAGTGCGGTAGTTCACGGCTGTGGCTACCTCTGTGTCGGCAGTCGGAACTCGGCAGGCAGTCCGTCCATCCATAATTGTATTACAATATATACCACCTAACCGTGGTATTTTTTTTTCTTTCTTTATACCGTCGTCATAGTGTCATACTAGTTGTTACGAGTATACTACTATCTCTTTATCAACCAGTGTACAGTGCGGTAGTTCACGGCTGTGGCTACCTCTGTGTCGGCAGTCGGCAGGCAGTCCGTCCATCCATAATTGTATTATTATTATAATATATACCACCTAACCGTGGTTTTTTTTTCATTCTTTATACCGTCGTCATAGTGTCATACTAGTTGTTACGAGTATACTACTATCTCTTTATCAACCAGTGTACAGTGCGGTAGTTCACGGCTGTGGCTACCTCTGTGTCGGAACTCGGCAGGCAGTCCGTCCATCCATAATTGTATTATATACCACCTAACCGTGGTTTTTTTATACCACCTAACCGTGGCAGTCCGTCCATAATTGTATACTAGTATCCAATCCATCCATCTCCATTGTTTACCTGAGGTGCCTTTTAGTTCTGCCTATAAAATATGGAGAACAAAAAAGTTGAGGTTCCAAAATTAGGGAAAGATCAAGATCCACTTCCACCTCGTGCTGAAGCTGCTGCCACTAGTCATGGCCGAGACGATGAAATGCCAGCAACGTCGTCTGCCAAGGCCGATGCCCAATGTCATAGTACAGAGCATGTCAAATCCAAAACACCAAATATCAGAAAAAAAAGGACTCCAAAACCTAAAATAAAATTGTCGGAGGAGAAGCGTAAACTTGCCAATATGCCATTTACCACACGGAGTGGCAAGGAACGGCTGAGGCCCTGGCCTATGTTCATGGCTAGTGGTTCAGCTTCACATGAGGATGGAAGCACTCAGCCTCTCGCTAGAAAAATGAAAAGACTCAAGCTGGCAAAAGCAGCACAGCAAAGAACTGTGCATTCTTCGAAATCCCAAATCCGAATTCCGAGCCCACCCGCTGGCGGTGATGCAGGGCAGTCTGGAGCGACTGCTGATGCTGACATCTGGTCCGGACTGAAGGACCTGACAACCATTACGGACATGTCGTCTACTGTCACTGCATATGATTCTCTCACCATTGATAGAATGGTGGAGGATTATATGAGTGACCGCATCCAAGTAGGCACGTCACACAGTCCGTACTTATACTGGCAGGAAAAAGAGGCAATTTGGAGGCCCTTGCACAAACTGGCTTTATTCTACCTAAGTTGCCCTCCCACAAGTGTGTACTCCGAAAGAGTGTTTAGTGCCGCCGCTCACCTTGTCAGCAATCGGCGTACGAGGTTACATCCAGAAAATGTGGAGAAGATGATGTTCATTAAAATGAATTATAATCAATTCCTCCGCGGAGACATTGACCAGCAGCAATTGCCTCCACAAAGTACACAGGGAGCTGACATGGTGGATTCCAGTGGGGACGAATTGATAATCTGTGAGGAGGGGGATGTACACGGTGATATATCGGAGGATGATGATGAGGTGGACATCTTGCCTCTGTAGAGCCAGTTTGTGCAAGGAGAGATTAATTGCTTCTTTTTTGGTGGGGGTCCAAACCAACCCGTCATTTCAGTCACAGTCGTGTGGCAGACCCTGTCACTGAAATGATGGGTTGGTTAAAGTGTGCATGTCCTGTTTTGTTTATACAACATAAGGGTGGGTGGGAAGGGCCCAAGGACAATTCCATCTTGCACCTCTTTTTTCTTTTATTTTTCTTTGCGTCATGTGCTGTTTGGGGAGGGTTTTTTGGAAGGGACATCCTGCGTGACACTGCAGTGCCACTCCTAGATGGGCCCGGTGTTTGTGTCGGCCACTAGGGTCGCTTATCTTTCTCACACAGTCAGCTACCTCATTGCGCCTCTTTTTTTCTTTGCGTCATGTGCTGTTTGGGGAGGGTTTTTTGGAAGGGACATCCTGCGTGACACTGCAGTGCCACTCCTAGATGGGCCAGGTGTTTGTGTCGGCCACTAGGGTCGCTAATCTTACTCACACAGCTACCTCATTGCGCCTCTTTTTTTCTTTGCGTCATGTGCTGTTTGGGGAGGGTTTTTTGGAAGGGACATCCTGCGTGACACTGCAGTGCCACTCCTAGATGGGCCCGGTGTTTGTGTCGGCCACTAGGGTCGCTAATCTTACTCACACAGCTACCTCATTGCGCCTCTTTTTTTCTTTGCGTCATGTGCTGTTTGGGGAGGGTTTTTTGGAAGGGACATCCTGCGTGACACTGCAGTGCCACTCCTAGATGGGCCCGGTGTTTGTGTCGGCCACTAGGGTCGCTGAGCTTAGTCATCCAGCGACCTCGGTGCAAATTTTAGGACTAAAAATAATATTGTGAGGTGTAAGGTGTTCAGAATAGACTGAAAATGAGTGTTAATTATGGTTATTGAGGTTCATAATACTATGGGATCAAAATGACCCCCAAATTCAATGTTTTAAGATGTTTTTTAGGGTTTTTTGAAAAAACCACCCGAATCCAAAACACACCCGAATCCGACAAAAAAAATTCGGTGAGGTTTTGCCAAAACGCGGTCGAACCCAAAACACGGCCGCGGAACCGAACCCAAAACCAAAACACAAAACCCGAAAAATTTCAGGCGCTCATCTCTAGTTCCTGATAGTCAGATTGAAGATGTCAGTGTTGAAGTACACCAGGATGAGGAGGATATGGGTGTTGCTGGCGCTGGGGAGGAAATTGACCAGAAGGATTCTGATGGTGAGGTGGTTTGTTTAAGTCAGGCACCCGGGGAGACACCTGTTGTCCGTGGGAGGAATATGGCCGTTGACATGCCAGGTGAAAATACCAAAAAAATCAGCTCTTCGGTGTGGAGGTATTTCACCAGAAATGCGGACAACAGGTGTCAAGCCGTGTGTTCCCTTTGTCAAGCTGTAATAAGTAGGGGTAAGGACGTTAACCACCTCGGAACATCCTCCCTTATACGTCACCTGCAGCGCATTCATAATAAGTCAGTGACAAGTTCAAAAACTTTGGGTGACAGCGGAAGCAGTCCACTGACCAGTAAATCCCTTCCTCTTGTAACCAAGCTCACGCAAACCACCCCACCAACTCCCTCAGTGTCAATTTCCTCCTTCCCCAGGAATGCCAATAGTCCTGCAGGCCATGTCACTGGCAAGTCTGACGAGTCCTCTCCTGCCTGGGATTCCTCCGATGCATCCTTGCGTGTAACGCCTACTGCTGCTGGCGCTGCTGTTGTTGCCGCTGGGAGTCGATGGTCATCCCAGAGGGGAAGTCGTAAGCCCACTTGTACTACTTCCAGTAAGCAATTGACTGTTCAACAGTCCTTTGCGAGGAAGATGAAATATCACAGCAGTCATCCTACTGCAAAGCGGATAACTGAGTCCTTGACAACTATGTTGGTGTTAGACGTGCGTCCGGTATCCGCCGTTAGTTCACAGGGAACTAGACAATTTATTGAGGCAGTGTGCCCCCGTTACCAAATACCATCTAGGTTCCACTTCTCTAGGCAGGCGATACCGAGAATGTACACGGACGTCAGAAAAAGACTCACCAGTGTCCTAAAAAATGCAGTTGTACCCAATGTCCACTTAACCACGGACATGTGGACAAGTGGAGCAGGGCAGGGTCAGGACTATATGACTGTGACAGCCCACTGGGTAGATGTATGGACTCCCGCCGCAAGAACAGCAGCGGCGGCACCAGTAGCAGCATCTCGCAAACGCCAACTCTTTCCTAGGCAGGCTACGCTTTGTATCACCGCTTTCCAGAATACGCACACAGCTGAAAACCTCTTACGGCAACTGAGGAAGATCATCGCGGAATGGCTTACCCCAATTGGACTCTCCTGTGGATTTGTGGCATCGGACAACGCCAGCAATATTGTGTGTGCATTAAATATGGGCAAATTCCAGCACGTCCCATGTTTTGCACATACCTTGAATTTGGTGGTGCAGAATTTTTTAAAAAACGACAGGGGCGTGCAAGAGATGCTGTCGGTGGCCAGAAAAATTGCGGGACACTTTCGGCGTACAGGCACCACGTACAGAAGACTGGAGCACCACCAAAAACTACTGAACCTGCCCTGCCATCATCTGAAGCAAGAAGTGGTAACGAGGTGGAATTCAACCCTCTATATGCTTCAGAGGTTGGAGGAGCAGCAAAAGGCCATTCAAGCCTATACAATTGAGCACGATATAGGAGATGGAATGCACCTGTCTCAAGTGCAGTGGAGAATGATTTCAACGTTGTGCAAGGTTCTGATGCCCTTTGAACTTGCCACACGTGAAGTCAGTTCAGACACTGCCAGCCTGAGTCAGGTCATTCCCCTCTTCAGGCTTTTGCAGAAGAAGCTGGAGGCATTGAAGAAGGAGCTAACACGGAGCGATTCCGCTAGGCATGTGGGACTTGTGGATGCAGCCCTTAATTCGCTTAACAAGGATTCACGGGTGGTCAATCTGTTGAAATCAGAGCACTACATTTTGGCCACCGTGCTCGATCCTAGATTTAAAGCCTACCTTGGATCTCTCTTTCCGGCAGACACAGGTCTGCTGGGGTTGAAAGACCTGCTGGTGACAAAATTGTCAAGTCAAGCGGAACGCGACCTGTCAACATCTCCTCCTTCACATTCTCCCGCAACTGGGGGTGCGAGGAAAAGGCTCAGAATTCCGAGCCCACCCGCTGGCGGTGATGCAGGGCAGTCTGGAGCGACTGCTGATGCTGACATCTGGTCCGGACTGAAGGACCTGACAACGATTACGGACATGTCGTCTACTGTCACTGCATATGATTCTCTCAACATTGATAGAATGGTGGAGGATTATATGAGTGACCGCATCCAAGTAGGCACGTCACACAGTCCGTACTTATACTGGCAGGAAAAAGAGGCAATTTGGAGGCCCTTGCACAAACTGGCTTTATTCTACCTAAGTTGCCCTCCCACAAGTGTGTACTCCGAAAGAGTGTTTAGTGCCGCCGCTCACCTTGTCAGCAATCGGCGTACGAGGTTACATCCAGAAAATGTGGAGAAGATGATGTTCATTAAAATGAATTATAATCAATTCCTCCGCGGAGACATTGACCAGCAGCAATTGCCTCCACAAAGTACACAGGGAGCTGAGATGGTGGATTCCAGTGGGGACGAATTGATAATCTGTGAGGAGGGGGATGTACACGGTGATATATCGGAGGGTGAAGATGAGGTGGACATCTTGCCTCTGTAGAGCCAGTTTGTGCAAGGAGAGATTAATTGCTTCTTTTTTGGGGGGGGTCCAAACCAACCCGTCATATCAGTCACAGTCGTGTGGCAGACCCTGTCACTGAAATGATGGGTTGGTTAAAGTGTGCATGTCCTGTTTTGTTTATACAACATAAGGGTGGGTGGGAGGGCCCAAGGATAATTCCATCTTGCACCTCTTTTTTCTTTTCTTTTTCTTTGCATCATGTGCTGATTGGGGAGGGTTTTTTGGAAGGGACATCCTGCGTGACACTGCAGTGCCACTCCTAGATGGGCCCGGTGTTTGTGTCGGCCACTAGGGTCGCTAATCTTACTGCCCGTCAGCAGCTATTCTAATGTTGCTGCCAACGGGTGCGACATGTTTATTTCAGCTCGCTACCCCCAGGGGAAACAAGCTGAAATGTGTGCAAAGAGACCCATTTGGGCAACCAAACGGTGTCTTTTCATGATCGCGCCCATTACTTTATTCAGGTTTAGGTGCTTTGTGCACCTAAACCAGAGTGTAATGGGCGCAATAATTGAGGGCATTTGAATTTCCCTTATATGTGTGTGTGTGTGATATACACACAGACACACATACTGTATTTCTTTATATAATGGACACCTCAGTTTCTCAGTATTCTATTTCTATTCATTCATGTCCTGCCCCCTACTCTGTCAGACCCCTTCCCCTCTACTTTTCTGACCCCAAACGCCACTCATTCTTGTTGAGTGCTGGTGGGCCCATTCAGAATTTTGCTATGGGGCCCACAAAGGTCTAGTTACGCCACTGGGCAGGGTTGTAGAGGAGGCGGTGCAAGGCATCCTGGGAACAGTCAAAGCTTTAGCCTGTTGGTGCCTTGGATCAAGATCCAACTCTACACCCCGATGTTAGTGTAGTGCCTTTTGGGGTTAAGGTTTTACAGAAAGTTACAGGTTTTTTTAATTTAGTAAAATATGCCCCATTTTAAAGATAGGGCATTTACATTTGTTGCACCTGTTGCAGTACATAGCAGCCTGCAGGGCATGTACAGTGGCTTCATTTGGGTGCACATACATTGCCGGCTCCTGGTCGCAAACTGAAATTATTGTGTGTAAGTGGAATTAGCGGTGTTTATGTCATACAGGGGGGTGGGGGAGGTTTGTGGTTGGTGGGGGGCACGCTGTGTGATTATTATCCTGCATCTATACATACATGCGCTAACACCTGGACATACACTGATGTACCCACACCTAATATCCATACATACACGCCCTGACACCTGGACATACACCAACATTCCCACACCTGCATCTATACATACACATGCTGACACCTGGACATACACCAACATACAAGCATATATATATATATGTATGTATCTATCTATCTATCTATCGTATGTGTGTGTATATGTATCTATCATGTATGTATGTATGTATCTATCTTGTATGTATGTGTTCTATCTATCTATCTATCTATCTATCTATCGTGTGTGTGATATATGTATGTATCTATCTATCATGTATGTGTTATATATGTATGTATCACACCTTCCTCTATACATATACATACATACATACATACATACATACACACACCTATATCTGTACGTACACTGACATACACACACCAACATCTATAGATTAACACGCTGACCCCTAAACGTACACCAACGTACCCACACCTGCATCTATACCTACACATGCTGACACGTGGACGTACACCGGCTTACCCACATGTGAATCTATACATACATGTGCTGACACCTGGACATACACTGATGTACCCACACCTAACATCTATACATATACATGCTAACACCTGGACGTATACAGACGTACCCACATTTGCATCCATGCATATATAGATGTAGGTGTGTGTACGTCAGTGTACGTCCAGGTGTCAACGCGTGTATGTATAGATGCAGGTGTGGGTACGTCTGTGTATGTCCAGGTGTCAGAATGTGTATGTATAGATGCAGGTGTGGGAACGTCAGTGTAGGTTCAGGTGTCAGCGCGTGTATGTATAGATGCAGGTGCTTGTATGTCCAGATGTCAGTGCATGTATGTATAGATGCAAGTGTGGGTACGTCGGTGTATGTCCATTTGTCAGCGCGTGTATATATAGATGCAGGTGCTTGTATGTTGGTGTATGTCCAGGTGTCAGCATGTGTATGTATAGATGCAGGTGTGGGAATGTTGGTGTATGTCCAGGTGTCAGGGCGTGTATGTATGGATATTAGGTGTGGGTACATCAGTGTATGTCCAGGTGTTAGCGCATGTATGTATAGATGCAGGATAATAATCACACAGCGTGCCCCCCACCAACCACAAACCTCCCCCACCCCCCTGTATGACATAAACACCGCTAATTCCACTTACACACAATAATTTCAGTTTGCGACCAGGAGCCGGCAATGTATGTGCACCCAAATGAAGCCACTGTACATGCCCTGCAGGCTGCTATGTACTGCAACAGGTGCAACAAATGTAAATGCCCTATCTTTAAAATGGGGCATATTTTACTAAATTAAAAAAACCTGTAACTTTCTGTAAAACCTTAACCCCAAAAGGCACTACACTAACATCGGGGTGTAGAGTTGGATCTTGATCCAAGGCACCAACAGGCTAAAGCTTTGACTGTTCCCAGGATGCCTTGCACCGCCTCCTCTACAACCCTGCCCAGTGGCGTAACTAGACCTTTGTGGGCCCCATAGCAAAATTCTGAATGGGCCCACCAGCACTCAACAAGAATGAGTGGCGTTTGGGGTCAGAAAAGTAGAGGGGAAGGGGTCTGACAGAGTAGGGGGCAGGACATGAATGAATAGAAATAGAATACTGAGAAACTGAGGTGTCCATTATATAAAGAAATACAGTATGTGTGTCTGTGTGTATATCACACACACACACATATAAGGGAAATTCAAATGCCCTCAATTATTGCGCCCATTACACTCTGGTTTAGGTGCACAAAGCACCTAAACCTGAATAAAGTAATGGGCGCGATCATGAAAAGACACCGTTTGGTTGCCCAAATGGGTCTCTTTGCACACATTTCAGCTTGTTTCCCCTGGGGGTAGCGAGCTGAAATAAACATGTCGCACCCGTTGGCAGCAACATTAGAATAGCTGCTGACGGGCAGTAAGATTAGCGACCCTAGTGGCCGACACAAACACCGGGCCCATCTAGGAGTGGCACTGCAGTGTCACGCAGGATGTCCCTTCCAAAAAACCCTCCCCAATCAGCACATGATGCAAAGAAAAAGAAAAGAAAAAAGAGGTGCAAGATGGAATTATCCTTGGGCCCTCCCACCCACCCTTATGTTGTATAAACAAAACAGGACATGCACACTTTAACCAACCCATCATTTCAGTGACAGGGTCTGCCACACGACTGTGACTGATATGACGGGTTGGTTTGGACCCCCCCCAAAAAAGAAGCAATTAATCTCTCCTTGCACAAACTGGCTCTACAGAGGCAAGATGTCCACCTCATCTTCACCCTCCGATATATCACCGTGTACATCCCCCTCCTCACAGATTATCAATTCGTCCCCACTGGAATCCACCATCTCAGCTCCCTGTGTACTTTGTGGAGGCAATTGCTGCTGGTCAATGTCTCCGCGGAGGAATTGATTATAATTCATTTTAATGAACATCATCTTCTCCACATTTTCTGGATGTAACCTCGTACGCCGATTGCTGACAAGGTGAGCGGCGGCACTAAACACTCTTTCGGAGTACACACTTGTGGGAGGGCAACTTAGGTAGAATAAAGCCAGTTTGTGCAAGGGCCTCCAAATTGCCTCTTTTTCCTGCCAGTATAAGTACGGACTGTGTGACGTGCCTACTTGGATGCGGTCACTCATATAATCCTCCACCATTCTATCAATGTTGAGAGAATCATATGCAGTGACAGTAGACGACATGTCCGTAATCGTTGTCAGGTCCTTCAGTCCGGACCAGATGTCAGCATCAGCAGTCGCTCCAGACTGCCCTGCATCACCGCCAGCGGGTGGGCTCGGAATTCTGAGCCTTTTCCTCGCACCCCCAGTTGCGGGAGAATGTGAAGGAGGAGATGTTGACAGGTCGCGTTCCGCTTGACTTGACAATTTTGTCACCAGCAGGTCTTTCAACCCCAGCAGACCTGTGTCTGCCGGAAAGAGAGATCCAAGGTAGGCTTTAAATCTAGGATCGAGCACGGTGGCCAAAATGTAGTGCTCTGATTTCAACAGATTGACCACCCGTGAATCCTTGTTAAGCGAATTAAGGGCTGCATCCACAAGTCCCACATGCCTAGCGGAATCGCTCCGTGTTAGCTCCTTCTTCAATGCCTCCAGCTTCTTCTGCAAAAGCCTGAAGAGGGGAATGACCTGACTCAGGCTGGCAGTGTCTGAACTGACTTCACGTGTGGCAAGTTCAAAGGGCATCAGAACCTTGCACAACGTTGAAATCATTCTCCACTGCACTTGAGACAGGTGCATTCCATCTCCTATATCGTGCTCAATTGTATAGGCTTGAATGGCCTTTTGCTGCTCCTCCAACCTCTGAAGCATATAGAGGGTTGAATTCCACCTCGTTACCACTTCTTGCTTCAGATGATGGCAGGGCAGGTTCAGTAGTTTTTGGTGGTGCTCCAGTCTTCTGTACGTGGTGCCTGTACGCCGAAAGTGTCCCGCAATTTTTCTGGCCACCGACAGCATCTCTTGCACGCCCCTGTCGTTTTTTAAAAAATTCTGCACCACCAAATTCAAGGTATGTGCAAAACATGGGACGTGCTGGAATTTGCCCATATTTAATGCACACACAATATTGCTGGCGTTGTCCGATGCCACAAATCCACAGGAGAGTCCAATTGGGGTAAGCCATTCCGCGATGATCTTCCTCAGTTGCCGTAAGAGGTTTTCAGCTGTGTGCGTATTCTGGAAAGCGGTGATACAAAGCGTAGCCTGCCTAGGAAAGAGTTGGCGTTTGCGAGATGCTGCTACTGGTGCCGCCGCTGCTGTTCTTGCGGCGGGAGTCCATACATCTACCCAGTGGGCTGTCACAGTCATATAGTCCTGACCCTGCCCTGCTCCACTTGTCCACATGTCCGTGGTTAAGTGGACATTGGGTACAACTGCATTTTTTAGGACACTGGTGAGTCTTTTTCTGACGTCCGTGTACATTCTCGGTATCGCCTGCCTAGAGAAGTGGAACCTAGATGGTATTTGGTAACGGGGGCACACTGCCTCAATAAATTGTCTAGTTCCCTGTGAACTAACGGCGGATACCGGACGCACGTCTAACACCAACATAGTTGTCAAGGACTCAGTTATCCGCTTTGCAGTAGGATGACTGCTGTGATATTTCATCTTCCTCGCAAAGGACTGTTGAACAGTCAATTGCTTACTGGAAGTAGTACAAGTGGGCTTACGACTTCCCCTCTGGGATGACCATCGACTCCCAGCGGCAACAACAGCAGCGCCAGCAGCAGTAGGCGTTACACGCAAGGATGCATCGGAGGAATCCCAGGCAGGAGAGGACTCGTCAGACTTGCCAGTGACATGGCCTGCAGGACTATTGGCATTCCTGGGGAAGGAGGAAATTGACACTGAGGGAGTTGGTGGGGTGGTTTGCGTGAGCTTGGTTACAAGAGGAAGGGATTTACTGGTCAGTGGACTGCTTCCGCTGTCACCCAAAGTTTTTGAACTTGTCACTGACTTATTATGAATGCGCTGCAGGTGACGTATAAGGGAGGATGTTCCGAGGTGGTTAACGTCCTTACCCCTACTTATTACAGCTTGACAAAGGGAACACACGGCTTGACACCTGTTGTCCGCATTTCTGGTGAAATACCTCCACACCGAAGAGCTGATTTTTTTGGTATTTTCACCTGGCATGTCAACGGCCATATTCCTCCCACGGACAACAGGTGTCTCCCCGGGTGCCTGACTTAAACAAACCACCTCACCATCAGAATCCTTCTGGTCAATTTCCTCCCCAGCGCCAGCAACACCCATATCCTCCTCATCCTGGTGTACTTCAACACTGACATCTTCAATCTGACTATCAGGAACTAGAGATGAGCGCCTGAAATTTTTCGGGTTTTGTGTTTTGGTTTTGGGTTCGGTTCCGCGGCCGTGTTTTGGGTTCGACCGCGTTTTGGCAAAACCTCACCGAATTTTTTTTGTCGGATTCGGGTGTGTTTTGGATTCGGGTGGTTTTTTCAAAAAACCCTAAAAAACATCTTAAAACATTGAATTTGGGGGTCATTTTGATCCCATAGTATTATGAACCTCAATAACCATAATTAACACTCATTTTCAGTCTATTCTGAACACCTTACACCTCACAATATTATTTTTAGTCCTAAAATTTGCACCGAGGTCGCTGGATGACTAAGCTCAGCGACCCTAGTGGCCGACACAAACACCGGGCCCATCTAGGAGTGGCACTGCAGTGTCACGCAGGATGTCCCTTCCAAAAAACCCTCCCCAAACAGCACATGACGCAAAGAAAAAAAGAGGCGCAATGAGGTAGCTGTGTGAGTAAGATTAGCGACCCTAGTGGCCGACACAAACACCGGGCCCATCTAGGAGTGGCACTGCAGTGTCACGCAGGATGTCCCTTCCAAAAAACCCTCCCCAAACAGCACATGACGCAAAGAAAAAAAGAGGCGCAATGAGGTAGCTGTGTGAGTAAGATTAGCGACCCTAGTGGCCGACACAAACACCTGGCCCATCTAGGAGTGGCACTGCAGTGTCACGCAGGATGTCCCTTCCAAAAAACCCTCCCCAAACAGCACATGACGCAAAGAAAAAAAGAGGCGCAATGAGGTAGCTGACTGTGTGAGAAAGATAAGCGACCCTAGTGGCCGACACAAACACCGGGCCCATCTAGGAGTGGCACTGCAGTGTCACGCAGGATGTCCCTTCCAAAAAACCCTCCCCAAACAGCACATGACGCAAAGAAAAATAAAAGAAAAAAGAGGTGCAAGATGGAATTGTCCTTGGGCCCTTCCCACCCACCCTTATGTTGTATAAACAAAACAGGACATGCACACTTTAACCAACCCATCATTTCAGTGACAGGGTCTGCCACACGACTGTGACTGAAATGACGGGTTGGTTTGGACCCCCACCAAAAAAGAAGCAATTAATCTCTCCTTGCACAAACTGGCTCTACAGAGGCAAGATGTCCACCTCATCATCATCCTCCGATATATCACCGTGTACATCCCCCTCCTCACAGATTATCAATTCGTCCCCACTGGAATCCACCATGTCAGCTCCCTGTGTACTTTGTGGAGGCAATTGCTGCTGGTCAATGTCTCCGCGGAGGAATTGATTATAATTCATTTTAATGAACATCATCTTCTCCACATTTTCTGGATGTAACCTCGTACGCCGATTGCTGACAAGGTGAGCGGCGGCACTAAACACTCTTTCGGAGTACACACTTGTGGGAGGGCAACTTAGGTAGAATAAAGCCAGTTTGTGCAAGGGCCTCCAAATTGCCTCTTTTTCCTGCCAGTATAAGTACGGACTGTGTGACGTGCCTACTTGGATGCGGTCACTCATATAATCCTCCACCATTCTATCAATGGTGAGAGAATCATATGCAGTGACAGTAGACGACATGTCCGTAATGGTTGTCAGGTCCTTCAGTCCGGACCAGATGTCAGCATCAGCAGTCGCTCCAGACTGCCCTGCATCACCGCCAGCGGGTGGGCTCGGAATTCGGATTTGGGATTTCGAAGAATGCACAGTTCTTTGCTGTGCTGCTTTTGCCAGCTTGAGTCTTTTCATTTTTCTAGCGAGAGGCTGAGTGCTTCCATCCTCATGTGAAGCTGAACCACTAGCCATGAACATAGGCCAGGGCCTCAGCCGTTCCTTGCCACTCCGTGTGGTAAATGGCATATTGGCAAGTTTACGCTTCTCCTCCGACAATTTTATTTTAGGTTTTGGAGTCCTTTTTTTTCTGATATTTGGTGTTTTGGATTTGACATGCTCTGTACTATGACATTGGGCATCGGCCTTGGCAGACGACGTTGCTGGCATTTCATCGTCTCGGCCATGACTAGTGGCAGCAGCTTCAGCACGAGGTGGAAGTGGATCTTGATCTTTCCCTAATTTTGGAACCTCAACTTTTTTGTTCTCCATATTTTATAGGCAGAACTAAAAGGCACCTCAGGTAAACAATGGAGATGGATGGATTGGATACTAGTATACAATTATGGACGGACTGCCACGGTTAGGTGGTATAAAAAAACCACGGTTAGGTGGTATATAATACAATTATGGATGGACGGACTGCCTGCCGAGTTCCGACACAGAGGTAGCCACAGCCGTGAACTACCGCACTGTACACTGGTTGATAAAGAGATAGTAGTATACTCGTAACAACTAGTATGACACTATGACGACGGTATAAAGAATGAAAAAAAAACCACGGTTAGGTGGTATATATTATAATAATAATACAATTATGGATGGACGGACTGCCTGCCGACTGCCGACACAGAGGTAGCCACAGCCGTGAACTACCGCACTGTACACTGGTTGATAAAGAGATAGTAGTATACTCGTAACAACTAGTATGACACTATGACGACGGTATAAAGAAAGAAAAAAAAATACCACGGTTAGGTGGTATATATTGTAATACAATTATGGATGTTCCGACTGCCGACACAGAGGTAGCCACAGCCGTGAACTACCGCACTGTACTGTGTCTGCTGCTAATATAGACTGGTTGATAAAGAGATAGTATACAATACATACAACAATATACTACTATACTGGTGGTCAGGCACTGGTCACCACTAGTCACACTGGCAGTGGCACTCCTGCAGCAAAAGTGTGCACTGTTTAATTTTAAATTAATATAATATTATGTACTCCTGGGGGCTCCTGCTATAACAACCTGCAGTGCTCCCCAGTCTCCCCCACAATTATTATAAGCTTTGCCTTTTATACATTGATGTGCAGCACACTGGGCTGAGCTGAGTGCACACAGACTGAGTCACACTGTGTGACTGGCTGCTGCTGTGTATCGTTTTTTTTCAGGCAGAGAACGGATATAGCAGAGAACGGATATATTATATTAAAATAAATAAAAGTTAACTAACAACAACTGCACTGGTCACTGTGGTAAACTCTGTCTGACTCTGCACAATCTCTCTCTCTCTTCTAATCTAATTTCTAATGGAGAGGACGCCAGCCACGTCCTCTCCCTATCAATCTCAATGCACGTGTGAAAATGGCGGCGACGCGCGGCTCCTTATATAGAATCCGAGTCTCGCGAGAATCCGACAGCGTCATGATGACGTTCGGGCGCGCTCGGGTTAACCGAGCAAGGCGGGAGGATCCGAGTCTGCTCGGACCCGTGAAAAAAACATGAAGTTCGTGCGGGTTCGGTTTCAGAGAAACCGAACCCGCTCATCTCTATCAGGAACTGGACTGCGGGTGCTCCTTCCAGCACTTGCAGGGGGCGTGCAAATGGTGGAAGGCGCATGCTCTTCACGTCCAGTGTTGGGAAGGTCAGGCATCGCAACCGACACAATTGGACTCTCCTTGTGGATTTGGGATTTCAAAGAACGCACAGTTCTTTGCGGTGCTTTTGCCAGCTTGAGTCTTTTCAGTTTTCTAGCGAGAGGCTGAGTGCTTCCATCCTCATGTGAAGCTGAACCACTAGCCATGAACATAGGCCAGGGCCTCAGCCGTTCCTTGCCACTCCGTGTGGTAAATGGCATATTGGCAAGTTTACGCTTCTCCTCCGACAATTTTATTTTAGGTTTTGGAGTCCTTTTTTTTTCTGATATTTGGTGTTTTGGATTTGACATGCTCTGTACTATGACATTGGGCATCGGCCTTGGCAGACGACGTTGCTGGCATTTCATCGTCTCGGCCATGACTAGTGGCAGCAGCTTCAGCACGAGGTGGAAGTGGATCTTGATCTTTCCCTAATTTTGGAACCTCAACTTTTTTGTTCTCCATATTTTATAGGCAGAACTAAAAGGCACCTCAGGTAAACAATGGAGATGGATGGATTGGATACTAGTATACAATTATGGACGGACTGCCACGGTTAGGTGGTATAAAAAAACCACGGTTAGGTGGTATATATTGTAATACAATTATGGATGGACGGACTGCCTGCCGAGTGCCGACACAGAGGTAGCCACAGCCGTGAACTACCGCACTGTACACTGGTTGATAAAGAGATAGTAGTATACTCGTAACAACTAGTATGACTGACTATGACGGTATAAAGAATGAAAAAAAAACCACGGTTAGGTGGTATATATTGTAATACAATTATGGATGGACGGACTGCCTGCCGAGTTCCGACACAGAGGTAGCCACAGCCGTGAACTACCGCACTGTACACTGGTTGATAAAGAGATAGTAGTATACTCGTAACAACTAGTATGACTGACTATGACGGTATAAAGAATGAAAAAAAAACCACGGTTAGGTGGTATATATTATAATACAATTATGGATGGACGGACTGCCTGCCGACTGCCGACACAGAGGTAGCCACAGCCGTGAACTACCGCACTGTACACTGGTTGATAAAGAGATAGTAGTATACTCGTAACAACTAGTATGACACTATGACGGTATAAAGAATGAAAAAAAAAACACGGTTAGGTGGTATATATTATAATAATACAATTATGGATGGACGGACTGCCTGCCGAGTTCCGACACAGAGGTAGCCACAGCCGTGAACTACCGCACTGTACACTGGTTGATAAAGAAATAGTAGTATACTCGTAACAACTAGTATGACTGACTATGACGGTATAAAGAATGAAAAAAAAACCACGGTTAGGTGGTATATATTGTAATACAATTATGGATGGACGGACTGCCTGCCGAGTTCCGACACAGAGGTAGCCACAGCCGTGAACTACCGCACTGTACACTGGTTGATAAAGAGATAGTAGTATACTCGTAACAACTAGTATGACTGACTATGACGGTATAAAGAATGAAAAAAAAACCACGGTTAGGTGGTATATATTATAATACAATTATGGATGGACGGACTGCCTGCCGACTGCCGACACAGAGGTAGCCACAGCCGTGAACTACCGCACTGTACACTGGTTGATAAAGAGATAGTAGTATACTCGTAACAACTAGTATGACACTATGACGGTATAAAGAATGAAAAAAAAACCACGGTTAGGTGGTATATATTATAATAATACAATTATGGATGGACGGACTGCCTGCCGAGTTCCGACACAGAGGTAGCCACAGCCGTGAACTACCGCACTGTACACTGGTTGATAAAGAGATAGTAGTATACTCGTAACAACTAGTATGACTGACTATGACGGTATAAAGAATGAAAAAAAAACCACGGTTAGGTGGTATATATTGTAATACAATTATGGATGGACGGACTGCCTGCCGAGTTCCGACACAGAGGTAGCCACAGCCGTGAACTACCGCACTGTACACTGGTTGATAAAGAGATAGTAGTATACTCGTAACAACTAGTATGACTGACTATGACGGTATAAAGAATGAAAAAAAAACCACGGTTAGGTGGTATATATTGTAATACAATTATGGATGGACGGACTGCCTGCCGAGTTCCGACACAGAGGTAGCCACAGCCGTGAACTACCGCACTGTACACTGGTTGATAAAGAGATAGTAGTATACTCGTAACAACTAGTATGACTGACTATGACGGTATAAAGAATGAAAAAAAAACCACGGTTAGGTGGTATATATTATAATACAATTATGGATGGACGGACTGCCTGCCGAGTTCCGACACAGAGGTAGCCACAGCCGTGAACTACCGCACTGTACACTGGTTGATAAAGAGATAGTAGTATACTCGTAACAACTAGTATGACTGACTATGACGGTATAAAGAATGAAAAAAAAACCACGGTTAGGTGGTATATATTATAATACAATTATGGATGGACGGACTGCCTGCCGACTGCCGACACAGAGGTAGCCACAGCCGTGAACTACCGCACTGTACACTGGTTGATAAAGAGATAGTAGTATACTCGTAACAACTAGTATGACACTATGACGGTATAAAGAATGAAAAAAAAACCACGGTTAGGTGGTATATATTATAATAATACAATTATGGATGGACGGACTGCCTGCCGAGTTCCGACACAGAGGTAGCCACAGCCGTGAACTACCGCACTGTACACTGGTTGATAAAGAAATAGTAGTATACTCGTAACAACTAGTATGACTGACTATGACGGTATAAAGAATGAAAAAAAAACCACGGTTAGGTGGTATATATTGTAATACAATTATGGATGGACGGACTGCCTGCCGAGTTCCGACACAGAGGTAGCCACAGCCGTGAACTACCGCACTGTACACTGGTTGATAAAGAGATAGTAGTATACTCGTAACAACTAGTATGACTGACTATGACGGTATAAAGAATGAAAAAAAAACCACGGTTAGGTGGTATATATTATAATACAATTATGGATGGACGGACTGCCTGCCGACTGCCGACACAGAGGTAGCCACAGCCGTGAACTACCGCACTGTACACTGGTTGATAAAGAGATAGTAGTATACTCGTAACAACTAGTATGACACTATGACGGTATAAAGAATGAAAAAAAAACCACGGTTAGGTGGTATATATTATAATAATACAATTATGGATGGACGGACTGCCTGCCGAGTTCCGACACAGAGGTAGCCACAGCCGTGAACTACCGCACTGTACACTGGTTGATAAAGAGATAGTAGTATACTCGTAACAACTAGTATGACTGACTATGACGGTATAAAGAATGAAAAAAAAACCACGGTTAGGTGGTATATATTGTAATACAATTATGGATGGACGGACTGCCTGCCGAGTTCCGACACAGAGGTAGCCACAGCCGTGAACTACCGCACTGTACACTGGTTGATAAAGAGATAGTAGTATACTCGTAACAACTAGTATGACTGACTATGACGGTATAAAGAATGAAAAAAAAACCACGGTTAGGTGGTATATATTGTAATACAATTATGGATGGACGGACTGCCTGCCGAGTTCCGACACAGAGGTAGCCACAGCCGTGAACTACCGCACTGTACACTGGTTGATAAAGAGATAGTAGTATACTCGTAACAACTAGTATGACTGACTATGACGGTATAAAGAATGAAAAAAAAACCACGGTTAGGTGGTATATATTATAATACAATTATGGATGGACGGACTGCCTGCCGACTGCCGACACAGAGGTAGCCACAGCCGTGAACTACCGCACTGTACACTGGTTGATAAAGAGATAGTAGTATACTCGTAACAACTAGTATGACACTATGACGGTATAAAGAATGAAAAAAAAACCACGGTTAGGTTGTGCTGCCTCAGTTGAATCTCCTTTACTTGACAGAGATGTGCCTGAGCAGCGGCCCTCCCCAGCCCTATCCCAAATCATACTTATTTTGCATAGGAGATACCATGGTCATGAAGATTGTTCTCCCAGGGTGAGGTTCATTCATTGCATTCTGGGTATGCTGACCCCTGTGATTTCCCCAAATGTGGGAAACTCGACTGCATTATTTGTGGTAGTGGGGGACTGTGTTTGTGCTTTCCTCTGGTCAGCTCTGGTAAAAGCCAGATTTCTGTGTCTCAGATCTTCCTCTAGCCTTGTTCTTCTTTCGAGAGTTCTCTTGTGCTGCCTCAGTTGGATCTCCTTCACTTGACAGGGGGGTGCCCGAGCAGCGACCCTCCTCAGCTCTTGCCCAACTCCTACTTACCTGCCAGGTATGATCAGGAAGGTGCTTCTCCCAGGGCAAGGCTCACCCATTGCACTCTGGGTGTGCTGCATCTGCGATTTCCCCAAATGTGGGACACTTGACTGCATAATTTGTGTTTCCTCTGGTCGGCTCTCATATAATTCAGATCTCTTTGTCTCAGGTCTCTAATGCTAATGGCTGATTAGAATAAATGCCGTGCAGCTGCCTTGCTGCACGGCCAGAGAGCAGGTGAATATCTTAATTTCCTAAAGCCTAGCAACGGGGAATGCGGTCCGCCAGTGGCGTCCCCGTTGCTAGGGTCCGTGCGGCTCAGCGCGCCCGGCGTCTAGCGTTGCTAGGGAGCCGGCGGCTGTACGTGCACGGCATCTCTAGTTGCTAGGCGCCGGGCCGCGCAGACCATCAAGCGGACCCCGGCGCCAAACAGTACCCCCCCCTTGAGGAGGGGTCAAGGAACCCCTAAAGCCAGGTTTCTGAGGAAATTCCCGAAAAAATGCCCTCTTGAGCCTCGGGGCATGAAGATCCTTATCCAGGACCCAAGACCTTTCCTCCGGACCATAGCCTTTCCAGTGAACCAGAAAATACAGCCGATCCCGGGACAATTTGGAATCGAGAACCTTCTCTACCAAGAACTCCTGTTGTCCCTGTACATCTACTGGAGATCTACCCTGAGAGATCTTCCGAGGAAATCTACTGGAAGAAACGTATTGTTTCAACAGGGAACAATGAAACGTATTTCCAATCCGGAGAGATCTTGGTAAACGTAACCGAAAGGCAACTGGGTTGACTCTTTTAATAATAAGAAATGGCCCAATAAATTTGGGTCCCAGTCTAGCTGAGGATTGTCGAAGCCTGATGTTGCGAGTCGACAACCACACCCTATCTCCCACCTTAAAAGTGCAAGGACGTCGGAGCCTGTCAGAAAATTTCTTCTCTCGAAAGGCCGCTTTTCTGAGAGCAAGGTGCACCTTTTTCCAAATGGCTCTGAGATGGGAGGTTAAGGTAAGCGAGGAGACTGAGGAATGATGAAAAAAAGAATTAGCTCTGGGGTGAAAACCAAAAACTGAAAAGAATGGAGACTCTTTAGTGGAGGAATGACAAGAATTATTGTAAGCAAATTCAGCCAACGGAAGAAACTCGGACCAATCATTCTGGAGTTTGGCTGAATACAAGCGCAAATATTGTTTCAATGATTGGTTAACTCGTTCGGTTTGCCCGTTGGATTGTGGGTGGTAACCGGATGTTAACGACAATTTCATCTTCAATGAGGCACAAAAACATTTCCAGAATTGTGCGATGAATTGTGGACCCCGATCAGAAACAATATCAGTAGGCAACCCATGAAGCCTGAATACATGGCGGAGAAACAAAACTGCCAACCCTTGGGCAGAAGGCAATCGGGGAAGAGCAATAAAATGAGCCATTTTACTAAAACGGTCCACTACCACCCATATGACTCGGAATCCGGCTGAAAGGGGAAGGTCAACCACAAAATCCATAGAAATATGAGACCATGGCCTGAGAGGAACATTTAAGGGCATAAGTTGCCCGATGGGCAAGGAACGGGGAACCTTATGCTGTGCACAAACCTGACATGAATAAACAAATTCCTTGACGTCTTTAGAAAGACCAGGCCACCATACTGAGCGAGAGACTAACTCCAATGTCTTAGAGACTCCTGGATGCCCTGAAACTTTGTTATCATGGAATTCCGTTAAAACAGTAACTCTCAAAAACTCAGGGACGTAAAGACGACCAGCAGGAGTAATTCTAGGAGCTTGGTGTTGAAGCTGTTTTAACTGGGTAAATAAATCTTGTGTGAGGCCCGCCCAGATGACCGAAGATGGAAGTATGGGGGTAACAGGATTGTTATTGTGAACCGGAAGAAAGCTATGTGACAGGGCATCAGCCTTAGTATTCTTGGAACCAGGCCTGAAAGTGATTATAAATTTGAAACGCGTAAAAAATAATGCCCAACGTGCCTGCCGGGCATTAAGCCGCTTAGCCGATTCAATGTATTGCAGGTTCTTATGGTCAGTCAATACCGAAATAGTATGTTTTGCTCCCTCCAGCCAATGCCTCCACTCCTCGAAAGCCCATTTTACCGCCAGTAACTCCCGATTACCAACGTCATAGTTGGATTCAGCGGAGGAGAATTTCCTGGACATAAAGGCACAAGGATGTAACTCCAGAGACTCCGGATCCTTTTGAGAAAGGATAGCCCCCACTCCAACCTCCAAGGCATCAACCTCCACCACAAAGGGCAATTCCGGATTAGGATGTCTGAGGACTGGAGCCGAGACAAAGGCTTGTTTCAAGGCCCGGAAGGACAACTCAGCTTCATGCGACCAGTTGGTAGGATCCGCTCCTTTCTTTGTCAGAGCTACAATGGGAGCAACCAGGTCAGAAAAAGAATGAATGAACCTCCTATAATAATTCGCAAACCCTAAAAAACGCTTAATTGCTTTTAAATTGGTGGGTTGCGCCCAACTAAGGATGGCCTGGAGTTTCTTTGGTTCCATGGAAAATCCCTGAGGGGAAATTATGTACCCTAAAAAAGATACTTCCGTGACATGAAACTCACACTTCTCCAGCTTGGCATATAAATGATTCTCACATAACTTTTGAAGAACCAGACGCACCTGGGTAACATGTTGTTCCATTGATTTAGAAAAAATCAGGATGTCGTCTAAGTAAACGACCACGAATTTCCCTAGGAAGTCACGGAGCACATCGTTAATGAGGTCTTGAAAAACTGCCGGAGCATTGGACAGGCCGAACGGCATCACCAGGTATTCGTAGTGACCCGACTGAGTACTGAAGGCCGTTTTCCACTCATCTCCAGATTTAATTCGGATGAGGTTGTACGCTCCTCTAAGGTCAATTTTAGAAAAAATCACAGCAGAACGTAACTGATCAAAGAGTACAGAAATCAACGGCAAAGGATAGGTGTTTTTAACTGAGATCTTATTCAGGGCTCTAAAATCAATGCAAGGTCTAAGCGAGCCATCCTTTTTCTCCACAAAGAAGAAGCCTGCACTTAAAGGAGATTTTGATGGTCTAATAAATCCTTTCTCAAGGCTCTCCTTTACATAATCATTCATAGCCGCAGTTTCTGGCCCGGATAATGCATATAATCTTCCCTTTGGTGCATATAATCTTCCCTTTGGCAATGCGGCACCAGGAATTAACTCAATAGCACAATCATAAGGCCGATGGGGAGGCAGAATGTCCGCATTGCCTTTGGAGAAAACATCAGCAAACTCCTGGTATTCCACCGGAATGAGTTCTGGAATGATAGCTGCTACTCTGACTGGAAACGTGATACATTCCTTATCACAAAAAGTACCCCAATGTGAAATCTCCCCCGACCGCCAATCAATGGTGGGATTATGAAAGGCCAGCCAAGGGTGACCCAGAACAACTGGAACTGCTGGGCAATATGTAAGAAAGAACTCGATTTTCTCGGAATGTAGAGCTCCTACTGTAAGTAGTGCAGGGGGTGTACGGAGAGAAATAATCCCATTAGACAGCGGACTCCCATCTAAGCCATGCATGGTGACACACCTACCCAAAGGTAACTGAGGAATGCCTAAGGCCTTAGCCCAAGTTAAATCCATAAAGTTTCCTGCAGCTCCACTGTCAACAAAAGCCGACACCGAAGAACTGAGGCTGCCAAAGGAAACTTTAACTGGGACTAAAAGGGAGTTATTCGAGGAGATAAGCTGCAGACCTAGGTGAACCCCCTCACAATTCACCTGGTCAAAGCGTTTCCCGACTTGTTCGGACAATTACGAGCAAAATGTCCCTTACCCCCACAGTACAGACAAAGACCAGAATTTTGCCTTCTGGCTCTTTCTTCAGGAGACAGCCGGGAGAGACCCATCTGCATGGTCTCCTCTACGTCTTCAGGAATGGAATTTACACACGGACTTGACCCATATGTGAGAATCATTTATATGCCAAGCTGGAGAAGTGTGAGTTTCATGTCACGGAAGTATCTTTTTTAGGGTACATAATTTCCCCTCAGGGATTTTCCATGGAACCAAAGAAACTCCAGGCCATCCTTAGTTGGGCGCAACCCACCAATTTAAAAGCAATTAAGCGTTTTTTAGGGTTTGCGAATTATTATAGGAGGTTCATTCATTCTTTTTCTGACCTGGTTGCTCCCATTGTAGCTCTGACAAAGAAAGGAGCGGATCCTACCAACTGGTCGCGTGAAGCTGAGTTGTCCTTCCGGGCCTTGAAACAAGCCTTTGTCTCGGCTCCAGTCCTCAGACTTCCTAATCCGGAATTGCCCTTTGTGGTGGAGGTTGATGCCTCGGAGGTTGGAGTGGGGGCTATCCTTTCTCAAAAGGATCCGGAGTCTCTGGAGTTACATCCTTGTGCCTTTATGTCCAGGAAATTCTCCTCCGCTGAATCCAACTATGACGTTGGTAATCGGGAGTTACTGGCGGTAAAATGGGCTTTCGAGGAGTGGAGGCATTGGCTGGAGGGAGCAAAACATACTATTTCGGTATTGACTGACCATAAGAACCTGCAATAGATTGAATCGGCTAAGCGGCTTAATGCCCGGCAGGCACGTTGGGCATTATTTTTTACGCGTTTCAAATTTATAATCACTTTCAGGCCTGGTTCCAAGAATACTAAGGCTGATGCCCTGTCACATAGCTTTCTTCCGGTTCACAATAACAATCCTGTTACCCCCATACTTCCATCTTCGGTCATCTGGGCGGGCCTCACACAAGATTTATTTACCCAGTTAAAACAGCTTCAACACCAAGCTCCTAGAATTACCCCTGCTGGTCGTCTTTACGTCCCTGAGTTTTTGAGAGTTACTGTTTTAACGGAATTCCATGATAACAAAGTTTCAGGGCATCCAGGAGTCTCTAAGACATTGGAGTTAGTCTCTCGCTCAGTATGGTGGCCTGGTCTTTCTAAAGACGTCAAGGAATTTGTTTATTCATGTCAGGTTTGTGCACAGCATAAGGTTCCCCGTTCCTTGCCCATCGGGCAACTTATGCCCTTAAATGTTCCTCTCAGGCCGTGGTCTCATATTTCCATGGATTTTGTGGTTGACCTTCCCCTTTCAGCCGGATTCCGAGTCATATGGGTGGTAGTGGACCGTTTTAGTAAAATGGCTCATTTTATTGCTCTTCCCCGATTGCCTTCTGCCCAAGGGTTGGCAGTTTTGTTTCTCCGCCATGTATTCAGGCTTCATGGGTTGCCTACTGATATTGTTTCTGATCGGGGTCCACAATTCATCGCACAATTCTGGAAATGTTTTTGTGCCTCATTGAAGATGAAATTGTCGTTAACATCCGGTTACCACCCACAATCCAACGGGCAAACCGAACGAGTTAACCAATCATTGAAACAATATTTGCGCTTGTATTCAGCCAAACTCCAGAATGATTGGTCCGAGTTTCTTCCGTTGGCTGAATTTGCTTACAATAATTCTTGTCATTCCTCCACTAAAGAGTCTCCATTCTTTTCAGTTTTTGGTTTTCACCCCAGAGCTAATTCTTTTTTTCATCATTCCTCAGTCTCCTCGCTTACCTTAACCTCCCATCTCAGAGCCATTTGGAAAAAGGTGCACCTTGCTCTCAGAAAAGCGGCCTTTCGAGAGAAGAAATTTTCTGACAGGCTCCGACGTCCTTGCACTTTTAAGGTGGGAGATAGGGTGTGGTTGTCGACTCGCAACATCAGGCTTCGACAATCCTCAGCTAGACTGGGACCCAAATTTATTGGGCCATTTCTTATTATTAAAAGAGTCAACCCAGTTGCCTTTCGGTTACGTTTACCAAGATCTCTCAGGATTGGAAATACGTTTCATTGTTCCCTGTTGAAACAATACGTTTCTTCCAGTAGATTTCCTCGGAAGATCTCTCAGGGTAGATCTCCAGTGGATGTACAGGGACAACAGGAGTTCTTGGTAGAGAAGGCTCTCGATTCCAAATTGTCCCGGGATCGGCTGTATTTTCTGGTTCACTGGAAAGGCTATGGTCCGGAGGAAAGGTCTTGGGTCCAGGATAAGGATCTTCATGCCCCGAGGCTCAAGAGGGCATTTTTTCGGGAATTTCCTCAGAAACCTGGCTTTAGGGGTTCCTTGACCCCTCCTCAAGGGGGGGGTACTGTTAGGCGCCGGGGTCCGCTTGATGGTCTGCGCGGCCCGGCGCCTAGCAACTAGAGATGCCGTGCACGTACAGCCGCCGGCTCCCTAGCAACGCTAGACGCCGGGCGCGCTGAGCCGCACGGACCCTAGCAACGGGGACGCCACTGGTGGACCGCGTTCCCCGTTGCTAGGCTTTAGGAAATTAAGATATTCACCTGCTCTCTGGCCGTGCAGCAAGGCAGCTGCACGGCATTTATTCTAATCAGCCTTTAGCAGCTGATTGGAGGACTCCTTGTTAAATACACTCCCAGGGCTTCTCACAGATGCCGGTAATAGCTTCCTGCATGCTGCCTTTGTTTGCTGAGAACCACAGAGAGAAGCGCTGTCACTAAAGTATTAATATATTTTATTAAAAATGACCTTATTCATATATAAAAATTATGAGAAAACCTAAACATCCTGTGACTTTAAAAAATCTTTTAGCAGCAACACATCAAAACATGTAACAATTTGTATTCCTCACTAAGGTCTCCTTTGGAACAATGTATCAATCTACCCTTTATATAATGTATAGTAACTCTTGTGATTAACAGGAATTCCTTAGAGTAAGCTCCACGCGTGGGCTGATTGAAACACTTGAAACCATATATTGGTAGAGGGTTTAAAAGTTCATCCGTGATGTATATAGGGATTATTCACATTGATGTCATCCGCTCCATTATTTGTGAAATCCCTATTTAGCTCTTATTTCTCAATAATGCCGTCCAGAATTGATCAGCTTTTCTTATGAAGCTTATAATTGCACAATAACAGATTAAGCATGTGACGCTATTTTGGAGTCTGTTATTATACTTAACCCAACTTATGCAATGGGCAACAATTGTGTTATGTCCGTAGGGCGCCGGCTGCCCGCTCTGGGACACTGCAACAGAATGTGCAGGGCTTGTGAGAAATAATAGATAAAATGCTCACAGTCTCATTCAGATCGGCATAAAAATTCAAAGACTATAATGCTCTCTCACCACTTTCCATCAAGCTTCACCTGGAGCATACTGCTAGCTGTCATAAGCTGAATCTCCGTTTGGTGCGGTGAGCCAAATGCCGAACAGATGCTGGGTGAGGCGCTGAGTGGCGGATGCTGTCGGGGACGTGCTGCAGAAATCAGTCTCTGTTCGTGATGGTTAGCTGGATGCCATGCAGAATGTCGGGCAATGTAATCAGACGGATTGCTTGACGCGTTTCTCAGCCTCAATCCTGGGGCTGTTTCCTCAGAAGTACCGCCTCTAGAGCCCCTGGTCTCCTTTATACTCCTCTGCTTCCTTAATTGGCAATACACCTGTCTGTTGGTAATCACTTGTAATCAGAAGGAGCTCAGCTGCCATCATTTAATTTAATCTATTAATGACTTGCAGACTCCTATTCAAGCAGTGGCAGTCAAAAAATTTCTTATACATATATATATTAACACATTTGCAGAGAAACAAAGGAGAGTGGACTCGAATTATTTAAAATACACTTAAATGAACTATTAAAAAACAATAATATAAAAACCAATGTCTCATAGCCAGAAGTTACTTTAAATCACGATTAAACAATAACGATACTCTCAATCATTATGTTTATAAATCTTTCATAAACCTCCTAATTTTTATTACTCTTATGAGAATGATGCTCATGGAATTTTTATTACCCTTAAAACCAAGAAGCTCTTTTAACCATATATTAATGCCAGATTGACCATTCAGATCTGTAGAAATCCATGAATATAGACAGTAAAATTACCCAACCTAATACCAAATAATCTCTAAATCTTAAAGTATTTCAAAAAAACTCTTAAATCTAGAACCAAATAAGATCATTTTAGTCAGAATACAATTGATGCAGTTATATTTCTTTGTAGATTTGTTTGCTGAGAGTCTGTTTCCAGTCCTGCTGTATCCGGTCATTCCAGTCCGCAGAAGTCCGGTATTCGGGAGTTGTCATCTCATCCCAAGAGGTCGTTTGGTTCCCTGGAGTCCTGACTGATCACCGTTTTATATCCAGTGGTGTTCGTGAGTTGCGGCTCTGCCGTGTGTTGCGGCTCAGCCGCTTTACCTTTTATATTTTGTGTTTGGAGCATTTGCGGAGGGTTCCGCTTCCACAAGTCCTCTCTGGTACTCGGCGGTGCCGGGTAGGAGAATTGGACAAGTGGATATTTTGGTTGTCCTTTTTCCTGGCGGTTTCTCCGCACATATTATAGTTTTGAGTTTGCTTAGCCCCTGGCCTGGTTGTTTAGTTAGAGGGCCTCTTGTTATCACCCTGTCTCGGGTTTCCCTTTGTCTCTCATTAAGACCGGGGGGCATCGAAGTTGGGCAGACATAATCCGCCCTTCAAACGCGGCTGCCAAGGGCTCAAGAAACCATAGTCTCGCAGGGGATTTCTGACAACACGGGCGAGACAACAGAGTTAGGGCGCCAGGGGCTATTTTCCTGTCCTGCTCCCTTCCCCAGCATTCCGTTCCAGTGCTCCGGTCCTTGCCATAAGATCTTCTCTGACTAGAGTGCTGGAATCATAACACATACTGGACACAGAAGAGGTTTTCTTCCAGTGGAAAGGCTATGGAGATCCAGAGTCTGGTCAAACAAATTCTGAAACCAGCAAGAGTGTTAATCCATCAATGCATTCAGTTGCTGGGGAAGATGGTTGTGGCCTACAAGGCCATTCAGTTTGGCAGGTTCCATGCCAGAGTGTTCCAGTGGGACCTGTTGGACAATTGGTCCGGATCCCACCTACACATGCACCGGAGGATAATCCTGTCTTCCAAGACCAGAATCTCACTCCATTGGTGGCTGCACAGTTCTCACCTCCTAGAGGGGCGATGGTTCGGGATCCAGGACTGGATCCTAGGGACCACAGATGCAACCCTCCGAGGCTGGGGAGCAGTCACACAGGGGGAAAACGTCCAAGGAAGATGGTCAAGTCAGGAAAGTTGTCTCCACATAAATGTTCTGGAGTTAAGGGCCATTTAATAACTGCAGACACAGTACACACTGGGACGGGTGCCCAGCATCCTCAACAGACTAAGAGAAAAGGATTTACCGGTAGGTATTAAAATCCTAGTTTCTCTAACGTCCTAGAGGATGCTGGGGACTCCGTAAGGACCATGGGGATAGACGGGCTCCACAGAGTTCATGATCTTCACTGAGGTAGCGCACAGCACTGCAGCTGTGCGCCATTGCTCCCATACACCTCACATACTCCGGTCACTGTAAGGGTGCAGGGCGCAGGGGGGGCGCCCTGGGCAGCAATATAAACCTCTTTTTGGCAAAAATATAACATATATACAGCTGGGCACTGTATATATGTATGAGCCCCCACCAATTTTACAGTTTAAGCGGGACAGAAGCCCGCCGCCGAGGGGGCGGGGCTTCTCCCTCAGCACTCACCAGCGCCATTTTTTCTCCTCAGCACCGCTGAGAGGAAGCTCCCCGGACTCTCCCCTGCTTATACCACGGTAGAGAAGAGGGTTGAAAAGAGAGGGGGGGCACATAATTCGGCGCAAATTACATACAGCAGCGCTACTGGACAAACATTAAGTTACTGTGTTATTCCTGGGTTATATAGCGCTGGGGAGTGTGCTGGCATACTCTCTCTCTGTCTCTCCAAAGGGCCTTGTGGGGAAACTGTCTTCAGAAAAAGTATTCCCTGTGTGTGTGGTGTGTCGGTACACATGTGTCGACATGTCTGAGGAAGAAGGCTATATTAGAGAGGAGCGGGAGCAAATGAATGTGGTGTCTCCGCTGACACCTGATTGGATGGATATGTGGAATGTTTTAAATGCTAGTGTAAACTCATTGTACAAAAGATTAGACAAGGCTGAAGCTTTGGGACAGTCAGGGACTCAACCCATGCCTGATCCTATGTTGCAGGGACTGTCAGGGTCTCATAAGCGCCCACTATCCCAGATTGTTGACATAGATACCGACACGGATTCTGACTCCAGTGTCGATTACGATGATGCAAAGTTACAGCCAAAATTGGCAAAATCCGTTCGATATATGATTATGGCAATAAAAGATGTTTTGCACATCACAGAGGAACCCCCTGTCCCTGACAAGAGGGTACATATGTACAAGGGAAAGAAGCCTGAGGTAACCTTTGAGGGGGTCACACGAGCTGAACGAGTTATGTGAAAAAGCTTGGGAATCTCCAGATAAAAGACTGCAGATTTCCAAAAGGATTCTTATGGCGTATCCTTTTCCATCAACGGATAGGTTACGATGGAAATCCTCCCGTAGGATGGACAAAGCATTAACACGCACAGCTACAGTTGGAAAATCAAATTTTTTACCTTATGTTCCCTCACAGCATAAGAAAGCTCCGCATTATCAAATGCAGTCCTTTCGGTCACAAAGAAACAAGAAAGTGCGAGGTGCGTCCTTTCTTGCCAGAGGTAGGGGCAGAGGAATAAAGCTGCACAACACAGCTAGTTCCCAGGAACAGAAGTCCTCCCCGGCCTCTACAAAATCTACCTCATGACGCTGGGGCTCCACTGGCAGAGTCCGGCCCATGTGATGTCATGCAGCTGCTCTGACCACGCCTCCTGTTTCTCCGTTGCCGACCCCATTTTGAAACCGTGCCCCCGCACCGCTCCATCTCCGACTTGGAAATGGAGTGTTGTTGACCCCCCTCCACCCCCCCCTTCACCGATTCACAGGCAGAGGTGATCGCATTATCTGCGGGGTGCCGCAGAAAATGCAGGCGGATGCGTATGCTCTTAGCAGTTTTTGCAGTTGGATTGCGATCCAACCTGAATCAGGCCCCATTACCTATCACAATGCACTGCGGGTAGTACAAAATGGGGTTAATATAGGAGAAAAAACCCCAGAGCTGTGCTCCTTAACTGTCCCTGGTGGCTAGTGGAGCGGCTGCCCAGTAATCAGTGTCCACGCCAGTGCGCACACGGCCCGCCCCCATCAGCGGCCTCGTGATCCCGGAGGGCGGTGTGTGTGTGACTGACCTTAGGAAGAAACCGGAGCCTCCGCTGCAGTGACCCAGCAACCGGGGCACGGGAGTATACTGCGCCACTGGGAGTGATGGAGCTGCAGTAAAGAGGTCTATTAGACCTAGCCTGCTGCAGCCCTTGTAGATTCTTATAAAAAAAGTTATTCTTTTCTTGCCAAAATTAATAGCTAAGAATAGGCTGCCTGAGGCAGCCCCCTGTTAAGTGGCCTGCTACTGAAGGCACCAACTACAAACTGAGCTCCCTGTTCATGGAAGCGAGGTTATAGAGGAGGGGGCGCTGAGCATCTTGGGAACAGTCAAAAGCTTTGAGCCTGTGGGTGCCTCAGATCAAGATCCTACTCTGGTGTACATACAATGTGAATCCTTGTGGAGTCCAGTGTACCCCACAGAAGAAATGAATGCGTCACACCCATTGGCAGCAACATTAGAATAGCTGCTGATGGGCACAATTGAGAAAGGAAGGGGGGAAAACATTTGAATCCAGCACATATATGTAATTTGAATATGTAATTTGTACCTTCCTACTTTAAAATGTAATGGATGAAACTCACCCTGTGAGAACTATCTTCATGATCAAGAGATCTCATATGCAAGATAAGTATGTGTTGGGATAGGGCTGTGGAGGGCGGCTGCTCGGGCACACCCCTGTCAAGTTAAGGAGATACAACTGAGGAAGCACAAGGGAACTCTCATCTGGGAACAACAACTGCAGGGAGAACACATTTTCAGACGAATGTGGGAGGGCAGAAGGCTGCCTAATACTGAAACACCCCCTAACAACAAACCAAATGCAACAACTACTGCAAGCATTCCTGGGGGAAGGCCTGCAGCAGATGGATTTGCATATAGTGATGTCATCCAAGCAGTGGGCATAGTTGGCTGCAACCCTCGTCTGCATATGAAAAGAGAAAAGGGTCACGCAGGGCATGGCGGCCTTTGTGGGGTTGCGCTTGGATGACCCCTAAATCGCTTTATACACCCCCACCCCCCATCAGTGTGGGCTCATGTTGGCCATGCCCCAGCCCCTGAAGCATTCAAGCTGATTTCTTGCAGCAGCTGGACCCAGAAACAGCTCCAGAGTTGCTCTACAAGACAAGTAAAAGGGTGTGAGCCCTGCAGCACCACCTGTAGTTTGCATACACACATATATAGGACAGCATCTCTTATATGCCCCAGGGTCAATAAAATAGTATCCTTATCTAGGGTATCCATCCCCTCAGATAAGGTATCCGTCCATGCCGCTACAGCACTACACACCCAGGCCGACGCAATTGCCGGTCTGAGTAAGGTACCTGAATGTGTATAAATGGACTTCAGGGTAATCTCCTGTTTGCGGTCAGCAGACTCTTTGAGGGTAGCCGTATACTGGGACGGGAGGGCTTTCTTCTTGGATAAGCGTGTTAATGCTTTGTCCACCCTAGGGGAGGATTCCCATCGTAACCTATCCATTGATGGGAAAGGATACGCCATAAGAATCCTTTTGGAAATCTGCAGTCTTTTATCTGGAGATTCCCAAGCTTTTTCACATAACTCGTTCAGCTCGTGTGACCCCCTCAAAGGTTACCTCAGGCTTTTTCACCTTGTACATATGTACCCTCTTGTCAGGGACAGGGGGTTCCTCTCTGATGTGCAAAACATCTTTTATTGCCATAATCATATATCGAATGGATTTTGCCAATTTTGGCTGTAACTTTGCATCATCGTAATCGACACTGGAGTCAGAATCCGTGTCTGTATCTGTGTCAACAATCTGGGATAGTGGGCGCTTATGAGACCCTGACAGTCCCTGCAACATAGGATCAGGCATGGGTTGAGACCCTGACTGTCCCAAAGCTTCAGCCTTGTCTAATCTTTTGTGCAATGAGTTTACACTAGAATTTAAAACATTCCACATATCCATCCACAAAATCTTTGCCCCAATGCATCATTGAAATTCAAGCTGGGAATGCTTTTTCTGACAGTAAAAATAAAAGAGCAAAAATATCAATCCCAGTTTTGATTACTTAAATTAACAAAAAAAAATGCATATAGCAAAGGATAGTTTCAATCTGCCTACCTCTGGGTTATGGGTCCAGCATGCTTCCATTGCAGTACTCTGCTGCACATGTAAGTGCAAGAGATCCTGAAGCACTCACTCATCATGGGAAAGTACCAATGTGTTTATTCGTTGGTTGATAGAAGAAACATCTTACAAAAACTCTCCAGATTAGGAAGCTCCCCGGACTCTCCCCTGCTTATACCACGGTAGACAAGAGAGTTGAAAAGAGGGGGGGGGGCACATAATTTGGCGCAAATTACATGCTGCAGTACTACTGGGCAAACATTAAGTTACTGTGTATTCCTGGGTTATAGCGCTGGGGGGTGTGCTGGCATACTCTCTCTCTGTCTCTCCAAAGGGCCTTGTGGGGAAACTGTCTTCAGAAAAAGCATTCCCTGTGTGTGTGGTGTGTCGGTACACGTGTGTCGACATGTCTGAGGAAGAAGGCTATATTAGAGAGGAGCAGGAGCAAATGAATGTGGTGTCTCCGCCGACAGCTGATTGGATGGATATGTGGAATGTTTTAAATGCTAGTGTAAACTCATTGCACAAAAGATTAGACAAGGCTGAAGCTTTGGGACAGTCAGGGTCTCAACCCATGCCTGATCCTATGTTGCAGGGACTGTCAGGGTCTCATAAGCGCCCACTATCCCAGATTGTTGACACAGATACAGACACGGATTCTGACTCCAGTGTCGATTACGATGATGCAAAGTTACAGCCAAAATTGGCAAAATCCATTTGATATATGATTATGGCAATAAAAGATGTTTTGCACATCAGAGAGGAACCCCCTGTCCCTGACAAGAGGGTACATATGTACAAGGTGAAAAAGCCTGAGGTAACCTTTGAGGGGGTCACACGAGCTGAACGAGTTATGTGAAAAAGCTTGGGAATCTCCAGATAAAAGACTGCAGATTTCCAAAAGGATTCTTATGGCGTATCCTTTCCCATCAATGGATAGGTTACGATGGGAATCCTCCCCTAGGGTGGACAAAGCATTAACACGCTTATCCAAGAAGGTAGCCCTCCCGTCCCAGTATACGGCTACCCTCAAAGAGTCTGCTGACCGCAAACAGGAGATTACCCTGAAGTCCATTTATACACATTCAGGTACCTTACTCAGACCGACAATTGCGTCGGCCTGGGTGTGTAGTGCTGTAGCGGCATGGACGGATACCTTATCTGAGGGGATGGATACCCTAGATAAGGATACTATTTTATTGACCCTGGGGCATATAAGAGATGCTGTCCTATATATGTGTGTATGCAAACTACAGGTGGTGCTGCAGGGCTCACACCCTTTTACTTGTCTTGTAGAGCAACTCTGGAGCTGTTTCTGGGTCCAGCTGCTGCAAGAAATCAGCTTGAATGCTTCAGGGGCTGGGGCATGGCCAACATGAGCCCACACTGATGGGGGGTGGGGGTGTATAAAGCGATTTAGGGGTCATCCAAGCGCAACCCCACAAAGGCCGCCATGCCCTGCGTGACCCTTTTCTCTTTTCATATGCAGACGAGGGTTGCAGCCAACTATGCCCACTGCTTGGATGACATCACTATATGCAAATCCATCTGCTGCAGGCCTTCCCCCAGGAATTCTTGCAGTAGTTGTTGCATTTGGTTTGTTGTTTGGGGGTGCTCCAGTATTAGGCAGCCTTCTGCCCTCCCACATTCGTCTGAAAATGTGTTCTCCCTGCAGTTGTTGTTCCCAGATGAGAGTTCCCTTGTGCTTCCTCAGTTGAATCTCCTTAACTTGACAGGGGTGTGCCCGAGCAGCCGCCCTCCACAGCCCTATCCCAACACATACTTATCTTGCATATGAGATCTCTTGATCATGAAGATAGTTCTCACAGGGTGAGTTTCATCCATTACATTTTAAAGTAGGAAGGTACAAATTACATATTCAAATTACATATATGTGCTGGATTCAAATGTTTTCCCCCCTTCCTTTCTCAATTGTGCCCATCAGCAGCTATTCTAATGTTGCTGCCAATGGGTGTGACGCATTCATTTCTTCTGTGGGGTACACTGGACTCCACAAGGATTCACATTGTATGTACACCAGAGTAGGATCTTGATCTGAGGCACCCACAGGCTCAAAGCTTTTGACTGTTCCCAAGATGCTCAGCGCCCCCTCCTCTATAACCTCGCTTCCATGAACAGGGAGCTCAGTTTGTAGTTGGTGCCTTCAGTAGCAGGCCACTTAACAGGGGGCTGCCTCAGGCAGCCTATTCTTAGCTATTAATTTTGGCAAGAAAATAATAACTTTTTTTATAAGAATCTACAAGGGCTGCAGCAGGCTAGGTCTAATAGACCTCTTTACTGCAGCTCCATCACTCCCAGTGGCGCAGTATACTCCCGTGCCCCGGTTGCTGGGTCACTGCAGCGGAGGCTCCGGTTTCTTCCTAAGGTCAGTCACACACACACCGCCCTCCGGGATCACGAGGCCGCTGATGGGGGCGGGCCGTGTGCGCACTGGCGTGGACACTGATTACTGGGCAGTCGCTCCACTAGCCACCAGGGACAGTTAAGGAGCACAGCTCTGGGGTTTTTTCTCCTATATTAACCCCATTTTGTACTACCCGCAGTGCATTGTGATAGGTAATGGGGCCTGATTCAGGTTGGATCGCAATCCAACTGCAAAAACTGCTAAGAGCATACGCATCCGCCTGCATTTTCTGCGGCACCCCGCAGATAATGCGATCACCTCTGCCTGTGAATCGGTGAAGGGGGGGGGGAGGGGGGTCAACAACACTCCATTTCCAAGTCGGAGATGGAGCGGTGCGGGGGCACGGTTTCAAAATGGGGTCGGCAACGGAGAAACAGGAGGCGTGGTCAGAGCAGCTGCATGACATCACATGGGCCGGACTCTGCCAGTGGAGCCCCAGCGTCATGAGGTAGATTTTGTAGAGGCCGGGGAGGACTTCTGTTCCTGGGAACTAGCTGTGTTGTGCAGCTTTATTCCTCTGCCCCTACCTCTGGCAAGAAAGGACGCACCTCGCACTTTCTTGTTTCTTTGTGACCGAAAGGACTGCATTTGATAATGCGGAGCTTTCTTATGCTGTGAGGGAACATAAGGTAAAAAATTTGATTTTCCAACTGTAGCTGTGCGTGTTAATGCTTTGTCCATCCTACGGGAGGATTTCCATCGTAACCTATCCGTTGATGGAAAAGGATACGCCATAAGAATCCTTTTGGAAATCTGCAGTCTTTTATCTGGAGATTCCCAAGCTTTTTCACATAACTCGTTCAGCTCGTGTGACCCCCTCAAAGGTTACCTCAGGCTTCTTTCCCTTGTACATATGTACCCTCTTGTCAGGGACAGGGGGTTCCTCTGTGATGTGCAAAACATCTTTTATTGCCATAATCATATATCGAATGGATTTTGCCAATTTTGGCTGTAACTTTGCATCATCGTAATCGACACTGGAGTCAGAATCCGTGTCGGTATCTGTGTCAACAATCTGGGATAGTGGGCGCTTATGAGACCCTGACAGTCCCTGCAACATAGGATCAGGCATGGGTTGAGTCCCTGACTGTCCCAAAGCTTCAGCCTTGTCTAATCTTTTGTACAATGAGTTTACACTAGCATTTAAAACATTCCACATATCCATCCAATCAGGTGTCAGCGGAGACACCACATTCATTTGCTCCCGCTCCTCTCTAATATAGCCTTCTTCCTCAGACATGTCGACACACGTGTACCGACACACCACACACACAGGGAATACTTTTTCTGAAGACAGTTTCCCCACAAGGCCCTTTGGAGAGACAGAGAGAGAGTATGCCAGCACACTCCCCAGCGCTATATAACCCAGGAATAACACAGTAACTTAATGTTTGTCCAGTAGCGCTGCTGTATGTAATTTGCGCCGAATTATGTGCCCCCCCTCTCTTTTCAACCCTCTTCTCTACCGTGGTATAAGCAGGGGAGAGTCCGGGGAGCTTCCTCTCAGCGGTGCTGAGGAGAAAAAATGGCGCTGGTGAGTGCTGAGGGAGAAGCCCCGCCCCCTCGGCGGCGGGCTTCTGTCCCGCTTAAACTGTAAAATTGGTGGGGGCTCATACATATATACAGTGCCCAGCTGTATATATGTTATATTTTTGCCAAAAAGAGGTTTATATTGCTGCCCAGGGCGCCCCCCCTGCGCCCTGCACCCTTACAGTGACCGGAGTATGTGAGGTGTATGGGAGCAATGGCGCACAGCTGCAGTGCTGTGCGCTACCTCAGTGAAGATCATGAACTCTGTGGAGCCCGTCTATCCCCATGGTCCTTACGGAGTCCCCAGCATCCTCTAGGACTTTAGAGAAACTAGGATTTTAATACCTACCGGTAAATCCTTTTCTCTTAGTCTGTTGAGGATGCTGGGCACCCGTCCCAGTGTGTACTGTGTCTGCAGTTATTAAATGGCCCTTAACTCCAGAACATTTATGTGGAGACAACTTTCCTGACTTGACCATCTTCCTTGGACGTTTTCCCCCTGTGTGACTGCTCCCCAGCCTCGGAGGGTTGCATCTGTGGTCCCTAGGATCCAGTCCTGGATCCCGAACCATCGCCCCTCTAGGAGGTGAGAACTGTGCAGCCACCAATGGAGTGAGATTCTGGTCTTGGAAGACAGGATTATCCTCCGGTGCATGTGTAGGTGGGATCCGGACCAATTGTCCAACAGGTCCCACTGGAACACTCTGGCATGGAACCTGCCAAACTGAATGGCCTCGTAGGCCACAACCATCTTCCCCAGCAACTGAATGCATTGATGGATTAACACTCTTGCTGGTTTCAGAATTTGTTTGACCAGACTCTGGAACTCCATAGCCTTTCCACTGGAAGAAAACCTCTTCTGTGTCCAGTATGTGTTATGATTCCAGCACTCTAGTCAGAGAAGATCTTATGGCAAGGACCGGAGCACTGGAACGGAATGCTGGGGAAGGGAGCAGGACAGGAAAATAGCCCCTGGCGCCCTAACTCTGTTGTCTCACCCGTGTTGTCAGAAATCCCCTGCGAGACTATGGTTTCTTGAGCCCTTGGCAGCCGCGTTTGAAGGGCGGATTATGTCTGCCCAACTTCGATGCCCCCCGGTCTTAATGAGAGACAAAGGGAAACCCGAGACAGGGTGATAACAAGAGGCCCTCTAACTAAACAACCAGGCCAGGGGCTAAGCAAACTCAAAACTATAATATGTGCGGAGAAACCGCCAGGAAAAAGGACAACCAAAATATCCACTTGTCCAATTCTCCTACCCGGCACCGCCGAGTACCAGAGAGGACTTGTGGAAGCGGAACCCTCCGCAAATGCTCCAAACACAAAATATAAAAGGTAAAGCGGCTGAGCCGCAACACACGGCAGAGCCGCAACTCACGAACACCACTGGATATAAAACGGTGATCAGTCAGGACTCCAGGGAACCAAACGACCTCTTGGGATGAGATGACAACTCCCGAATACCGGACTTCTGCGGACTGGAATGACCGGATACAGCAGGACTGGAAACAGACTCTCAGCAAACAAAGGCAGCATGCAGGAAGCTATTACCGGCATCTGTGAGAAGCCCTGGGAGTGTATTTAACAAGGAGTCCTCCAATCAGCTGCTAAAGGCTGATTAGAATAAATGCCGTGCAGCTGCCTTGCTGCACGGCCAGAGAACAGGTGAATATCTTAATTTCCTAAAGCCTAGCAACGGGGAACGCGGTCCACCAGTGGCGTCCCCGTTGCTAGGGTCCGTGCGGCTCAGCGCGCCCGGCGTCTAGCGTTGCTAGGGAGCCGGCGGCTGTACGTGCACGGCATCTCTAGTTGCTAGGCGCCGGGCCGCGCAGACCATCAAGCGGACCCCGGCGCCTAACAGTACCCCCCCCTTGAGGAGGGGTCAAGGAACCCCTAAAGCCAGGTTTCTGAGGAAATTCCCGAAAAAATGCCCTCTTGAGCCTCGGGGCATGAAGATCCTTATCCAGGACCCAAGACCTTTCCTCCGGACCATAGCCTTTCCAGGGAACCAGAAAATACAGCCGATCCCGGGACAATTTGGAATCGAGAACCTTCTCTACCAAGAACTCCTGTTGTCCCTGTACATCCACTGGAGATCTACCCTGAGAGATCTTCCGAGGAAATCTACTGGAAGAAACGTATTGTTTCAACAGGGAACAATGAAACGTATTTCCAATCCTGAGAGATCTTGGTAAACGTAACCGAAAGGCAACTGGGTTGACTCTTTTAATAATAAGAAATGGCCCAATAAATTTGGGTCCCAGTCTAGCTGAGGATTGTCGAAGCCTGATGTTGCGAGTCGACAACCACACCCTATCTCCCACCTTAAAAGTGCAAGGACGTCGGAGCCTGTCAGAAAATTTCTTCTCTCGAAAGGCCGCTTTTCTGAGAGCAAGGTGCACCTTTTTCCAAATGGCTCTGAGATGGGAGGTTAAGGTAAGCGAGGAGACTGAGGAATGATGAAAAAAAGAATTAGCTCTGGGGTGAAAACCAAAAACTGAAAAGAATGGAGACTCTTTAGTGGAGGAATGACAAGAATTATTGTAAGCAAATTCAGCCAACGGAAGAAACTCGGACCAATCATTCTGGAGTTTGGCTGAATACAAGCGCAAATATTGTTTCAATGATTGGTTAACTCGTTCGGTTTGCCCGTTGGATTGTGGGTGGTAACCGGATGTTAACGACAATTTCATCTTCAATGAGGCACAAAAACATTTCCAGAATTGTGCGATGAATTGTGGACCCCGATCAGAAACAATATCAGTAGGCAACCCATGAAGCCTGAATACATGGCGGAGAAACAAAACTGCCAACCCTTGGGCAGAAGGCAATCGGGGAAGAGCAATAAAATGAGCCATTTTACTAAAACGGTCCACTACCACCCATATGACTCGGAATCCGGCTGAAAGGGGAAGGTCAACCACAAAATCCATGGAAATATGAGACCACGGCCTGAGAGGAACATTTAAGGGCATAAGTTGCCCGATGGGCAAGGAACGGGGAACCTTATGCTGTGCACAAACCTGACATGAATAAACAAATTCCTTGACGTCTTTAGAAAGACCAGGCCACCATACTGAGCGAGAGACTAACTCCAATGTCTTAGAGACTCCTGGATGCCCTGAAACTTTGTTATCATGGAATTCCGTTAAAACAGTAACTCTCAAAAACTCAGGGACGTAAAGACGACCAGCAGGAGTAATTCTAGGAGCTTGGTGTTGAAGCTGTTTTAACTGGGTAAATAAATCTTGTGTGAGGCCCGCCCAGATGACCGAAGATGGAAGTATGGGGGTAACAGGATTGTTATTGTGAACCGGAAGAAAGCTATGTGACAGGGCATCAGCCTTAGTATTCTTGGAACCAGGCCTGAAAGTGATTATAAATTTGAAACGCGTAAAAAATAATGCCCAACGTGCCTGCCGGGCATTAAGCCGCTTAGCTGATTCAATCTATTGCAGGTTCTTATGGTCAGTCAATACCGAAATAGTATGTTTTGCTCCCTCCAGCCAATGCCTCCACTCCTCGAAAGCCCATTTTACCGCCAGTAACTCCCGATTACCAACGTCATAGTTGGATTCAGCGGAGGAGAATTTCCTGGACATAAAGGCACAAGGATGTAACTCCAGAGACTCCGGATCCTTTTGAGAAAGGATAGCCCCCACTCCAACCTCCGAGGCATCAACCTCCACCACAAAGGGCAATTCCGGATTAGGATGTCTGAGGACTGGAGCCGAGACAAAGGCTTGTTTCAAGGCCCGGAAGGACAACTCAGCTTCACGCGACCAGTTGGTAGGATCCGCTCCTTTCTTTGTCAGAGCTACAATGGGAGCAACCAGGTCAGAAAAAGAATGAATGAACCTCCTATAATAATTTGCAAACCCTAAAAAACGCTTAATTGCTTTTAAATTGGTGGGTTGCGCCCAACTAAGGATGGCCTGGAGTTTCTTTGGTTCCATGGAAAATCCCTGAGGGGAAATTATGTACCCTAAAAAAGATACTTCCGTGACATGAAACTCACACTTCTCCAGCTTGGCATATAAATGATTCTCACATAACTTTTGAAGAACCAGACGCACCTGGGTAACATGTTGTTCCATTGATTTAGAAAAAATCAGGATGTCGTCTAAGTAAACGACCACGAATTTCCCTAGGAAGTCACGGAGCACATCGTTAATGAGGTCTTGAAAAACTGCCGGAGCATTGGACAGGCCGAACGGCATCACCAGGTATTCGTAGTGACCCGACTGAGTACTGAAGGCCGTTTTCCACTCATCTCCAGATTTAATTCGGATGAGGTTGTACGCTCCTCTAAGGTCAATTTTAGAAAAAATCACAGCAGAACGTAACTGATCAAAGAGTACAGAAATCAACGGCAAAGGATAGGTGTTTTTAACTGAGATCTTATTCAGGGCTCTAAAATCAATGCAAGGTCTAAGCGAGCCATCCTTTTTCTCCACAAAGAAGAAGCCTGCACTTAAAGGAGATTTTGATGGTCTAATAAATCCTTTCTCAAGGCTCTCCTTTACATAATCATTCATAGCCGCAGTTTCTGGCCCGGATAATGCATATAATCTTCCCTTTGGCAATGCGGCACCAGGAATTAACTCAATAGCACAATCATAAGGCCGATGGGGAGGCAGAATGTCCGCATTGCCTTTGGAGAAAACATCAGCAAACTCCTGGTATTCCACCGGAATGAGTTCTGGAATGATAGCTGCTACTCTGACTGGAAACGTGATACATTCCTTATCACAAAAAGTACCCCAATGTGAAATCTCCCCCGACCGCCAATCAATGGTGGGATTATGAAAGGCCAGCCAAGGGTGACCCAGAACAACTGGAACTGCTGGGCAATGTGTAAGAAAGAACTCGATTTTCTCGGAATGTAGAGCTCCTACTGTAAGTAGTACAGGGGGTGTACGGAGAGAAATAATCCCATTAGACAGCGGACTCCCATCTAAGCCATGCATGGTGACACACCTACCCAAAGGTAACTGAGGAATGCCTAAGGCCTTAGCCCAAGTTAAATCCATAAAGTTTCCTGCAGCTCCACTGTCAACAAAAGCCGACACCAAAGAACTGAGGCTGCCAAAGGAAACTTTAACTGGGACTAAAAGGGAGTTATTCGAGGAGATAAGCTGCAGACCTAGGTGAACCCCCTCACAATTCACCTGGTCAAAGCGTTTCCCGACTTGTTCGGACAATTACGAGCAAAATGTCCCTTACCCCCACAGTACAGACAAAGACCAGAATTTTGCCTTCTGGCTCTTTCTTCAGGAGACACCCGGGAGAGACCCATCTGCATGGTCTCCTCTACGTCTTCAGGAATGGAATATACACACGGACTTGACCTTACAGGTGCTCCTTTTTCAGCCCTCCGCTCTCTGAGACGACGATCAATCTTAATAGAAAGCTCCATGAGTTTATCGAGAGTCTCAGGAGCGGGGTACTGAAGGAGACTGTCTTTTATAGACTCTGATAAGCCGAGGCGAAACTGACTGCGCAGGGCTGGGTCATTCCAGCCACAGTCGTTCGACCAACGGCGAAACTCCGTACAATAAACCTCTGCAGGATTTCTACCCTGTCTGAGAGCGCGCAACTGACTTTCAGCGGACGCCTCTCTATCAGGGTCATCATACAAGAGCCCTAAAGACTCAAAAAAAGCGTCAATTGACAACAATGCCGGATCCTCTGCTCTTAAACCAAATGCCCAGGTCTGAGGATCCCCCTGGAGCAAAGAAATAATAAACCCGACCCGCTGAGATTCAGTACCCGAGGAAGTCGGTCTTAAACGAAAATAAAGTTTACAGGATTCTTTAAAATTAAAAAAACTCTTTTCTATCACCAGAAAAACGGTCAGGCAAATGCATCTTTGGTTCATGGACTACCCTTGGGGAAGCTCGCAAAAGATCTTCCTGCGACTTCACCCGAAGAGAAAGATCCTGAACCATCTGAGTAAGTTCTTGAATCTGGCTGACTAAGAGCTGACCAGGATTTGGCCCTAAACCTGCTTGACAGTGGAGCTGCAGGAAACTTTATGGATTTAACTTGGGCTAAGGCCTTAGGCATTCCTCAGTTACCTTTGGGTAGGTGTGTCACCATGCATGGCTTAGATGGGAGTCCGCTGTCTAATGGGATTATTTCTCTCCGTACACCCCCTGCACTACTTACAGTAGGAGCTCTACATTCCGAGAAAATCGAGTTCTTTCTTACATATTGCCCAGCAGTTCCAGTTGTTCTGGGTCACCCTTGGCTGGCCTTTCATAATCCCACCATTGATTGGCGGTCGGGGGAGATTTCACATTGGGGTACTTTTTGTGATAAGGAATGTATCACGTTTCCAGTCAGAGTAGCAGCTATCATTCCAGAACTCATTCCGGTGGAATACCAGGAGTTTGCTGATGTTTTCTCCAAAGGCAATGCGGACATTCTGCCTCCCCATCGGCCTTATGATTGTGCTATTGAGTTAATTCCTGGTGCCGCATTGCCAAAGGGAAGATTATATGCATTATCCGGGCCAGAAACTGCGGCTATGAATGATTATGTAAAGGAGAGCCTTGAGAAAGGATTTATTAGACCATCAAAATCTCCTTTAAGTGCAGGCTTCTTCTTTGTGGAGAAAAAGGATGGCTCGCTTAGACCTTGCATTGATTTTAGAGCCCTGAATAAGATCTCAGTTAAAAACACCTATCCTTTGCCGTTGATTTCTGTACTCTTTGATCAGTTACGTTCTGCTGTGATTTTTTCTAAAATTGACCTTAGAGGAGCGTACAACCTCATCCGAATTAAATCTGGAGATGAGTGGAAAACGGCCTTCAGTACTCAGTCGGGTCACTACGAATACCTGGTGATGCCGTTCGGCCTGTCCAATGCTCCGGCAGTTTTTCAAGACCTCATTAACGATGTGCTCCGTGACTTCCTAGGGAAATTCGTGGTCGTTTACTTAGACGACATCCTGATTTTTTCTAAATCAATGGAACAACATGTTACCCAGGTGCGTCTGGTTCTTCAAAAGTTATGTGAGAATCATTTATATGCCAAGCTGGAGAAGTGTGAGTTTCATGTCACGGAAGTATCTTTTTTAGGGTACATAATTTCCCCTCAGGGATTTTCCATGGAACCAAAGAAACTCCAGGCCATCCTTAGTTGGGCGCAACCCACCAATTTAAAAGCAATTAAGCGTTTTTTAGGGTTTGCGAATTATTATAGGAGGTTCATTCATTCTTTTTCTGACCTGGTTGCTCCCATTGTAGCTCTGACAAAGAAAGGAGCGGATCCTACCAACTGGTCGCATGAAGCTGAGTTGTCCTTCCGGGCCTTGAAACAAGCCTTTGTCTCGGCTCCAGTCCTCAGACATCCTAATCCGGAATTGCCCTTTGTGGTGGAGGTTGATGCCTTGGAGGTTGGAGTGGGGGCTATCCTTTCTCAAAAGGATCCGGAGTCTCTGGAGTTACATCCTTGTGCCTTTATGTCCAGGAAATTCTCCTCCGCTGAATCCAACTATGACGTTGGTAATCGGGAGTTACTGGCGGTAAAATGGGCTTTCGAGGAGTGGAGGCATTGGCTGGAGGGAGCAAAACATACTATTTCGGTATTGACTGACCATAAGAACCTGCAATACATTGAATCGGCTAAGCGGCTTAATGCCCGGCAGGCACGTTGGGCATTATTTTTTACGCGTTTCAAATTTATAATCACTTTCAGGCCTGGTTCCAAGAATACTAAGGCTGATGCCCTGTCACATAGCTTTCTTCCGGTTCACAATAACAATCCTGTTACCCCCATACTTCCATCTTCGGTCATCTGGGCGGGCCTCACACAAGATTTATTTACCCAGTTAAAACAGCTTCAACACCAAGCTCCTAGAATTACTCCTGCTGGTCGTCTTTACGTCCCTGAGTTTTTGAGAGTTACTGTTTTAACGGAATTCCATGATAACAAAGTTTCAGGGCATCCAGGAGTCTCTAAGACATTGGAGTTAGTCTCTCGCTCAGTATGGTGGCCTGGTCTTTCTAAAGACGTCAAGGAATTTGTTTATTCATGTCAGGTTTGTGCACAGCATAAGGTTCCCCGTTCCTTGCCCATCGGGCAACTTATGCCCTTAAATGTTCCTCTCAGGCCATGGTCTCATATTTCTATGGATTTTGTGGTTGACCTTCCCCTTTCAGCCGGATTCCGAGTCATATGGGTGGTAGTGGACCGTTTTAGTAAAATGGCTCATTTTATTGCTCTTCCCCGATTGCCTTCTGCCCAAGGGTTGGCAGTTTTGTTTCTCCGCCATGTATTCAGGCTTCATGGGTTGCCTACTGATATTGTTTCTGATCGGGGTCCACAATTCATCGCACAATTCTGGAAATGTTTTTGTGCCTCATTGAAGATGAAATTGTCGTTAACATCCGGTTACCACCCACAATCCAACGGGCAAACCGAACGAGTTAACCAATCATTGAAACAATATTTGCGCTTGTATTCAGCCAAACTCCAGAATGATTGGTCCGAGTTTCTTCCGTTGGCTGAATTTGCTTACAATAATTCTTGTCATTCCTCCACTAAAGAGTCTCCATTCTTTTCAGTTTTTGGTTTTCACCCCAGAGCTAATTCTTTTTTTCATCATTCCTCAGTCTCCTCGCTTACCTTAACCTCCCATCTCAGAGCCATTTGGAAAAAGGTGCACCTTGCTCTCAGAAAAGCGGCCTTTCGAGAGAAGAAATTTTCTGACAGGCTCCGACGTCCTTGCACTTTTAAGGTGGGAGATAGGGTGTGGTTGTCGACTCGCAACATCAGGCTTCGACAATCCTCAGCTAGACTGGGACCCAAATTTATTGGGCCATTTCTTATTATTAAAAGAGTCAACCCAGTTGCCTTTCGGTTACGTTTACCAAGATCTCTCCGGATTGGAAATACGTTTCATTGTTCCCTGTTGAAACAATACGTTTCTTCCAGTAGATTTCCTCGGAAGATCTCTCAGGGTAGATCTCCAGTAGATGTACAGGGACAACAGGAGTTCTTGGTAGAGAAGGTTCTCGATTCCAAATTGTCCCGGGATCGGCTGTATTTTCTGGTTCACTGGAAAGGCTATGGTCCGGAGGAAAGGTCTTGGGTCCTGGATAAGGATCTTCATGCCCCGAGGCTCAAGAGGGCATTTTTTCGGGAATTTCCTCAGAAACCTGGCTTTAGGGGTTCCTTGACCCCTCCTCAAGGGGGGGGTACTGTTTGGCGCCGGGGTCCGCTTGATGGTCTGCGCGGCCCGGCGCCTAGCAACTAGAGATGCCGTGCACGTACAGCCGCCGGCTCCCTAGCAACGCTAGACGCCGGGCGCGCTGAGCCGCACGGACCCTAGCAACGGGGACGCCACTGGCGGACCGCATTCCCCGTTGCTAGGCTTTAGGAAATTAAGATATTCACCTGCTCTCTGGCCGTGCAGCAAGGCAGCTGCACGGCATTTATTCTAATCAGCCATTAGCATTAGAGACCTGAGACAAAGAGATCTGAATTATATGAGAGCCGACCAGAGGAAACACAAATTATGCAGTCAAGTGTCCCACATTTGGGGAAATCGCAGATGCAGCACACCCAGAGTGCAATGGGTGAGCCTTGCCCTGGGAGAAGCACCTTCCTGATCATACCTGGCAGGTAAGTAGGAGTTGGGCAAGAGCTGAGGAGGGTCGCTGCTCGGGCACCCCCCTGTCAAGTGAAGGAGATCCAACTGAGGCAGCACAAGAGAACTCTCGAAAGAAGAACAAGGCTAGAGGAAGATCTGAGACACAGAAATCTGGCTTTTACCAGAGCTGACCAGAGGAAAGCACAAACACAGTCCCCCACTACCACAAATAATGCAGTCGAGTTTCCCACATTTGGGGAAATCACAGGGGTCAGCATACCCAGAATGCAATGAATGAACCTCACCCTGGGAGAACAATCTTCATGACCATGGTATCTCCTATGCAAAATAAGTATGATTTGGGATAGGGCTGGGGAGGGCCGCTGCTCAGGCACATCTCTGTCAAGTAAAGGAGATTCAACTGAGGCAGCACAACCTAACCGTGGTTTTTTTTTCATTCTTTATACCGTCATAGTGTCATACTAGTTGTTACGAGTATACTACTATCTCTTTATCAACCAGTGTACAGTGCGGTAGTTCACGGCTGTGGCTACCTCTGTGTCGGCAGTCGGCAGGCAGTCCGTCCATCCATAATTGTATTATAATATATACCACCTAACCGTGGTTTTTTTTTCATTCTTTATACCGAAATAGTCAGTCATACTAGTTGTTACGAGTATACTACTATCTCTTTATCAACCAGTGTACAGTGCGGTAGTTCACGGCTGTGGCTACCTCTGTGTCGGAACTCGGCAGGCAGTCCGTCCATCCATAATTGTATTACAATATATACCACCTAACCGTGGTTTTTTTTTCATTCTTTATACCGTCATAGTCAGTCATACTAGTTGTTACGAGTATACTACTATCTCTTTATCAACCAGTGTACAGTGCGGTAGTTCACGGCTGTGGCTACCTCTGTGTCGGAACTCGGCAGGCAGTCCGTCCATCCATAATTGTATTACAATATATACCACCTAACCGTGGTTTTTTTTTCATTCTTTATACCGTCATAGTCAGTCATACTAGTTGTTACGAGTATACTACTATCTCTTTATCAACCAGTGTACAGTGCGGTAGTTCACGGCTGTGGCTACCTCTGTGTCGGAACTCGGCAGGCAGTCCGTCCATCCATAATTGTATTATTATAATATATACCACCTAACCGTGGTTTTTTTTTCATTCTTTATACCGTCATAGTGTCATACTAGTTGTTACGAGTATACTACTATCTCTTTATCAACCAGTGTACAGTGCGGTAGTTCACGGCTGTGGCTACCTCTGTGTCGGCAGTCGGCAGGCAGTCCGTCCATCCATAATTGTATTATAATATATACCACCTAACCGTGGTTTTTTTTTCATTCTTTATACCGTCATAGTCAGTCATACTAGTTGTTACGAGTATACTACTATCTCTTTATCAACCAGTGTACAGTGCGGTAGTTCACGGCTGTGGCTACCTCTGTGTCGGAACTCGGCAGGCAGTCCGTCCATCCATAATTGTATTACAATATATACCACCTAACCGTGGTTTTTTTTTCATTCTTTATACCGTCATAGTCAGTCATACTAGTTGTTACGAGTATACTACTATTTCTTTATCAACCAGTGTACAGTGCGGTAGTTCACGGCTGTGGCTACCTCTGTGTCGGAACTCGGCAGGCAGTCCGTCCATCCATAATTGTATTATTATAATATATACCACCTAACCGTGGTTTTTTTTTCATTCTTTATACCGTCATAGTGTCATACTAGTTGTTACGAGTATACTACTATCTCTTTATCAACCAGTGTACAGTGCGGTAGTTCACGGCTGTGGCTACCTCTGTGTCGGCAGTCGGCAGGCAGTCCGTCCATCCATAATTGTATTATAATATATACCACCTAACCGTGGTTTTTTTTTCATTCTTTATACCGTCATAGTCAGTCATACTAGTTGTTACGAGTATACTACTATCTCTTTATCAACCAGTGTACAGTGCGGTAGTTCACGGCTGTGGCTACCTCTGTGTCGGAACTCGGCAGGCAGTCCGTCCATCCATAATTGTATTATAATATATACCACCTAACCGTGGTTTTTTTTTCATTCTTTATACCGTCATAGTCAGTCATACTAGTTGTTACGAGTATACTACTATCTCTTTATCAACCAGTGTACAGTGCGGTAGTTCACGGCTGTGGCTACCTCTGTGTCGGAACTCGGCAGGCAGTCCGTCCATCCATAATTGTATTACAATATATACCACCTAACCGTGGTTTTTTTTTCATTCTTTATACCGTCATAGTCAGTCATACTAGTTGTTACGAGTATACTACTATCTCTTTATCAACCAGTGTACAGTGCGGTAGTTCACGGCTGTGGCTACCTCTGTGTCGGAACTCGGCAGGCAGTCCGTCCATCCATAATTGTATTACAATATATACCACCTAACCGTGGTTTTTTTTTCATTCTTTATACCGTCATAGTCAGTCATACTAGTTGTTACGAGTATACTACTATCTCTTTATCAACCAGTGTACAGTGCGGTAGTTCACGGCTGTGGCTACCTCTGTGTCGGAACTCGGCAGGCAGTCCGTCCATCCATAATTGTATTATTATAATATATACCACCTAACCGTGGTTTTTTTTTCATTCTTTATACCGTCATAGTGTCATACTAGTTGTTACGAGTATACTACTATCTCTTTATCAACCAGTGTACAGTGCGGTAGTTCACGGCTGTGGCTACCTCTGTGTCGGCAGTCGGCAGGCAGTCCGTCCATCCATAATTGTATTATAATATATACCACCTAACCGTGGTTTTTTTTTCATTCTTTATACCGTCATAGTCAGTCATACTAGTTGTTACGAGTATACTACTATCTCTTTATCAACCAGTGTACAGTGCGGTAGTTCACGGCTGTGGCTACCTCTGTGTCGGAACTCGGCAGGCAGTCCGTCCATCCATAATTGTATTACAATATATACCACCTAACCGTGGTTTTTTTTTCATTCTTTATACCGTCATAGTCAGTCATACTAGTTGTTACGAGTATACTACTATTTCTTTATCAACCAGTGTACAGTGCGGTAGTTCACGGCTGTGGCTACCTCTGTGTCGGAACTCGGCAGGCAGTCCGTCCATCCATAATTGTATTATTATAATATATACCACCTAACCGTGTTTTTTTTTTCATTCTTTATACCGTCATAGTGTCATACTAGTTGTTACGAGTATACTACTATCTCTTTATCAACCAGTGTACAGTGCGGTAGTTCACGGCTGTGGCTACCTCTGTGTCGGCAGTCGGCAGGCAGTCCGTCCATCCATAATTGTATTATAATATATACCACCTAACCGTGGTTTTTTTTTCATTCTTTATACCGTCATAGTCAGTCATACTAGTTGTTACGAGTATACTACTATCTCTTTATCAACCAGTGTACAGTGCGGTAGTTCACGGCTGTGGCTACCTCTGTGTCGGAACTCGGCAGGCAGTCCGTCCATCCATAATTGTATTACAATATATACCACCTAACCGTGGTTTTTTTTTCATTCTTTATACCGTCATAGTCAGTCATACTAGTTGTTACGAGTATACTACTATCTCTTTATCAACCAGTGTACAGTGCGGTAGTTCACGGCTGTGGCTACCTCTGTGTCGGCACTCGGCAGGCAGTCCGTCCATCCATAATTGTATTACAATATATACCACCTAACCGTGGTTTTTTTATACCACCTAACCGTGGCAGTCCGTCCATAATTGTATACTAGTATCCAATCCATCCATCTCCATTGTTTACCTGAGGTGCCTTTTAGTTCTGCCTATAAAATATGGAGAACAAAAAAGTTGAGGTTCCAAAATTAGGGAAAGATCAAGATCCACTTCCACCTCGTGCTGAAGCTGCTGCCACTAGTCATGGCCGAGACGATGAAATGCCAGCAACGTCGTCTGCCAAGGCCGATGCCCAATGTCATAGTACAGAGCATGTCAAATCCAAAACACCAAATATCAGAAAAAAAAAGGACTCCAAAACCTAAAATAAAATTGTCGGAGGAGAAGCGTAAACTTGCCAATATGCCATTTACCACACGGAGTGGCAAGGAACGGCTGAGGCCCTGGCCTATGTTCATGGCTAGTGGTTCAGCTTCACATGAGGATGGAAGCACTCAGCCTCTCGCTAGAAAACTGAAAAGACTCAAGCTGGCAAAAGCACCGCAAAGAACTGTGCGTTCTTTGAAATCCCAAATCCACAAGGAGAGTCCAATTGTGTCGGTTGCGATGCCTGACCTTCCCAACACTGGACGTGAAGAGCATGCGCCTTCCACCATTTGCACGCCCCCTGCAAGTGCTGGAAGGAGCACCCGCAGTCCAGTTCCTGATAGAGATGAGCGGGTTCGGTTTCTCTGAAACCGAACCCGCACGAACTTCATGTATTTTTCACGGGTCCGAGCAGACTCGGATCCTCCCGCCTTGCTCGGTTAACCCGAGCGCGCCCGAACGTCATCATGACGCTGTCGGATTCTCGCGAGACTCGGATTCTATATAAGGAGCCGCGCGTCGCCGCCATTTTCACACGTGCATTGAGATTGATAGGGAGAGGACGTGGCTGGCGTCCTCTCCATTAGAAATTAGATTAGAAGAGAGAGAGAGATTGTGCAGAGTCAGACAGAGTTTACCACAGTGACCAGTGCAGTTGTTGTTAGTTAACTTTTATTTATTTTAATATAATATATCCGTTCTCTGCTATATCCGTTCTCTGCCTGAAAAAAAACGATACACAGCAGCAGCCAGTCACACAGTGTGACTCAGTCTGTGTGCACTCAGCTCAGCCCAGTGTGCTGCACATCAATGTATAAAAGGCAAAGCTTATAATAATTGTGGGGGAGACTGGGGAGCACTGCAGGTTGTTATAGCAGGAGCCCCCAGGAGTACATAATATTATATTAATTTAAAATTAAACAGTGCACACTTTTGCTGCAGGAGTGCCACTGCCAGTGTGACTAGTGGTGACCAGTGCCTGACCACCAGTATAGTAGTATATTGTTGTATGTATTGTATACTATCTCTTTATCAACCAGTCTATATTAGCAGCAGACACAGTACAGTGCGGTAGTTCACGGCTGTGGCTACCTCTGTGTCGGCAGTCGGAACTCGGCAGGCAGTCCGTCCATCCATAATTGTATTACAATATATACCACCTAACCGTGGTATTTTTTTTTCTTTCTTTATACCGTCGTCATAGTGTCATACTAGTTGTTACGAGTATACTACTATCTCTTTATCAACCAGTGTACAGTGCGGTAGTTCACGGCTGTGGCTACCTCTGTGTCGGCAGTCGGCAGGCAGTCCGTCCATCCATAATTGTATTATTATTATAATATATACCACCTAACCGTGGTTTTTTTTTCATTCTTTATACCGTCGTCATAGTGTCATACTAGTTGTTACGAGTATACTACTATCTCTTTATCAACCAGTGTACAGTGCGGTAGTTCACGGCTGTGGCTACCTCTGTGTCGGAACTCGGCAGGCAGTCCGTCCATCCATAATTGTATTATATACCACCTAACCGTGGTTTTTTTATACCACCTAACCGTGGCAGTCCGTCCATAATTGTATACTAGTATCCAATCCATCCATCTCCATTGTTTACCTGAGGTGCCTTTTAGTTCTGCCTATAAAATATGGAGAACAAAAAAGTTGAGGTTCCAAAATTAGGGAAAGATCAAGATCCACTTCCACCTCGTGCTGAAGCTGCTGCCACTAGTCATGGCCGAGACGATGAAATGCCAGCAACGTCGTCTGCCAAGGCCGATGCCCAATGTCATAGTACAGAGCATGTCAAATCCAAAACACCAAATATCAGAAAAAAAAGGACTCCAAAACCTAAAATAAAATTGTCGGAGGAGAAGCGTAAACTTGCCAATATGCCATTTACCACACGGAGTGGCAAGGAACGGCTGAGGCCCTGGCCTATGTTCATGGCTAGTGGTTCAGCTTCACATGAGGATGGAAGCACTCAGCCTCTCGCTAGAAAAATGAAAAGACTCAAGCTGGCAAAAGCAGCACAGCAAAGAACTGTGCATTCTTCGAAATCCCAAATCCGAATTCCGAGCCCACCCGCTGGCGGTGATGCAGGGCAGTCTGGAGCGACTGCTGATGCTGACATCTGGTCCGGACTGAAGGACCTGACAACCATTACGGACATGTCGTCTACTGTCACTGCATATGATTCTCTCACCATTGATAGAATGGTGGAGGATTATATGAGTGACCGCATCCAAGTAGGCACGTCACACAGTCCGTACTTATACTGGCAGGAAAAAGAGGCAATTTGGAGGCCCTTGCACAAACTGGCTTTATTCTACCTAAGTTGCCCTCCCACAAGTGTGTACTCCGAAAGAGTGTTTAGTGCCGCCGCTCACCTTGTCAGCAATCGGCGTACGAGGTTACATCCAGAAAATGTGGAGAAGATGATGTTCATTAAAATGAATTATAATCAATTCCTCCGCGGAGACATTGACCAGCAGCAATTGCCTCCACAAAGTACACAGGGAGCTGACATGGTGGATTCCAGTGGGGACGAATTGATAATCTGTGAGGAGGGGGATGTACACGGTGATATATCGGAGGATGATGATGAGGTGGACATCTTGCCTCTGTAGAGCCAGTTTGTGCAAGGAGAGATTAATTGCTTCTTTTTTGGTGGGGGTCCAAACCAACCCGTCATTTCAGTCACAGTCGTGTGGCAGACCCTGTCACTGAAATGATGGGTTGGTTAAAGTGTGCATGTCCTGTTTTGTTTATACAACATAAGGGTGGGTGGGAAGGGCCCAAGGACAATTCCATCTTGCACCTCTTTTTTCTTTTATTTTTCTTTGCGTCATGTGCTGTTTGGGGAGGGTTTTTTGGAAGGGACATCCTGCGTGACACTGCAGTGCCACTCCTAGATGGGCCCGGTGTTTGTGTCGGCCACTAGGGTCGCTTATCTTTCTCACACAGTCAGCTACCTCATTGCGCCTCTTTTTTTCTTTGCGTCATGTGCTGTTTGGGGAGGGTTTTTTGGAAGGGACATCCTGCGTGACACTGCAGTGCCACTCCTAGATGGGCCAGGTGTTTGTGTCGGCCACTAGGGTCGCTAATCTTACTCACACAGCTACCTCATTGCGCCTCTTTTTTTCTTTGCGTCATGTGCTGTTTGGGGAGGGTTTTTTGGAAGGGACATCCTGCGTGACACTGCAGTGCCACTCCTAGATGGGCCCGGTGTTTGTGTCGGCCACTAGGGTCGCTAATCTTACTCACACAGCTACCTCATTGCGCCTCTTTTTTTCTTTGCGTCATGTGCTGTTTGGGGAGGGTTTTTTGGAAGGGACATCCTGCGTGACACTGCAGTGCCACTCCTAGATGGGCCCGGTGTTTGTGTCGGCCACTAGGGTCGCTGAGCTTAGTCATCCAGCGACCTCGGTGCAAATTTTAGGACTAAAAATAATATTGTGAGGTGTAAGGTGTTCAGAATAGACTGAAAATGAGTGTTAATTATGGTTATTGAGGTTCATAATACTATGGGATCAAAATGACCCCCAAATTCAATGTTTTAAGATGTTTTTTAGGGTTTTTTGAAAAAACCACCCGAATCCAAAACACACCCGAATCCGACAAAAAAAATTCGGTGAGGTTTTGCCAAAACGCGGTCGAACCCAAAACACGGCCGCGGAACCGAACCCAAAACCAAAACACAAAACCCGAAAAATTTCAGGCGCTCATCTCTAGTTCCTGATAGTCAGATTGAAGATGTCAGTGTTGAAGTACACCAGGATGAGGAGGATATGGGTGTTGCTGGCGCTGGGGAGGAAATTGACCAGAAGGATTCTGATGGTGAGGTGGTTTGTTTAAGTCAGGCACCCGGGGAGACACCTGTTGTCCGTGGGAGGAATATGGCCGTTGACATGCCAGGTGAAAATACCAAAAAAATCAGCTCTTCGGTGTGGAGGTATTTCACCAGAAATGCGGACAACAGGTGTCAAGCCGTGTGTTCCCTTTGTCAAGCTGTAATAAGTAGGGGTAAGGACGTTAACCACCTCGGAACATCCTCCCTTATACGTCACCTGCAGCGCATTCATAATAAGTCAGTGACAAGTTCAAAAACTTTGGGTGACAGCGGAAGCAGTCCACTGACCAGTAAATCCCTTCCTCTTGTAACCAAGCTCACGCAAACCACCCCACCAACTCCCTCAGTGTCAATTTCCTCCTTCCCCAGGAATGCCAATAGTCCTGCAGGCCATGTCACTGGCAAGTCTGACGAGTCCTCTCCTGCCTGGGATTCCTCCGATGCATCCTTGCGTGTAACGCCTACTGCTGCTGGCGCTGCTGTTGTTGCCGCTGGGAGTCGATGGTCATCCCAGAGGGGAAGTCGTAAGCCCACTTGTACTACTTCCAGTAAGCAATTGACTGTTCAACAGTCCTTTGCGAGGAAGATGAAATATCACAGCAGTCATCCTACTGCAAAGCGGATAACTGAGTCCTTGACAACTATGTTGGTGTTAGACGTGCGTCCGGTATCCGCCGTTAGTTCACAGGGAACTAGACAATTTATTGAGGCAGTGTGCCCCCGTTACCAAATACCATCTAGGTTCCACTTCTCTAGGCAGGCGATACCGAGAATGTACACGGACGTCAGAAAAAGACTCACCAGTGTCCTAAAAAATGCAGTTGTACCCAATGTCCACTTAACCACGGACATGTGGACAAGTGGAGCAGGGCAGGGTCAGGACTATATGACTGTGACAGCCCACTGGGTAGATGTATGGACTCCCGCCGCAAGAACAGCAGCGGCGGCACCAGTAGCAGCATCTCGCAAACGCCAACTCTTTCCTAGGCAGGCTACGCTTTGTATCACCGCTTTCCAGAATACGCACACAGCTGAAAACCTCTTACGGCAACTGAGGAAGATCATCGCGGAATGGCTTACCCCAATTGGACTCTCCTGTGGATTTGTGGCATCGGACAACGCCAGCAATATTGTGTGTGCATTAAATATGGGCAAATTCCAGCACGTCCCATGTTTTGCACATACCTTGAATTTGGTGGTGCAGAATTTTTTAAAAAACGACAGGGGCGTGCAAGAGATGCTGTCGGTGGCCAGAAAAATTGCGGGACACTTTCGGCGTACAGGCACCACGTACAGAAGACTGGAGCACCACCAAAAACTACTGAACCTGCCCTGCCATCATCTGAAGCAAGAAGTGGTAACGAGGTGGAATTCAACCCTCTATATGCTTCAGAGGTTGGAGGAGCAGCAAAAGGCCATTCAAGCCTATACAATTGAGCACGATATAGGAGATGGAATGCACCTGTCTCAAGTGCAGTGGAGAATGATTTCAACGTTGTGCAAGGTTCTGATGCCCTTTGAACTTGCCACACGTGAAGTCAGTTCAGACACTGCCAGCCTGAGTCAGGTCATTCCCCTCTTCAGGCTTTTGCAGAAGAAGCTGGAGGCATTGAAGAAGGAGCTAACACGGAGCGATTCCGCTAGGCATGTGGGACTTGTGGATGCAGCCCTTAATTCGCTTAACAAGGATTCACGGGTGGTCAATCTGTTGAAATCAGAGCACTACATTTTGGCCACCGTGCTCGATCCTAGATTTAAAGCCTACCTTGGATCTCTCTTTCCGGCAGACACAGGTCTGCTGGGGTTGAAAGACCTGCTGGTGACAAAATTGTCAAGTCAAGCGGAACGCGACCTGTCAACATCTCCTCCTTCACATTCTCCCGCAACTGGGGGTGCGAGGAAAAGGCTCAGAATTCCGAGCCCACCCGCTGGCGGTGATGCAGGGCAGTCTGGAGCGACTGCTGATGCTGACATCTGGTCCGGACTGAAGGACCTGACAACGATTACGGACATGTCGTCTACTGTCACTGCATATGATTCTCTCAACATTGATAGAATGGTGGAGGATTATATGAGTGACCGCATCCAAGTAGGCACGTCACACAGTCCGTACTTATACTGGCAGGAAAAAGAGGCAATTTGGAGGCCCTTGCACAAACTGGCTTTATTCTACCTAAGTTGCCCTCCCACAAGTGTGTACTCCGAAAGAGTGTTTAGTGCCGCCGCTCACCTTGTCAGCAATCGGCGTACGAGGTTACATCCAGAAAATGTGGAGAAGATGATGTTCATTAAAATGAATTATAATCAATTCCTCCGCGGAGACATTGACCAGCAGCAATTGCCTCCACAAAGTACACAGGGAGCTGAGATGGTGGATTCCAGTGGGGACGAATTGATAATCTGTGAGGAGGGGGATGTACACGGTGATATATCGGAGGGTGAAGATGAGGTGGACATCTTGCCTCTGTAGAGCCAGTTTGTGCAAGGAGAGATTAATTGCTTCTTTTTTGGGGGGGGTCCAAACCAACCCGTCATATCAGTCACAGTCGTGTGGCAGACCCTGTCACTGAAATGATGGGTTGGTTAAAGTGTGCATGTCCTGTTTTGTTTATACAACATAAGGGTGGGTGGGAGGGCCCAAGGATAATTCCATCTTGCACCTCTTTTTTCTTTTCTTTTTCTTTGCATCATGTGCTGATTGGGGAGGGTTTTTTGGAAGGGACATCCTGCGTGACACTGCAGTGCCACTCCTAGATGGGCCCGGTGTTTGTGTCGGCCACTAGGGTCGCTAATCTTACTGCCCGTCAGCAGCTATTCTAATGTTGCTGCCAACGGGTGCGACATGTTTATTTCAGCTCGCTACCCCCAGGGGAAACAAGCTGAAATGTGTGCAAAGAGACCCATTTGGGCAACCAAACGGTGTCTTTTCATGATCGCGCCCATTACTTTATTCAGGTTTAGGTGCTTTGTGCACCTAAACCAGAGTGTAATGGGCGCAATAATTGAGGGCATTTGAATTTCCCTTATATGTGTGTGTGTGTGATATACACACAGACACACATACTGTATTTCTTTATATAATGGACACCTCAGTTTCTCAGTATTCTATTTCTATTCATTCATGTCCTGCCCCCTACTCTGTCAGACCCCTTCCCCTCTACTTTTCTGACCCCAAACGCCACTCATTCTTGTTGAGTGCTGGTGGGCCCATTCAGAATTTTGCTATGGGGCCCACAAAGGTCTAGTTACGCCACTGGGCAGGGTTGTAGAGGAGGCGGTGCAAGGCATCCTGGGAACAGTCAAAGCTTTAGCCTGTTGGTGCCTTGGATCAAGATCCAACTCTACACCCCGATGTTAGTGTAGTGCCTTTTGGGGTTAAGGTTTTACAGAAAGTTACAGGTTTTTTTAATTTAGTAAAATATGCCCCATTTTAAAGATAGGGCATTTACATTTGTTGCACCTGTTGCAGTACATAGCAGCCTGCAGGGCATGTACAGTGGCTTCATTTGGGTGCACATACATTGCCGGCTCCTGGTCGCAAACTGAAATTATTGTGTGTAAGTGGAATTAGCGGTGTTTATGTCATACAGGGGGGTGGGGGAGGTTTGTGGTTGGTGGGGGGCACGCTGTGTGATTATTATCCTGCATCTATACATACATGCGCTAACACCTGGACATACACTGATGTACCCACACCTAATATCCATACATACACGCCCTGACACCTGGACATACACCAACATTCCCACACCTGCATCTATACATACACATGCTGACACCTGGACATACACCAACATACAAGCACCTGCATCTATATATACACACGCTGACAAATGGACATACACCGACGTACCCACACTTGCATCTATACATACATGCACTGACATCTGGACATACAAGCACCTGCATCTATACATACACGCGCTGACACCTGAACCTACACTGACGTTCCCACACCTGCATCTATACATACACATTCTGACACCTGGACATACACAGACGTACCCACACCTGCATCTATACATACACGCGTTGACACCTGGACGTACACTGACGTACACACACCTACATCTATATATGCATGGATGCAAATGTGGGTACGTCTGTATACGTCCAGGTGTTAGCATGTATATGTATAGATGTTAGGTGTGGGTACATCAGTGTATGTCCAGGTGTCAGCACATGTATGTATAGATTCACATGTGGGTAAGCCGGTGTACGTCCACGTGTCAGCATGTGTAGGTATAGATGCAGGTGTGGGTACGTTGGTGTACGTTTAGGGGTCAGCGTGTTAATCTATAGATGTTGGTGTGTGTATGTCAGTGTACGTACAGATATAGGTGTGTGTATGTATGTATGTATGTATGTATGTATATGTATAGAGGAAGGTGTGATACATACATATAACACATACATGATAGATACATACATATATCACACACACGATAGATAGATAGATAGATAGATAGATAGAACACATACATACAAGATAGATACATACATACATACATGATAGATACATATATATATACACACACATACGATAGATAGATAGATAGATACATACATATATATATATATATATCACAAACATATATGATTCATACATATATCACACACACATACATGATACATACATGAGAAAGACCTGGGATGTTGATGAGGCCAGGGCCCCCTGCTGATGTTGCGTTGAGGAAGGCAGTGTTCCAGGGCGGATGCCAGTCGGGGAGAGCGCCGCGCAGCCCGGGAAAAATACTGCTGAGGAGCTACATCTGGAAGAGCCCCTGGGAGGGAGAGTGCCACATGCCCAATCCTGCGTGGCAGACTCTGCAGGCCTGCACATGGGAAGGGAGGTCTCTGGCCACACATACTCACCCTTCTGCTGAAGCCCCGCTGCTGTCCCCATCAGCGCTCTCCAGCGGGGAGCGGGGCCAGGATGAACCTCAACCTGTGAGAACTATCTTCATGATCAAGAGATCTCATATGCAAGATAAGTATGTGTTGGGATAGGGCTGGGGAGGGCGGCTGCTCGGGCACACCCCCGTCAAGTTAAGGAGATTTAACTGAGGAAGCACAAGGGAACTCTCGTCTGGGGACAACAACTGCAGGGAGACCACATCTTTTCAGATGAACATGGGAGGGCGGAAGGCTGCCTAATACTGAAGCACCCTCAGACATTAAACCATATGCAACAACTATTGCAAGCATTCCTGGGGGAAGGTCTGCAGCAGACGGATTTGCATACGGTGATGTCATCCAAGCAGTGGGCCAAAGTTGGCTGGAACCCTCATCTGTATATGAAAAGAGAAAAGGGGCATGCAGGGCATGGCGGCCTTTTGCGGCGCTTGTATAACCCCAAGTTTGCATTAAACACCCCCACCCTCTTTCGGTGTGGGGCTCATGTTGGCCATGCCCAAGCCCCTGAAGCATTCAAGCTGATTTCTTGCAGCAGCTGGGCACTGTAACAGCTTCAGAGCTGCTCTACAAGACAAGTAAAAGGGTGTGGGCCCTGCAGCACCACCTGTAGTTTGCATACACACATATATAGGACAGCATCTCTTATATGCCCCAGGGTCAATAAAATAGTATCCTTGTCTAGGCTATCCATCCCCTCAGATAAGGTATTTGTCCATGCCGCTACAGCACTACACACCCAGGCCGACGCAATTGCCGGTCTGAGTAAGGTACCTGAATGTGTATAAATGGACTTCAGGGTAATCTCCTGTTTGCGGTCAGCACACTCTTTGAAGGTAGCCGTATCCTGGGACGGGAGGGCTACCTTCTTGGATAAGCGTGTTAATGCTTTGTCCACCCTAGGGGAGCATTCCCATCGTAACCTATCCGTTGATGGGAAAGGATACGCCATAAGAATCCTTTTGGAAATCTGCAGTCTTTTATCTGGAGACTCCCAAGCTTTTTCACATAACTCGTTCAGCTCGTGTGAGGGGGGAAAGGTTACCTCAGGCTTCTTTCCCTTGTACATATGTACCCTCTTGTCAGCGACAGGGGGTTCCTCTGTGATGTGCAAAACATCTTTTATTGCCATAATCATAAATCGAATGGATTTTGCCAATTTTGGCTGTAACTTTGCATCATCGTAATCGACACTGGAGTCAGAATCCGTGTCGGTATCTGTGTCAACAATCTGGGATAGTGGGCGCTTATGAGACCCTGACAGTCCCTGCAACATAGGATCAGGCATGGGTTGAAACCCTGACTGTCCCAAAGCTTCTGCCTTGTCTAATCTTTTGTGCAATGAGTTTACACTAGCATTTAAAACATTCCACATATCCATCCAATCAGCTGTCGGCGGAGACACCACATTCATTTGCTCCCGCTCCTCTCTAATATAGCCTTCTTCCTCAGACATGTCGACACACGTGTACCGACACACTACACACACAGGGAATGCTTTTTCTGAAGACAGTTTCCCCACAAGGCCCTTTGGAGAGACAGAGAGAGAGTATGCCAGCACCCCCCCCAGCGCTATATAACCCAGGAATAAAACAGTAACTTAATGTTTGCCCAGTAGTGCTGCTGTATGTAATTTGCGAATTATGTGCCCCCCCCACCCCTCTTTTCAACCCTCTTGTCTAACGTGGTATAAGCAGGGTAGAGTCCGGGGAGCTTCCTCTCAGCTGTGCTGTGGAGAAAAAATGGCGCTGGTGAGTGCTGAGGGAGAAGCCCCGCCCCCTCGGAGGCGGGCTTCTGTCCCGCTTAAACTGTAAAATTGGTGGGGGCTTATACATATATAAAGTGCCCAGCTGTATATATGTTATATTTTTGCGAAAGAGGTTTATATTGCTGCCCAGGGCGCCCCCCCTGCGCCCTGCACCCTTACAGTGACCGGAGTATGTGAGGTGTATGGGAGCAAAGGCGCACAGCTGCAGTGCTATGCGTTACCTCAGTGAAGATCATGAAGTCTTCTGCCGCCTCTGAAGTCTTCTTTTCTTCTCATACTCACCCGGCTTCTATCTTCCGGCTCTGCGAGGGGGACGGCGGCGCGGCTCTGGGACGGATGGCGAGGGTGAGATCCTGCGTACCAATCCCACTGGAGCTAATGGTGTCCAGTAGCCTAAGAAGCAGGACCTTGCAACTCAGAGAGTAGGGCTGCTTCTCTCCCCTCAGTCCCTCGATGAGGGAGTCTGTTGCCAGCAGTGCTCCCTGAAAATTAAAAACCTAACAAAATACTTTCTGTCAGAAAGCTCAGGAGAGCTCCTGAAAAGCACCCAGTCTCCACTGGGTACAGTATCAAACTGAGTTCTGGAGGAGGGGCATAGAGGGAGGAGCCAGTGCACACCCAGAACTAAAGTCTTTCTTAAAGTGCCCATGTCTCCTGCGGAGCCCGTCTATCCCCATGGTCCTTACGGAGTCCACAGCATTCTCTAGGACGTTAGAGAAAATAGGATTTTAATACCTACCGGTAAATCCTTTTCTCTTAGTCCGTAGAGGATGATGGGCACCCGTCCCAGTGCGTACTGTGTCTGCAGTTATTAAATGGCCCTTAACTCCAGAACATTTATGTGGAGATGAAAACATCCAAGGAAGACTTGACCATCTTCCTTGGATGTTTTCCCCCTGTGTGACTGCTCTCCAGCCTCGGAGGGTTGCATCCGTGGTCCCTAGGATCCCGTCCTGGATCCCGAACCATCGCCCCTCTAGGTGGTGAGAACTGTGCAGCCACCAATGGAGTGAGATTCTGGTCTTGGAAGACAGGATTATCCTCCGGTGCATGTGTAGGTGGGATCCGGACCACTTGTCCAACAGGTCCCACTGGAACACTCTGGCATGGAACCTGCCAAACTGAATGGCCTCGTAGGCCGCAACCATCTTCCCCAGCAACTGAATGCATTGATGGATTAACACTCTTGCTGGTTTCAGAATTTGTTTGACCAGACTCTGGATCTCCAGAGCCTTTCCACTAGAAGAAAACCTCTTCTGTGTCCAGTATCACTCCCAAAAACAACAACCGCGTCATTGGGACCAACTGCGATTTTGGCAAGTTTTGGAGTTAACCAAGTTGTTGAAGAACTGTCAGGGAGAGTAGATGTTTTGCACCAACTGTTCCCTGGATCTCGCCTTAATCAGGAGATCATCCAAGTACGGGATAATTGTGACTCCTTGCTTGCGAAGGAGAACCATCATTTCCGCCATCACCCTGGTGAAAATCCTCGGAGCCGTGGACAGACCAAACGGCAACGTCTGAAATTGGTAATGACAATCCTGAATTGCAAACCTCAGGTAGCTTGATGCAGTGGCTAAATGGGAACATATAAGTAGGCATCCTTTATGTCTACCAAAACCATGAAATCTCCTTTATCCCCCGGACTGGAGATCACTACCCTGAGAGATTCCATCTTGAAATTGAATTTCTTTAGGTAGAAATTAAGGGATTTCAGATTTAAGATTGGTCTGACTGAGCCGTCCGGCTTCGGGACCACGAAGAGGCTTGAATAAAAACCTTCTCCCTGCTGACTAAGGCTGATTTGAACAATCGGTGAGGGGGAACGTCTTGAAACCCCAGTTTGTACCCTTGGGACACTATTTGTAAAACCCACGAGTCCAGGTCCGAATGAATCCAGAACTGACTGAAGAGTTTTAGACGTGCCCCCCACTGGTGCGGGCTCCTGCAAGAGAGCCCCAGCGTCATGCAGTGGATTTGGCAGAAGCAGAGGACGATCTCTGCTCCTGCGATCTTGAAGAGGCTACAGACCTCTTCCCTCTTTTCCTTTCTCTACCTGCAAAGAAAGGGGAATCTTAACTTCTTGCATATCTATTGGGCCGAAATGACTGCGTCAGATAATGATGCGTCTTCATCCGTTGAGAGGGAACATAGGGCAAGAAGGATGACTTACCTGCGGGAGCTGCCGAGATCAAATTAACTAGGCCGTCGCCAAACAAGGCTTCACCTTCATAGGGAAGAGACTCCCTTTCTTCTTGGAGTCAGCATCAGCATTCCCTTGGTGAATCCACAATGCCCTCCTATCCGAGACTGCCATGAAATTGGCCCGTGAGCACTTGTGCCCGGTGTAGGATTTTTAAATATGTGTAGTTTACTGTATGCAAGGGTTTAAAACCTTTTAGGAACTGAGCTCTAAGGTGTATTACATGTAGTTTAAAAAAAACAAAAAAGGTTTATTTTATGGCAGTAGTTTCCAAACTGGGGTTCTTGCACTGGTAGCATAGTTTGGTGGTCCAGGACCAATTAAAATTATTTATACTTTATTAAATTGGCAAAACCATTCCCTCACAACATAACTGAACCTGAGGATGACATGCTATAAACACAATTTACTTAATTTTATATTTTTTTCTGAATTTATCAATAAAAAAAACTTTGGCCTAGGGGTGCCGTGAAACAAATTTTGATACTCTAGGGCAGGGGTGTCAAACCCATGGGCCGCATGCCGCCCCCAATGCATCCTTTTGTGGCCCACAGGCCGGGGTCCGGCAGGGGTCCGACAGGGGTCCTTTTGTGGCCCGATCACCTTGCTTAGAGCGAGGGCAGGAGAGTGCAGCCAGAGTCTTTGCTTTCTATGTGCGGCACCATCTTCCCGAAGAGATCACCGGGAAGATAGTGCCCCTTCCACTGGCTACAGCACAGGTATACTGGGGTGTGGTAGCAAACTGGGGGCCCCAATGGGCCCCTCCAGCAGTCCCTCTACCAAAACACGTCTTTTGGTGGTTTTGCGGTGTTGTTATAACTACATGGTGACGATACTGTAGCACAGAGATTTTCAACCATTTACAACTCACGTCACACAGAACAAGATTTAAATATTGACAAGGCACACTGAAATATAATGGTGATGCATGGTGCAGTATCGTGTCCTAGGATGTCATGTCGCAGCTTCTCCATAGGTAACGCCTGAACAGGCCCGGTGACAGGGGGGACAAAGGGGACACTTGTTCAGGGCTCCAAGTATTAAGAACAGAAATAATGGGGCCACAGTGCCAATATTGCTTTTTAAAGTGTATCCACCAACTGCTCAATTTAAGCAGGAAAACAATTAACAGGCCAACTAAACCCTCCCCCCTCCTTTTACCCCATCACTTTGTCCAGTCCCTGTGGTCCATACTGTATTGCCATTATTATGCATGTTGCTGTGCTGGCCCTTTTCTGAATGTCCCTGCCACCGCCACCGAAGAGCTGGATAGCCCAGTATGAAAACCACCTGCCGGCCTCACTGACGGTCCGAGTCAAAGGCTCCATTTTTTTTTAAAGATCCCTCTGCCAAGTTAAGGGGGGGTTGAGGGGGCCCCAGAGATATCAGTGTACTTGGCCCCAAGATTTCTGTTGCTGGCCCTGACCCTCAGGGGCGTATCTACCCCTTGGCCAGGATGGCACTTGCCAGGGGCACCATCCAGCTGTGCCAACCGTGGCTAAGGGATAGAGTTCTGCAGTCTCGAAAAGGGCGCTATGGCAATCAGCGTGGGACTGACCAATTAGACGGTGAGGGAAGGATACTGAAATTGTCCCAACCCTGTTACAGTTTGAAACGCCCCTCAACTGCTGTCCACTGCTTCACTCCTAGCTCTGCCCCTTTGAAATTATTAATCCCTACCCCCCGGTAGGCGGAGTTCTCCAGGCCCATACTCAGGAGTCACCACTGCTGTACATTATGTGCCGGTTGTAGAGGCAGAGCGGGGAACATCAGAGAACGCCACAAATTACACAGTGGGCAAGGAGATGGCTGGAGACAGCTGCACAGCCATGCCTTGCAAGTTCGAGAGAGCTGTTGAATTTCAGCACTTCAAGTCAGAGCCTGCCCCCTGCTGCCCAAGCAGTCCGTGACAGTTAGTGTCGAGGAGGGGGGGATTTGTGCATGTGTGCTATCAGTGTGTGTGTGTGGGGGGGGTGGGGGGGTGGAGGATGTGTGTGACTGTGAGGGAGCTGTCAGTGTCAGTGGGGAGAGGAGCAGGAGGGAGTTGTCAGTGTGTGGAAGTGATGAGAGTTGTCAGTACTGGGGAAATGTGTGTGTGTGTGTGTGTGTGTGTGTGTGTGTGTGTGTGTGTGTGTGTGTGTGTACTAGATTTAGGAGTGTGTGTTTGTGAGAGGTTTCAGTTGGGGAATTAGAGTTCATACAGTAATTAAATGTTTTCATATTGAGAACTACATCTCCCAGCATATACAGTGTGCTGGGGATGCTAACAAGCTTTATTTAAAAGTTTAAAAAACATTGCTTTTATGACTGCAATGGTTAAAAAGGGAGAGCTATAAATCAATTTATCAGTGAATGATCGCAGTTTGAGCTGTTACATTTTACTGAACCACCTATCCCTCCACACTCACTACCTGTCCTCAGGATACATTTACCATCCCGGCAGACGGTATACCGGCGGTCATTTGACCGATGTTGGAATCCTGACACCACTTGGGAGACTGGTGCCGGCACACAGACAGCCAACATCCCGAAGGCGAGTATTGGAGGGAGGGTTAGGACCGGGAGGGGGTGTTAGGGAAGGCACTAGGAGGGGGGGGGGGTTAGTCCTAGCTGCCACCCCCTGAGGGTTAGCCCTATCCGCCACCCCCCCAGAGGGTTAGGATTAGGATTAGGTATCATGTGACTGCTGGAATCCCGAGCGCCGGATGCCATACCCAACCCCCTTTACTTTTTCAGGCATTTCTATCTCTCCTCTCTCTATGGTGTTCCGATTGCCCACTTTCCCTTGTGCTTTTCTCTCTCTCTCCTTTGTTTAGAGCATCAGTTTCTGTAGTCCACTTTATCCTTATTTTTTCCAGTGTTTCACTATCTCTCTGATGTAATGAGGATGTATGGTCTAGAGGGATCAGTAATGCATTGTACTGTATAGAGGCGTCAGGGATGTAGCGTAGGGTATAGAGGCGTCAGGGATGTAGCGTAGGTTATAGAGGCATCAGGAATGTAGCGTAGGGAATAGAGGCATCAGGGATGTAGCGTAGGGTATAGAGGCGTCAGGGATGTAGCATAGGGAATAGAGGCGTCAGGGATGTAGCGTAGGGAATAGAGGCATCAGGGATTTAGCTTAGAGAATATAGGCATCAGGGATGTACTAGCAGGTATATAGAGGTCAGTGTACTGTATAGAGGGGTCAGTAATGCAGTGATGGTTATAGAAAGGTCAGTGATGTAGTGTAGGGTATAGAGGGGTCAGTTATGTAGTGTGGGGTAAAGAGGGGTCAGTAAAGATACTAAGCTGAAGTACTTAGAACACTTCTTGAATTAAGACACAACCTGCAAGAAAAAGTATGCAATATGGGTGAAAAGGCAAATGTCAGAGGTCTGATACCAGTGACCAGCTCCACACCTTGCACCACATAGCGTTATGTTAAACTGGGATATGTTCTTTTTTGGTGTGTGTGTGTGTGTGTGTGTGTGTGTGTGTGTGTGTGTGTGTGTGTGTGTATGTGTGTGTGTGTGTGGGGGGGGGGGGGGGTGCCAAAGGAAATTTTTGCTATTGGCTCCTTTGGTCTAGAACCAGCCCTGATCACAAAATATTTTTGTCTGAGCAGACTGGACACTGATCAGCGTTGGCTCATTCTCAGCCCCCCACCCAGCCTCTGCTACCAACAGACTGCTATTAGCTAGTTAACCTTCTGCCTTCCCTATCTATGACACAGACTGCTGCTAATGCTACCAGAATGTTCCCAGTGGCTTCACACCAACAGTGAATCCCAGCCGATGATGTAGGGCAGCGTGTGGGGGAGGGGGTCAGTTGCTGTGGCTCCAACATGGTAACCGCCAATGGACTGCAATGCTTTATCGAAAGGGGGGGCGCCAGTCCCTTACTTTGCCAGGGGCGCTTGGACCCCTAGCTACACCTCTGTTGACCCTAACCGATACCCCTAAACTAACCATAATTCCTGCAGTAAAAATCCATGTTTCTATGTATATAGGGGGTCATTCCGAGTTGATCGCTTGCTGCCGTTGTTCGCTGCGTAGCAATCAGTTGAAAAAAAATGGCTAATCTGTGCATGCGCATGCTCCGTAATGTGCATGCGCATCGTACGGGTACAAAGTCCATTGTGGTTTTGCACTAGTTCTAGCGATTATTCCAATCACAGAACAGGCCACAAGGAGATTGACAGAAAGAGGGCGTTTCTGGGTGTCAACTGACCGTTTTCAGGGAGTGCTTGGAAAAATGCAGGAGTGGCAGAAGAAATGCAGACGTGGCTGGGCATTCGCTGGATGGGTGTGTGACATCAAAAGCCGTCCCTCGGTTGTTAGAATCAACGCACACGAAGTGTAACTACAGTGCTGGTCTTATTTTGAAACGATTTTGCAGGCGCTCTGCTGCTCAAGTGTTCGCACTTCTCCAAAGTGAATATACACTCTCCAGTGGGCAGCGACAATGCGTTTGCATGGCTGCTAAAAACTGCTAGCGAGCAATCAACTCAGAATGACCCCCATAGTGTATTGCAAGAAAATATCTGTAAATCCAATGGTACCGTAAGTGCGGTATATACTCGCACTTCTTTGCGGGGTGAGAACATCTCCCCTAAGTGAAGTCAGCCCTATGAATAGAGTTTGTGTGATCCCTGTGCAGCAGTCACAGAAAGGGTTCATCTCTGCAGTTTGTCACTCAAATTACATTGCTGCATTTTTTCTAGAAGTGGATCTGAGAGCTGTTACCCGCAGACCAGCTACAATAATTATCCTGGGTACTCACTAGACCAGTGGTTCTCAAACTGCACCCTGGGGTGCCTCAGGACACTTGCAGGGGTGCCTTGGATTGGTGGTCCAGGACCAATTCAAAATATTTATAGTTAGTGTTATAGGCAAAACCAGTGCTGTTGGCTGGCAATCATAACAGATGTGCACAAGCAGAAGCAAATCCTGTCCCCTACCAAAGGGCCAGTGCTAGGGTGTTTGGCGCCTCCCTGCAAACTATTAATTTGGGCCCTCTCTCCAATACTTAATAAAGGGACAGTGCGCTCCTTAAAAAAAGAAGGTGTGGTATCACAAGGAAGGGGCATGGCCACTAGAGATGAGCGCCTGAAATTTTTCGGGTTTTGTGTTTTGGTTTTGGGTTCGGTTCCGCGGCCGTGTTTTGGGTTCGAACGCGTTTTGGCAAAACCTCACCGAATTTTTTTTGTCGGATTCGGGTGTGTTTTGGATTCGGGTGTTTTTTTCAAAAAACACTAAAAAACAGCTTAAATCATAGAATTTGGGGGTCATTTTGATCCCAAAGTATTATTAACCTCAAAAACCATAATTTACACTCATTTTCAGTCTATTCTGAATACCTCACACCTCACAATATTATTTTTAGTCCTAAAATTTGCACCGAGGTCGCTGTGTGAGTAAGATAAGCGACCCTAGTGGCCGACACAAACACCGGGCCCATCTAGGAGTGGCACTGCAGTGTCACGCAGGATGTCCCTTCCAAAAAATCCTCCCCAAACAGCACATGACGCAAAGAAAAAAAGAGGCGCAATGAAGTAGCTGTGTGAGTAAGATTAGCGACCCTAGTGGCCGACACAAACACCGGGCCCATCTAGGAGTGGCACTGCAGTGTCACGCAGGATGTCCCTTCCAAAAAACCTGAACCACTAGCCATGAACATAGGCCAGGGCCTCAGCCGTTCCTTGCCACTCCGTGTGGTAAATGGCATATTGGCAAGTTTACGCTTCTCCTCCGACAATTTTATTTTAGGTTTTGGAGTCCTTTTTTTACTGATATTTGGTGTTTTGGATTTGACATGCTCTGTACTATGACATTGGGCATCGGCCTTGGCAGACGACGTTGCTGGCATTTCATCGTCTCGGCCATGACTAGTGGCAGCAGCTTCAGCACGAGGTGGAAGTGGATCTTGATCTTTCCCTAATTTTGGAACCTCAACATTTTTGTTCTCCATATTTTAATAGGCACAACTAAAAGGCACCTCAGGTAAACAATGGAGATGGATGGATTGGATACTAGTATACAATTATGGACGGGCTGCCGAGTGCCGACACAGAGGTAGCCACAGCCGTGAACTACCGCACTGTACTGTGTCTGCTGCTAATATATAGACTGGTTGATAAAGAGATAGTATACTCGTAACTAGTATGTATGTATAAAGAAAGAAAAAAAAACCACGGTTAGGTCACTGGTATATACAATTATGGACGGGCTGCCGAGTGCCGACACAGAGGTAGCCACAGCCGTGAACTACCGCACTGTACTGTGTCTGCTGCTAATATATAGACTGGTTGATAAAGAGATAGTATACTCGTAACTAGTATGTATGTATAAAGAAAGAAAAAAAAACCACGGTTAGGTGGTATATACAATTATGGACGGGCTGCCGAGTGCCGACACAGAGGTAGCCACAGCCGTGAACTACCGCACTGTACTGTGTCTGCTGCTAATATATAGACTGGTTGATAAAGAGATAGTATACTCGTAACTAGTATGTATGTATAAAGAAAGAAAAAAAACCACGGTTAGGTGGTATATACAATTATGGACGGGCTGCCGAGTGCCGACACAGAGGTAGCCACAGCCGTGAACTACCGCACTGTACTGTGTCTGCTGCTAATATATAGACTGGTTGATAAAGAGATAGTATACTCGTAACTAGTATGTATGTATAAAGAAAGAAAAAAAAACCACGGTTAGGTGGTATATACAATTATGGACGGGCTGCCGAGTGCCGACACAGAGGTAGCCACAGCCGTGAACTACCGCACTGTACTGTGTCTGCTGCTAATATATAGACTGGTTGATAAAGAGATAGTATACTCGTAACTAGTATGTATGTATAAAGAAAGAAAAAAAAACCACGGTTAGGTCACTGGTATATACAATTATGGACGGGCTGCCGAGTGCCGACACAGAGGTAGCCACAGCCGTGAACTACCGCACTGTACACTGGTTGATAAAGAGATAGTAGTATACTCGTAACAATTAGGATGACACTATGACGGTATAAAGAATGAAAAAAAAACCACGGTTAGGTGGTAGGTATATAATAATAAATAATACAATTCTGGTCGGACGGACTGCCTGCCGTGTGCCGACACAGAGGTAGCCACAGCCGTGAACTACCGCACTGTACACTGGTTGATAAAGAGATAGTAGTATACTCGTAACAATTAGGATGACACTATGACGGTATAAAGAATGAAAAAAAAACCACGGTTAGGTGGTAGGTATATAATAATAAATAATACAATTCTGGTCGGACGGACTGCCTGCCGTGTGCCGACACAGAGGTAGCCACAGCCGTGAACTACCGCACTGTACTGTGTCTGCTGCTAATATAGACTGGTTGATATTTAAAGAGATATTAGTAGTATACAACAATACTATACTGGTGGTCAGGCACTGGTCACCACTCCTGCAGCAAAAGTGTGCACTGTTAATTAATATAATTGTACTCCTGGCTCCTGCTAACAACCTGCAGTGCTCCCCAGTCTCCCCCACAATTAATTATAAGCTTTTAATTTATACATTGATGACTGTGCAGCACACTGGGCTGAGCTGAGTGCACACAGACTGAGTCACACTGTGTGACTGACTGTGCTGTGTATCGTTTTTTTTTTCAGGCAGAGAACGGATATAGCAGAGAGAAGTGAACGGATATATTATATTAAATAAAAGTTAACTAGCAACTGCACTGGTCACTGACTGTGGTAAACTAACTCTGTCTGCGACTCTGCACAATCTCTCTCTATCTAATCTATCTATCTCTATTCTAATGGAGAGGACGCCAGACACGTCCTCTCCCTATCAATCTCAATGCACGAGTGAAAATGGCGGCGACGCGCGGCTCCTTATATAGAATCCGAGTCTCGCGATAGAATCCGAGCCTCGCGAGAATCCGACAGCGTCATGATGACGTTCGGGCGCGCTCGGGTTAACCGAGCAAGGCGGGAAGATCCGAGTCGCTCGGACCCGTGGAAAAAAAAGTGAAGTTCGTGCGGGTTCGGATTCAAAGAAACCGAACCCGCTCATCTCTAATGGCCACACAATAGCACCCCAAATCAAAATACGCCACACAGTAGCACTATCTTATTGTCATTACACCGCATGTAATAATAATAATAATAATAATAATAATACCCACAGTCGCAGTGCCCTTTATACACATAACCACCATATCAGTGCAGCTTACACACATAATGCCAACAGTAGCAGTGCCCCTTCTACACATGCCCACGGTGGCAATCCTTTACATGGCAAATATCAACCTGGTTTTGCCATGTAAAGGATTGCCACTTTAAAAAACAAACAATAAAAAAAAAAAAACAACAACAGGAAAAAACACAAAATCTCTCACTTTCTGATTCTCACACCCTATTACATTCCTCCCTATATATTTAAATGTTTCTATTACTGTATGTTCCCTCTTCCCTTCTCCAAACTATACACATAATCTTTTAGTATTTCCAGGTAAGTTTTGTGATGTAGGCCATGCACAATTTTAGTTGCCCTAATGTATTTACAGCCTTCTGGAGATATGGCTTCTGGAACTGAACACAGGATTCTAAATGTGGCTGTACCAAGGACCTATACAGTGGCATTACAGGTTGAGTATCCCTTATCCAAAATGCTTGGGACCAGAGGAATTTTGGATATCGGATTTTTCTGTATTTTGGAATAATTGCATACCATAACGAGATATTATGGTGATGGGACCTAAATCTAAGCACAGAATGCATTTATGTTTCATATACACCTTATACACACAGCCTGAAGGTCATTTTAGCCAATATTTTTTATAACTTTGTGCATTAAACAAAGTGTGTGTACATTCACAGAATTCATTCATGTGTCATATACACCTTATACACACAGTCTGAAGTTCATTTAATACAATATTTTTAATAACTTTGAGTATTAAACAAAGTTTGTGTACACTGAGCCATCAAAAAACAAAGGTTTCACTATCTCAGTCTCACTCAAAAAAGTCCGTATTTCGGAATATTCCGTATTTCGGAATATTTGCATATGGGATACTCAACCTGTATTACTTTTTTCTGCTACTGGTTCTTTAACCTATGCAAACAAGCATCTGACTTGCCTTTCCTATTGCTTTGTTACATTGCTCACCTGAAATAGTAATACTTAGATAGCTTTCCTCTTGCCATTATAATGCCCTTAATATTATAGTTAGCCTTTGCATTTTTGAGACGTGTATGATTTTGCATTTTTTGGCATTAAATGTTGCCATGTTCTTGACCATTCCTCTAGTCCAGGGGCAGAACTGCCAGAGACAACGGAGTCAGTTGCCGCCGGGCTCCAGCCCTGAAGGGGCTCCAGCCCTAAAGGGGCTTCCTCCATTGCCCCCCGGCTGTTACGTGCCCTTCCTACTAAATAGACAAAGGCGCTACCAGCAGGGTCTCGCAGTTTGTACATTCCATGCCGTAACACCCTTCTTTCCACCTTTTTCAAGACCCAGCCCAGCAGCCTCGCCGCTGCCACCACCGCTAGCTGCAGCACTGCCAGCGGTGGGGTGCCCCTGCTTCTTCTCACACCACAGATAGCTGGGCAGCACTGCAACTGCCTGCCTGATTGCTCCGCCCCCTTCCGGCTCCCAAGCACCTCTGCTGCCCAGTGATCCAGTAGCCTGCTGCTAGGAAGAAGTGGCCGAGCTTCAGCAAGCGAGTCTGGACACTGGCGGAGGAAGCCATGATAACCAGATAATGGGGAGTGGAGAGCCAGTTCCAAGGTAATACTTTATACAGCTGGTTGAGATCCTGGTCGGTGGATATGGATTCCAAGAAAACCCTGGAGGTGCTTCCTTTCAAGGGAGACACTCTCTTTGGAGAAGACCTCAATAAGATTGTAGCTGATCTGGCTACTGCTAAAACAGCTTGCCTACCTCGTATGACTCCTACCACGCAGAAGGCTAAAAGTACTTTCCCTTGGCCCTTTCATCCCTCAGGTAAAGCGTACCCAAGGTCAGGCATACCCAAAGCAAGCTCATGCTTCCAGACCTGCCAAGCCCAGACTGAAGCAAGCCTGGGCTGCCCATCAGCCTGCTTCCAAAACGGACAAGCCTGCCGCATGACGGTGCAGGCCTCCCTCTGGGGGATCCCAGGGTGGGGGGCCCGACTTTTAGGTTTGGCATAGAAAGGTATAATTCTAAGCTAGAGAATTCTGTTTGGAGCTCACCTTGTACTTTGTGAAGAAATAATCAGCATTGTGGCTGAGCAGATACATGTAGTGTGTGGCTGCAAACTGCATGGATCTGCTGCGTTGTAATGCTGATACTTTTTTTTTGCAAAGTACCAATAGCTTCATATAATGTTCACAATTTTTATGCAGGATCAAATAGCTCAATAGGTAGGGTGTTTGATTAGAATTCAACAGGTTATAGGTTTGAATCCTGGGTATGGTAGTTTGAGATGTGTTATTTAATAAAGTATGTTGTTCTGACTGCTGGGATATCATACTAAATAAATCGAGTTGATCAATTTTTTTTTTATTTTTTTTTTAAACTAGGGACAATTTCCAGATACTTTTCTTTATAACTGAGATTGCCCCCTGGAACTTCACATCAGTTGACAACTATGCATGAGTGGGCAGTGCTTGCTCTGGATCTGCCCACCCATTTATGTGCCGTCATAAAAGAAAGCACAACTGACAGTTATCCTGGGCGTACACTACACAATTATCTGTCAGGCTATCTATCCAGTCTGGATGGATGGAATGAAAATCTGGTAATGTATAGTAGCAAATGTCAATTAACCATTTGCTCCCAAACACTAGAAAAGTGGTCAAAAATGGTCATTACACAAATTGGTTAAACCCAAAATTTAACCAATTTGTTTAGGGGACCATGTTTGTCCATTTTCTAGTGTTTGAGAGTAAATCGTTGATGGTCATTTGCTCACATAGATAACCGGATTTCTATTCCAACCAGCCAGTGTTGGAGATATGGTCTGCCAGATTACATAATGCATACCAGAGCCATAACTAGACTTTTTGGTGCCCTGTGACAGAGAATTATATGCCCCCCCCTCCCCTCCCCATTTTTGCAATATGGACAAAAGGCGCATGCCTTGTGGGGAAGGGGCATAACAAGATTGGTCTCAGAGAAAGCACATGAGATATGAAGATATATCTAGTATACTTGACACTCAATGGTTTGTGGTATTGCCGGGGTGCCCTCCTTAAATGCATATACAGTCACACATGGCGTGTTTGTGCAAATGGCATATCAGCAGTCAGCACTAACTGGTGACATGCCATTTGTACAAGTAAGCCATGTGTGACTAATATATAAACATACTTTATTAAATAACACCTCAAACTATCATACCCAGGATTCAAATCTATAACCTGTTGAATTCTAATCAAACACCCTACCCATTGAGCTACTTGATCCTGCATCTATTCTAACCTCCAAAAACAGATTCAGTTGCATTTTCCAGCGTGTTTTGTTTGCGCCTTTGCAAATGTCTTACATCGACAAACTTATTTAGTACTATTTTGCAAATAGGGTTACATTGTCGCAACATTGTGTTCCCTAATTGCTTGATTTTTTAAATGCAACAATTGATAAAGACACCTGATAATTGCTCTGTGGAGTGTTATTTTGTGTCTACTTCTTATCTACATTTAATTCCCTACCTCTAATCAAGGCATTTTTAAATGCTGGGGGCTGCCAGGACGTGAGGCCTACCTAGACTTTAGATCGGAATTTGAATGTACTTGTGAACTAACTTAATTTCCTACTTCTAAATTCATTCCTAAATTCACTACTTACATTAATCCTGTAGTTGGGCATTTTGAGCCTTCAATTGTGGGTATTGTTTTGTGTCCAGACCAGCAGCTGGTGGTGTGCATTTGCTGGAAAGGCATCGAAGACCTCCGATATGCTGCATCTCCTGATGTGTGTCTCCCTCAAGTGGCTGTCAGCAAATGCATGCTAGACACCCCATTCCAAGCTGATTGTGACATCACGGAACATGCATCATAGAACAGGCATGCTAGAATATGGGTCTTCAACCTGCGACCCTCCAGCTGCTGTGGAACTACATATACCAGCATGCCCTGCCTCAGTTTTAGCATACCTTAATAGCAAAACTGTGGCAGGGCATGCTGGGATGTGTAGTTTCACAGCAGCTGGAGGGCCACAGGATGAAGACCCATGTGCTAGAGCCAAGCCGCAGGTACATTGAATGCTAGCAAGCTGAATGTTTAAATCCTTTTTGTTCCGCAGCATTCCAATGCGGAAGATTCCATGGAACCAGAGATTATTCCATTGAGAAGGACATGCTGCCTGGATGACTGCACTGTGCAAATTAAATCACGGAGCCAGTTGGCTTGTGGGTGGCTCTGGTGACTGGGTGGTTGGGTGGGCGGTGTGTCAGAGGTGGAGCACATGCAAATGAATGTGTATCATCCTGCTAGTGAGAGTGAAAACTCATGCAGGAGTGTGCCTGCTTGTCAGTGGGTTATGCACCTTGCCAGGCGTCAAATCTACATGGAGCAGCTGGAGGGGACAAGAGCAGGTTTGCAAAATATAGATAGAAGAGCATATATGCTGGCTCATTCTCCATGATTGTGTCAGCTTATGTTTTGGTGCACTGCACTTTCCTCCGCTAAGTTTTAGCCATTTTGGTTAAACGCAAGTGTAGTTGCTTCTCGCCCTTTTGGCTGTGATCTTGTATCGTGGTTGAAGAGTCTGCTGGAGGGATTGTTTTCTTCATTGACGAGAGACTGAAGATATTACAGGATGGAAGGCTTGGGAACACTATCTGTTTTTCAGTTGTGGAAGAGTTGAAAGACAGCTTTTTCTTGCCAATATCTCTCTTTTGCAAAGAGCTACGCATTGGAAAATTCAGGGCTATACCGTGTAGATGAAGCACTAACAGGGGGCTTTAAAATTTTCATTCTAGTTTCCTTCGTTTGGGAGAAAAATGCAAAGGTACAAGACAGCTTTTCCTTGCCAATATCTCTCTTTTGCAAAGAGCTGCACATTGGAAAATTCAGGGCTATGCCATGTAGATGATGGCCTAACAGGAGGCTTTAAAATTTTCTTTCTAGTGTCCTTCGTTTGGAAGAAAAATGCAAAGGTACAAGACAGCTTTTCCTTGCCAATATCTCTCTTTTGCAAAGAGCTGCACATTGGAAAATTCAGGGCTATGCCATGTAGATGATGGCCTAACAGGAGGCTTTAAAATTTTCTTTCTAGTGTCCTTCGTTTGGGAGAAAAATGCAAAGGTACAAGACAGCTTTTCCTTGCCAATATCTCTCTTTTGCAAAGAGCTACGCATTGGAAAATTCAGGGCTATGCCGTGTAGATGATGGCCTAACAGGAGGCTTTAAAATTTTCTTTCTAGTGTCCTTCGTTTGGGAGAAAAATGCAAAGGTACAAGACAGCTTTTCCTTGCCAATATCTCTCTTTTGCAAAGAGCTACGCATTGGAAAATTCAGGGCTATACCGTGTAGATGAAGCACTAACAGGAGGCTTTAAAATTTTCATTCTAGTGTCCTTCGTTTGGGAGAAAAATGCAAAGGTAGCTTGTGCCATCGCCACTCTGCTCCTTGTGCCGCCTTGACGGTTTACATGAGCCACTGCGGTGACGTTGTCTGACTGGATCAGAACCGGTTGGTCGCAAAGTAAGGTCTCCGCTTGACGTAGGGCATTGTATATGGCCCCTAGTTTCAGGATGTTGATGTGAAGACAAGTCTCTTGACTTGACCAAAGCCCTTGGAAATTTCTTCCCTGTGTGACTGCTCCCCAACCTTGGAGGCTTGCATCTGTGGTCACCAGGATCCAGTACTGAATGCCGAATCTGCGTCACTCGAGGAGGTGAGCACTCTGCAGCCACCACAGGAGTGATACCCTGACCCTGGGGGACAGGGTGATCAACCAATGCATCTGTAAATGTGACCCAGACCACTTGTCCAGTAGGTCCCATTGGAAAGTATTCGCATGGAACCTGCCGAATGGAATGGCTTTGTATGATGCCACCATCTTTCCCAGGACTCGAGTGCAGTGATGCACTGACACAAGTTTTGGTTTCAATAGGTTCCTGACCAGAGTCATGAGTTCCTGGGCCTTTTCTATCGGGAGATAAACCCTCTTCTGGTCTGTGTCCAGAATCATGCCCAAGAAAGACAGACGAGTCGTAGGAACCAACTGCGACTTTGGGATATTGAAAATACAGCCGTGTTGCTGTAACACTTTCAGTGAAAGTGATACGCTGTTCAGCAACTGCTCTCTTGATCTCGCTTTTATGAGATCGCTCAAGTACGGGATAATTGTGACACCTTGCTTGCGCAGGAAAACCATCATTTCCACCATTACCTTGGTGAAAATTCTCTGGGCCGTGGAGAGACCAAACAGCAACGTCTGAAATTGGCAATGACAGTCCTGTACCGCAAATCTGAGGTACGACTGATGAGATGGATAAATTTGGACATGAAGGTATGCATCCTGTACACAAATGCGGACAACAGGTGTCAAGCCGTGTGTTGCCTTTGTCAAGCTGTAATAAGTAGGGGTAAGGACGTTAACCACCTCAGAACATCCTCCCTTATACGTCACCTGCAGCGCATTAATCATAAGTCAGTGACAAGTTCAAAAACTTTGGATGACAGCGGAAGCAGTCCACTGACCACTAAATCCCTTCCTCTTGTAACCAATCTCCTGCAAACCACACCACCAACTCCCTCAGTGTCAATTTCCTCCTTAGACAGGAGAGCCAATAGTCCTGCAGGCCATGTCACTGGCAAGTCTGACGAGTCCTCTCCTGCCTGGGATTCCTCCGATGCATCCTTGAGTGTAACGCCTACTGCTGCTGGCGCTGCTGTTGTTGCTGCTGGGAGTCGATCGTCATCCCAGAGGGGAAGTCGGAAGACCACTTGTACTACTTCCAGTAGGCAATTGACTGTCCAACAGTCCTTTGCGAGGAAGATGAAATATCACAGCAGTCATCCTGCTGCAAAGCGGATAACTCAGGTCTTGTCAGCCTGGGTGGTGAGAAACGTGGTTCCGGTATCCATCGTTAATTCAGAGGCAACTAGAGACTTGATTGAGGTACTGTGTCCCCGGTACCAAATGCCATCTAGGTTCCATTTCTCTAGGCAGGCGATACCGAAAATGTACACAGACCTCAGAAAAAGAGTCACCAGTGTCCTAAAAAATGCAGTTGTACCCAATGTCCACTAGTCCACATGTCCGTGGTTAAGTGGAGCAGGGCAGACTCAGGACTATATGACTGTGACAGCCCACTGGGTAGATGTATTGCCTCCCGCAGCAAGAACAGCAGCGGCGGCACCAGTAGCAGCATCTCGCAAATGCCAACTCGTTCCTAGGCAGGCTACGCTTTGTATCACCGCTTTCCATAAGAGGCACACAGCTGACAACCTCTTACGGAAACTGAGGAACATCATCGCAGAATGGCTTACCCCAATTTGACTCTCCTGGGGATTTGTGACATCGGACAACGCCACCAATATTGTGCGTGCATTACATCTGGGCAAATTCCAGCACGTCCCATGTTTTGCACATACATTGAATTTGGTGGTGCAGAATTATTTAAAAAAACGACAGGGGCGTGCAAGAGATGCTGTCAGTGGCCCGAAGAATTGCGGGCCACTTTCTGCATTCAGCCACCGCGTGCCGAAGACTGGAGCACCACCAAACATTCCTGAACCTGCCCTGCCATCCTCTGAAGCAAGAGGTGGTAACGAGGTGGAATTCAACCCTCTATATGCTTCAGAGGATGGAGGAGCAGCAAAAGGCCATTCAAGCCTATACATCTACCCACGATATAGGCAAAGGAGGGGGAATGCACCTGACTCAAGCGCAGTGGAGAATGATTTCAACGTTGTGCAAGGTTCTGCAATCCTTTGAACTTGCCACACGTGAAGTCAGTTCAGACACTGCCAGCCTGAGTCAGGTCATTCCCCTCATCAGGCTTTTGCAGAAGAAGCTGGAGACATTGAAGGAGGAGCTAAAACAGAGCGATTCCGCTAGGCATGTGGGACTTGTGGATGGAGCCCTTAATTCGCTTAACCAGGATTCAATCTGTTGAAATCAGAGCAATAAATTTTGGCCACCGTGCTCGATCCTAGATTTAAAACCTACATTGTATCTCTCTTTCCTGCAGACACAAGTCTGCAGAGGTTCAAAGACCTGCTGGTGAGAAAATTGTCAAGTCAAGCGGAACGTGACCCGTCAACAGCTCCTCCTTCACATTCTCCCGCAACTGGGGGTGCGAGGAAAAGGCTAAGAATTCCGAGCCCACCCGCTGGCGGTGATGCAGGGCAGTCTGGAGTGAGTGCTGACATCTGGTCCGGACTGAAGGACCTGGCAACGATTACTGACATGTCGTCTACTGTCACTGCATATGATTCTGTCACCTTTGAAAGAATGGTGGAGGATTATATGAGTGACCGCATCCAGGTAGGCACGTCAGACAGTCCGTATGTATACTGGCAGGAAAAAGAGGCAATTTGGAGGCCCTTGCACAAACTGGCTTTATTCTACCTAAGTTGCCCTCCCTCCAGTGTGTACTCCAAAAGAGTGTTTAGTGCAGCCGCTCACCTTGTCAGCAATCGGCGTACGAGGTTACTTCCAGAAAATGTGGAGAAGATGATGATCATCAAAATGAATTATAATCAATTCCTCCGTGGAGACATTCACCAGCAATTGCCTCCAGAAAGTACACAGGGATCTGAGATGGTGGATTCCAGTGGGGACGAATTAATAATCTGTGAGGAGGGCGATGTACACAGTGAAAGGGGTGAGGAATCGGAGGATGATGAGGTGAACATCTTGCCTCTGTAGAGCCAGTTTGTGCAAGGAGAGATTGATTGCTTCTTTTTTGGTGGGGGTCCAAACCAACCAGTCATTTCAGTCAGCCGTGTGGCAGACCCTGTTGCTGAAATGATGGGTTCGTCAATGTTTTTCTTTTCAATCTAAGCCCCTGCAGTTTTTTGTAAGAATCTGCTTCGCTATGATGATCAACAAGTCACAAGGGCAAACACTCAGGGCTGGAGGCGTAGATCTTAGGACCAGCTGCTACAAGCATGGCAAAGGTGTCACTATCATTGGTGACACCCAGAAAGGCAGCGAGGGAGATTGTAATGCAGTGCGCGCAGATAAGCAGCGCAATGGTAAAATGGAGGAATGGTCTCATAGGTAGGGGTGTGGCCTGTTGGCCTGAATCTCCATTTTGTTGCTCCGGGTATCCCGGGGGTTGAGTGCTGCACCCGGGGACTAGTGTGTGAGTGGTGCTGGCTCCTGCACAGTGACAGAAACTGGGTGTTGCACGTAATGTCACAGTGAAACACCCATATTCTGTCACTGAAGAGGAGCCGGCACTTTGGTGTCACCCCCCTTGGCGGGTGACACTCGGGTGTGGGCCGCAACCCCGTTGTGATGCCACTGACCCATGGGAAGCTTTACGTGGCTTACCCATGTGTTAGTAGCCCCAAGCATCTTTTGTGTTAGTCCCTGAAGAAAAACTTCAAATATTTACAAATAAATTTTGTAATCAATGGGCCTAATTCAGTAAGGATTGCAAATTCTGCTAAGTAACAGAATTTGCAATCCTTTGGTTCGCATGCTGGGGCCACCCAGCATGCCGCCTCCCTTCTTGACCACGCTGAAATTGCAGTCGCAGTGCAGTTCAGCGTGATCATAAAAAATGGGTTAGCCTCCTGTTGGTGCAGACTGTATGTGTGCGCAGGAAGCCGCCACCATTTTTGTGATCGCAGCTGCTGCATGTGATGTCATGCAACCGCTCTGACCACGCCTCCTGTTTCTCCGTTGCCGACCCCATTTTGAAGCCCTGCCCACGCACCGCTCCATCTCCGACTTGGAAATGGAGTGTTGCTGACCCCCCCCCCCCAGCACCGATTGACAGTCAGAGGTGATCGCATTAACTGCGGGGTGCCGCAGAAAATGCAGGCGCATGCGTATGCTCTTAGCAATTTTTGCAGTTGGACTGCTTATTGCGATTGCAATCCAACCTGAATCAGGCTCTATTACCTATCACAATGCACTGCGGGTAGTACAAAATGGGGTTAATATAAGAGAAAACCCCCCAGAGCTGTGCTCCTTAACTGTCCCTGGTGGCTAGTGGAGCGGCTGCCCAGTAATCAGTGTCCACGCCAGTGCGCACATGGCCCGCCCCCTACAGCCACGCTGGATCACGGTATAGTGTGGGCACAGAAGTCCCTTACCTCCCTTTCATCAGCGGCCTCGTGATCCCGGAGGGCGGTGTGTGTGTGACTGACCTTAGGAAGAAACCGGAGCCTCCGCTGCAGTGACCCAGCAACCAGGGCGCGGGAGTATACTGCGCCGCTGGGAGTGATGGAGCTGCAGTAAAGATGTCTATTAGACCTAGCCTGCTGCAGCCCTTGTAGATTCTTATAAAAAAAAGTTCTTCTTTTCTTGTCAAAATTAATAGCTAAGAATAGGCTGCCTGAGGCAGCCCCCTCTTAAGTGGCCTGCTACTGAAGGCACCAACTACAAACTGAGCTCCCTGTTCATGGAAGCGAGGTTATAGAGGAGGGGGCGCTGAGCATCTTGGGAACAGTCAAAAGCTTTGAGCCTGTTGGTGCCTCAGATCAAGATCCTACTCTACACCCCAATGTGAATCCTTGTGGAGTCCAGTGTACCCCACAGAAGAAATGAATGTGTCACACCCATTGGCAGCAACATTAGAATAGCTGCTGATGGGCACAATTGAGAAAGGAAGGGGGGAAAACATTTGAATCCAGCACATATATGTAATTTGAATATGTAATTTGTACCTTCCTACTTTAAAATGTAATGGATGAACCTCACCCTGTGAGAACTATCTTCATGATCAAGAGATCTCATACGCAAGAAAAGCATGTGCTGGGATAGGGCTGTGGAGGGCGGCTGCTCGGGCACACACCCGTCAAGTTAAGGAGATTCAACTGAGGAAGCACAAGGGAACTGCAGGGAGACCACATATTTTCAGATGAACATGAGAGGGCGGAAGGCTGCCTAATACTGAAGCACCCTCAAACATCAAACCATATGCAACAACTAGTACAAGCATTCCTGGGGAAAGGTCTGCAGCAGACGGATTTGCATACAGTGATGTCATCCAAGCAATGGGCATAGTTGGCTGCAACCCTCGTCTGCATATGAAAAGAGAAAATGGTCACGCAGGGCATGGCGGCCTTTGTGGGGTTGCGCTTGGATGACCCCTAGATCGCTTTATACACCCCCATCAGTGTGGGGCTCATGTTGGCCATGCCCAAGCCCCTGAAGCATTCAAGCTGATTTCTTGCAGCAGCTGGACCCAGTAACAGCTCCAGAGTTGCTCTACAAGACAAGTAAAAGGGTGTGAGCCCTGCAGCACCACCTGTAGTTTGCATACACACATATATAGGACAGCATCTCTTATATGCCCCAGGGGCAATAAAATAGTAGCCTTATCTAGGGTATCCGTCCATGCCGCTACAGCACTACACACCAAGGCCGACGCAATTGCCGGTCTGAGTAAGGTACCTGAATGTGTATAAATGGACTTCAGGGTAATCTCCTGTTTGCGGTCAGCAGACTCTTTGAGGGTAGCCGTATCCTGGGACGGGAGGGCTACCTTCTTGGATAAGCGTGTTAATGCTTTGTCCACCCAAGGGGAGGATTCCCATCGTAACCTATCCGTTGATGGGAAAGGGGAATCCTTTTGGAAATCTGCAGGAGATTCCCAAGCTTTTTCACATAACTCGTTCAGCTCGTGTGAGGGGGGAAAGGTTACCTCAGGCTTCTTTCCCTTGTACATATGTACCCTCTTGTCAGGGACAGGGGGCTCCTCTGTGATGTGCAAAACATCTTTTATTGCCATAATCATATATCAAATGTATTTTGCCAATTTTGGCTGTAACTTTGCATCATCGTAATCGACACTGGAGTCAGAATCCGTGTCGGTATCTGTGTCAACAATCTGGATAGTGGGCGCTTATGAGACCCTGACAGTCCCTGCGACATAGGATTAGGCATTGGTTGAGACCCTGACTGTCCCAAAGCTTCTGCCTTGTCTAATCTTTTGTGCAATGAGTTTACACTAGCATTTAAAACATTCCACATATCCATCCAATCAGGTGTCGGCGGAGACACCACGTTCATTTGCTCCCGCTCCTCTCTAATATAGCCTTCTTCCTCAGACATGTCGACACACGCGTACCGACACACCACACACACAGGGAATACTTTTACTGAAGACATTTCCCCCACAAGGCCCTTTGGAGAGACAGAGAGAGAGTATGCCAGCACATACCCCAGCGCTATATAACCCAGGAATAGCACAGTAACTTAATGTTTGAACAATCGGTGAGGGGGAACATCTTGAAACCCCAGTTTGTACCCTTGGGACACTATTTGTAAAACACACGAGTCCATGTCCGAATGAATCCAGAACTGACTGAAGAGTTTTAGACGTGCCCCCACTGGTGCGGGCTCCTGCAAGAGAGCCCCAGCGTCATGCAGTGGATTTGGCAGAAGCAGAGGATGATCTCTGCTCCTGCGATCTTGAAGAGGATGCAGACCTCTTCTCTCTTCTCCTTCCTCTACCTGCAAAGAAAGGGGAATCTTAACTTCTTGCATATCTATTGGGCCGAAATGACTGCATCAGATAATGATGCGTCTTCATCCGTTGGGAGGGAACATAGGGCAAGAAGGTTGACTTACCTGCGGGAGCTGCCGAGATCAAATTAACTAGGCAGTCACCAAACAAGGCTTCACCTTCATAGGGAAGAGACTCCCTTTCTTCTTGGAGTCAGCATCAGCATTCTCTTGGTGAATCCACAATGCCCTCCTATCCGACACTGCCATGAAATTGGCCCGTGAACTCAAGAGTCCTATATCCCTTGCAGACTCACGTAAGTATGCTGCAGTGTCCTTGATATGATACAACGTAAGGAGTATCCCATCTCTCCAGGGTATCTATATCGGATGACAAGGTATTCGACCAATTCTTGAATACTACTACTCACCCATGCACATGTAATGGCAGGTCTAAGTAATGTACCCGTGGTTACATAACTAGAAATAATGTAGCTTCCTGCATACAATTCGCTGGATTTGTGACAGGGCCCCGTGCAGAACAGGGGGCGACTCCCACTTTATTCTGTCCGCGGCGGGAAATGAATAAACAACCAGAATCCTTTTGGGGATTTGAAACCATCTTGTCGAGCTGGCCCAGACTTTCTCAAACAGAGATGGAGGAACGTTACATCAGCTTTCATTATATATCTATATATACATACATATAGACCCCTTTGTCAGGAACAGCAGGGTCTTCAGTGATTTTAATATGTCCTTAATATCCACAATCATGTACTGAATGCTCCTTGCCAATATTGGATCTAATCAGGAAACATTATGGTCGACATAAGTATCAGTATCCGTGTCAGTATCAGTGTGTAGTAACTGGGCAAAATAACATTTTTGCGACCCAGCGGGGCCTGAGGGAAAAGAAACATAGCCATGAATATCACATCTATTCTCTACGTCTGTGTCTGGGACACAGATTTATCCAACCTTACTCTGATATTACTGAAACATTTACCCAGTCAGTTATTGGTGGTGCCAACAGGGCCACCATCATATGTCTGCATTCCTAATATAGTTTCCTCTTGGGAAAAACATTCAGCCACCGACATGTTGACACACATATACCAAGTACCCACAGACACACCGGCTTATGGGGGACAGACCGTCAGTAAATCTGTCAGAGGGACACAGAGGATTTTTCAGCTCACAATCCAGCGCCAAAAGTACACAGTCTGGGAAATAATAAACTCTATAGTGATAGACTTGTAATGCTCTAAAGATGTTCTGGTGAGGTGAGGAAGAAGCCCCGCCGCTGTAATGGCGCGTATCTGTCCCGCTCAGAAATAATTAATTACGCTAGTGGGGTAAGGACAGTGCCCAGGCACTAATGTCCACTTTTTCCAGCCTTTTGTGAGGAATTTATGCTGCCCAGGGTGCCCCCCCCCCCCCCCCGTGCCCTGCACCCTGCAGTGCCTGTGTTTGTGTGTAAGCATGGCGCGCAGCGTTCCGCTCGCTGCTCGGTACCTCAGAATGCCGTCACTGAAGAAGAAGTCTTCTGTTCTTCTGCTACTCACCTGTCTTCTGGCTCTGTAAGGGGGTGACGGCAGGCTGCGGGAGTGTGCATCTAGGCGTACCCAGCGATCAGCACCCTCAGGAGCTAATGGTGTCCTGTCAGCCTGAAGCAGAGCCATTGAACTCACTAGAAGTTGGTCATACTTCTCTCCCCTAAGTCCCACGAAGCAGGGAGACTGTTGCCAGCAGCCTCCCTGAAAATAAAAAAAACTAACAAGTCTTTTCAGAGAAACTCAGTAGAGCTCCCCTGTAGTGCATCCAGTATCACTGCGCACAATACTAAAACTGGAGTCTGGAGGAGGGGCATAGAGGGAGGAGACAGTTCACACCCTTTGAAAGTCTTAAAGTGCCCATGTCTCCTGCGGATCCCGTCTATACCCCATGGTTCTTAATGTGACCCCAGCATCCTCTAGGACGTATGAGAAAACAAATAACGCACACACGAGGAGGAGAGAACTAAGGAAGCTATAAGGAGAAGAGGGGAGGGAGGGGGGGTTGAAAGGTAAGGTAGTAAAGGCATATTGGATAAACTACAACCTTATACATATTCATTAATGTACCAGTAGTTAGAAGTAGAAGAGCTCTAACAGAAACCACAAAGCTTTTCTAAAGCCACACCACACTGGATATGCCCAATCTCATTTGATTTTTGAAGCAAAGCAGTATTGGACTTTGTTAATACATGGATGGGAGACTGCTTGGTAGTATCAGATTCTTTAGGTGTTTTTAAACTAGCAACACCATTTTCTTGGTACATTTAATTTTTACATGTATTCTTTTATGTACCAGAAGTTAGAAGTAGAAGAGCTGTAACAGAAACCACCAGCTCATCTACAGCCACAGCACACTGGATTTGCCCAATCTCTCCTGATCATGGAAGCTGAGCAGTGTTGGTCCTGGTTTTAGTACTTGGATGGGAGACCACAAGGAAATACCAGGAGCTGTGTGTATTTTTACAATACTAACACCGTTCTCTTGATGCATTCCATTTTGAAACATTGGGGCAGATCTATTAAGCCTGGTGAACTGATAAAGTGCAAGGTGATAAAGTACCAGCCAGTCAGCTCCTAACTGTCATTTTTCAAACCCAGCCTGTGACATGGCAATTAGGAGCTGATTGGCTGGTACTTTATCACCATGCAAATTATCATTTCACCAGGTTTAATAAATCGGCTGCTTACTCATTTATGTACGAGTAGTTAGAAGTAGAAGAACTCTAACAGAAACCACTAAGCTCATCTACAGCCACACCACACTGTATATGCCCAATATCACCTGATTTTGGGCCTGGTTTGTTCTTGGATGTGAGACCACCTGGGAATACCAGGTGCTGTAGGTAGTTTTATACTACCAACACCGTTCTCTTGATGCATTATATTTTGAAACTTATTCATTGATGTACCAGTAGTTAGAAGTAGAAGTTAGAAACAGCAAAAATCATCTACAGCCGCATCACACTGGATATGTCCAATCTCATCTGATGTTGGAAGCTAAGCAGTGTTGTGCCTGGTTAGTTTTTGGATCTCAGGTCCTGCCTTCTGGTTTGGCCACGGCACCTCGGAAATTCACCAAGGTCATGGCCGTGATGACGACCCTTCACCATCGGTGGACCAGGGAGGAATCTCTCCTCCCGATAAACATTCTGGAATTGCGGGCAGTGTTCAATTCATTGACACTGGCCCTGCCTCTAGTACAGAACAGGCCTGTTCAAGTACAATCGGACAACGACACCACGGTAGTGTACACAAATCATCAAGGCGGCACTCGAAATTGCATGGCAAAGCTGGAAGTATCAAAAATCCTCAGTTGGGTAGAACGTCATCTGCCAGCAATATCGGCAGTGTTCATTCCCGGAGTCCTCAACTGGGAAGCGGATTTCCTCAGTCGTCAGTACGTTAACGCTGGAGAGTGGAGAGGCCGCAGCAGAAATGTCTGCACTGGTGTCAGTAGGTGACTGAGGCAGGGATGACTGGGAGATAGTGGGTGACTGAAGCATGTATGACTGGGAGATAGTGGGTGACTGAGGCCGGGGTGACTGGGAGATAGTCAGTGACTAAGGCAGGGGTGATAGGGATATAGTGGATGACTGTGGCAGGGGTGACAGGGACAGTAGGAGACTGAGGCAGGGGTGACAGGGATAGTGGGTGACTGAGGCAGGGGTGATAGGGTGACAGTGGGTGACTGAGGCAGAGGTGACAGGGATAGTGGGTGACTGAGGTAGGGGTGATATGGAGATAGTGGTTGACTGAGGCAGGGGTGACAGAGATAGTGGGTGACTAAAGCAGGGGTGACTGGTATAGTGGGTGACTGAGGCAGGGGTCGCAGGTATAGTGGTTAACTGAGGCAGCGGTGACTGGGAGATAGTGGGTAACTGGGGCAGGGGTGACAGGGAAAGTGTGTGACTCAGGCAGGGGTGATAGGGAGATAGTGGGCAGCAGATCACTGCCTCGCTGACAGCAGCACATCCCTGCTTCACTGACAGCAGCACATCCCTGCCTCATTGACAGCAGCACATACCTGCCTCACTTATAGCAGCACATCCCTGCCTCACTGGCAGCAGCAGATCCCTGCCTCACTGGCAGCAGCAGATCACTGCTTCACTGGCAGCAGCAGATCACTGCTTCACTGACAGCAGCACATCCCTGCCTCACTGGCAGCAGCAGATCCCTGCCTTACTGACAGCTGTATTCAGACCTGATCTCTGCTGTGCATATTCACACAACAGGAGATCAGGTCTGAAGTGTGTGTGTGTGTGCTGGTGCCGCAGTGCACCGGCACATGCCAGAGATGCGATCAGCATCTCTGCCCAGTGAGCGCCTCTGCCAACACATACTTATCTTGCATATGAGATCTCTTGATCATGAAGATAGTTCTCACAGGGTGAGGTTCATCCATTACATTTTAAAGTAGGAAGGTACAAATTACATATTCAAATTACATATATGTGCTGGATTCAAATGTTTTCCCCCCTTCCTTTCTCAATTGTGCCCATCAGCAGCTATTCTAATGTTGCTGCCAATGGGTGTGACACATTCATTTCTTCTGTGGGGTACACTGGACTCCACAAGGATTCACATTGTGGTGTAGAGTAGGATCTTGATCTGAGGCACCAACAGGCTCAAAGCTTTTGACTGTTCCCAAGATGCTCAGCGCCCCCTGCTCTATAACCTCGCTTCCATGAACAGGGAGCTCAGTTTGTAGTTGGTGCCTTCAGTAGCAGGACACTTAACAGGGGGCTGCCTCAGGCAGCCTATACTTAGCTATTAATTTTGACAAGAAAAGAAGAACTTTTTTTATAAGAATGTACAAGGGCTGCAGCAGGCTAGGTCTAATAGACATCTTTACTGCAGCTCCATCACTCCCAGCGGCGCAGTATACTCCCGTGCCCTGGTTGCTGGGTCACTGCAGCGGAGGCTCCGGTTTCTTCCTAAGGTCAGTCACACACACACCGCCCTCCGGGATCACGAGGCCGCTGATGAAAGGGAGGTAAGGGGCTTCTGTGCCCACACTATACCGTGATCCAGCATGGCTGTAGGGGGCGGGCCGTGTGCGCACTGGCGTGGACACTGATTACTGGGCAGCCGCTCCACTAGCCACCAGGGACAGTTAAGGAGCACAGCTCTGGGGGGTTTTCTCCTATATTAACCCCATTTTGTACTACCTGCAGTGCATTGTGATAGGTAATAGAGCCTGATTCAGGTTGGATTGCAATCACAATAAGCAATCCAACTGCAAAAATTGCTAAGAGCATACGCATGCGCCTGCATTTTCTGTGACTGTCAATCGGTGCGGGGGGGGGGGGGGGGTCAGCAACACTCCATTTCAAAGTCGGAGATGGAGCGGTGCGGGGGCAGGGCTTCAACGGAGAAACAGGAGGCGTGGTCTGAGCGGCTGCATGACATCACATGCAGCCGTTGCGATCACAAAAATGGTGGCGGCTTCCTGCGCACACGTACAGTCTGCACCAACAGGAGGCTAACCCATTTTTTATGATCACGCTGAACTGCACTGAGACTGCAATTTCAGCGTGGTCAAGAAGGGAGGCGGCATGCTGGGTGGCCATGCCCTGTGATGGGTGGCCCCAGCATGCGAACCAAAGGATTGCAAATTCTGTTACTTAGCAGAATTTGCAATCCTTACTGAATTAGGCCATTGATTACAAAATTGTAAACAATATTTGAAGTTTTTCTTCAGGGACTAACACAAAAGATGCTTGGGGCTACTAACACATGGGTAAGCCACGTAAAGCTTCCCATCGGTCAGTGGCATCACAACGGGGTTGCGGCACACACCCGAGTGTCACCCGCCAAGTGGGGTGACACCAAAGTGCCGGCTCTTCTTCAGTGACAGAATATGGGTGTTTTACTGTGACATTACGTGCAACACCCAGTTTCTGTCACTGTGCAGGAGCCAGCACCACCCACACACTAGTCCCCGGGTACAGCCCCCAACCCCCGGGATACCCGCAGCAACAAAATGGTGATTCAGGTCACGCCCCTACCTATGAGACCATGCCTCCTTTTTACCATTGCGCTGCTTATCTGCGCGCACTGCATTACAATCTCCCTCGCCGCCTCTCTGGGTGTCACCAGTGATAGTGACACCTCTGCCATGCTTGTAGCAGCTGGTCCTAAGATCTACGCCTCCAGCCCTGAGTGTTTTCCCTTGTGACTTGTTGATCATCATTGCGAAGCAGATGCTTACAGAAAACTGCAGGGGTTTAGATTGAAAAGAAAAACATTGACGAACCCATCATTTCAGCGACAGGGTCTGCCACACGACTGACTGAAATGACTGGTTGGTTTGGGCCCCCACCAAAAAAGAATCAATCAATCTCTCCTTGCACAAACTGGCTCTACAGAGGCAAGATGTCCACCTCATCATCCTCCGATTCCTCACCCCTTTCACTGTGTACATCCCCCTCCTCACAGATTATTAATTCGTCCCCACTGGAATCCACCATCTCAGATCCCTGTGTACTTTCTGGAGGCAATTGCTGGTGAATGTCTCCACGGAGGAATTGATTATAATTAATTTTGATGATCATCATCTTCTCCACATTTTCTGGAAGTAACCTTGTACGCCGATTGCTGACAAGGTGAGCGGCCGCACTAAACACTCTTTCGGAGTACACACTGGAGGGAGGGCAACTTAGGTAGAATAAAGCCAGTTTGTGCAAGGGCCTCCAAATTGCCTCTTTTTCTCCACCATTCTTTCAAAGGTGACAGAATCATATGCAGTGACAGTAGACGACATGTCAGTAATCGTTGCCAGGTCCTTCAGTCTGGACCAGATGTCAGCACTCACTCCAGACTGTCCTGCATCACCGCCAACGGGTGGGCTCGGAATTCTTAGCCTTTTCCTCGCACCCCCAGTTGCGGGAGAATGTGAAGGAGGAGCTGTTGACGGGTCACGTTCCGCTTGACTTGACAATTTTCTCACCAGCAGGTCTTTGAACCTCTGCAGACTTGTGTCTGCCGGAAAGAGAGATACAATGTAGGTTTTAAATCTAGGATCGAGCACGGCGGCCAAAATGTAGTGCTCTGATTTCAACAGATTGAATCCTGGTTAAGCAAATTAAGGGCTCCATCCACAAGTCCCACATGCCTAGTTGAATCGCTCTGTTTTAGCTCCTCCTTCAATGTCTCCAGCTTCTTCTGCAAAAGCCTGATGAGGGGAATGACCTGACTCAGGCTGGCAGTGTCTGAACTGACTTCACGTGTGGAAAGTTCAAAGGGTTGCAGAACCTTGCACAACGTTGAAATCATTCTCCACTGCGCTTGAGTCAGGTGCATTCCCCCTCCTTTGCCTATATCGTGGGCAGATGTATAGGCTTGAATGGCCTTTTGCTGCTCCTCCATCCTCTGAAGCATATAGAGGGTTGAATTCCACCTCGTTACCACCTCTTGCTTCAGATGATGGCAGGGCAGGTTCAGGAATGTTTGGTGGTGCTCCAGTCTTCGGCATGCGGTGGCTGAAGGCATAAAGTGGTTATCCCAGCAGGATTTTTGTTAGCAGTTGGGCAAAACCATGTGCACTGCATTTACGAACAGATGATTTTTTTATATAAATTTTAAAATGTTAGTAAATGTGTGTGTTTTTTTTCAACCTGGAAGCCCAACATCGATTAAGATCGATCTTAAATAGACCCCTGGGTTTTAAGGATAACCATGGTTGAGTCCAATGGTTAATTCACATTGACCGAAGTTCTAATTAAGTCACCTGTGCTCAAGCATGATATCCTTAAAATCTGGATTGCAATGACAGCATTTTGGAACTATGCCTAAGGGTTTAATTTTTACATTTATCCACTGACAATAAATCTACCTACAATATCCCTGTAACTGTTATGATTACAGTATTTCACTAAATAATTTAATTTGCTGAACATTAAGCTGCTGTAATTCCCAGATGCAGCAAATTTGTTAGCTAGTGGGCAAAACCATGTGCACTGCAGGGATGGGGGGGGGGGGGGGGGCAGATACAACATTTGCAGAGAGATTTAGGTGGGTTATATTGTTTGTGTGCAGGGTAAATACTGGCTGTTTTGTTTTTACACTGCAATTTAGATTTCAGTTTGAACACACCGCACCAAAATCTAACTCTCTCTGCACATATTATACCCCCCCCCCCCCCTGCAGTGTACATGGTTTTAGCTAATAAATTTGCTGCTGTGATCAGATCTGAGTTAAGCCCTATGTATTTGGCACTGGCAAAGGGTTAGAGGCCTTGCTGTAGAGCTCACACCTTTCTTATCATGCATTGTAATATTTCCTATGTCCTGATGTTGTGCTCTCTGCTCCATCCAAGTAAACAGCAATGTAGCATGGCTATCAAAGAGCGTGAAGATTGCAGATTTCCTGGGATTAATGCTAAGGAATGCTATTCCAGAGGCTGCTGCTTTAATTCAAGTGTCACTGGGGTTAAATGGTGTTTTTACCTTAAAAACACAGGTAGAGTATATAGTACAGTGGTAAAGTGGGAGCATGTAGTGCTATTGATTACAGATTTGATGGAGCTTAAACATGGATAAGGTCCATGGCTCTAAGAGTTTATCTTGTGTATCCTTTATTCTTAGTCATGGTCAGATAAGATTAGAAAATACCATTTAAGTGGAAATTTCCTGTTAGCTGTTTTTCAGTTTGCTCAACTGTCTGATTAACGGGTCCTAAAAAAGGACCAAAGGAGCTAAATTGCCCTGTGATCTAGCTAAATTGCCCCAGTTAAAAAAAAAAAAAAAACTAAGCTGCTGTAATTCCTGGATGTTTCCTTACTGCATCAACAGGAAGTGACAAGAAACAATGTAATGTGGAACCGTACAGCAGAAGGGATTGCGGCTACCCCACAATAAGTGCAGCGGAATGTAAGAAGAGGAATTGTTGCTTTGACTGCAGCATTCCCGGGGTTAACTGGTGTTTCTTCAAGTCACAAGGTATGGAGCTGCTGTATAGTTACTCGCAAGTCAGTAGTTGTATGATGCTCACACCTGTTAAGCTGGATACACACAGAATGCCCTACACAGGGGGTGAAATGAGCGCCCCCCCCACCCCCCGTATGCTCAGCACACATCACGCTGTGCTGAGCGGGCGGAGAGATGTGTGCTGAGCAGTTCGCTCAGCACACATCTCTCCCCAAAATCGGGCCGTGAATACGGACCTTTAAACTGGATCCACACTTAGATTATCTGTCCAATTTTTTTTTCTAGTTGAAACAAAATTATGCTAATATGTGGCAGCAAATGACAATTGACCATTTGCTCACAAACACTGGAAAACATCCAAAAATGGTCATTTAGATAAATTGGTTAAATCCATTTCATTTAGCTAATTTATCCAAACTACCTTTATTGTATCTTTGTGGGTGAATGATGTGTGGGTCAGTGTTGAGGGTGGTGGAGGAGATGGGTAATAGGCACAGCAGGGTGTGGACAGTCAAATAGTGTGCTTAGAGGTTCAGAGTCATTGTATGAGACTCTGGCAACAGTGACTTGATGAGTCTGGTGTCCATAGGGTGGGACGCATTAACCTTTTTATGCTATTGAAATAGTTCTCCTCCTGACCGACGCAGTTCCTTGCTCCGAGGTTGGTGTATTGTCCTGTTGCAGCGCCTCTCCACTGTGGTCACAGTGAGCTGTGTGGTGTTGCTGGCGCATGCCAATCTCCCCCCAACCTCCCTCTTGCATTTCAGACCTACGTACGCATGATGGGATCTTGTATGATATGCGCGTGTGCTGTAGAGATGAAAGTGGGGGTGAGGAGGCAGATCGTGAGATGGGGAAACTTTGTGGACTGTTAGCGAAGGGGAGCACTGGGCAATCTGAGTTGCAAAGAGGGCAGCAGAAGAGGTTATTGCATGTGCACTGGTGACAGGTCCATCCTTGGTGGCCAGCCTCAGTGGTAAAGGGGTACATGAGCTAGTGTCCCTTGGCCAGCCATGTACCATGGCCACCTCCCTACCTCCTATATATTCTCCTTGATCTGTCACTTTGTTACGGTCTGCTGCTGGCACTGGTGTATCGTCCTGCAGTTGCCGTCTCCGCCCATTGCTGTGACTTCCCCCAGAGTTAGCCACACAGAGTGACAGATCTGGGAAAATATATAGGAGATCATTACTTTCACTTGCAGCCTACCTTATTTTTTGCAGCCTAGCATGCTCCTGACCCCTTCTCTCACTAATACTTATACAACATTCATGAACTCATCTTAAGGTTTCTTTATTATTCAGTCACACTGTCTTGGATCCAAACCATTTCCTGTGGCATTGCAGTCAAACAATTGAGCTATTTACCCTTGCATAGAAAGGTATAATCTAAGCTAGAGAATTCTATTTGGAGCTCACCTTGTACTTTGTGAAGAAATAATCAGCTTTGTGGCTGAGCAGATATATGGAGTGTGTGGCTGCACACTGCATTGATCTGCTGAGTTGCAATGCTAATAATTTTTTTTTTTTGCAAAGTACCAATAGCTTCATTGTGAAGGTGGAAAGAAGGGTGTTACGGCATGGAATGTACAAACTGCGAGACCCTGCTGGTAGCGCCTTTGTCTATTTAGTAGGAAGGGCACGTAACAGCCGGGGGGCAATGGAGGAAGCCCCTTTAGGGCTGGAGCCCGGCGGCAACTGACTCCGTTGTCTCTGGCAGTTCCGCCCCTGGACTAGAGGAATGGTCAAGAACATGGCAACATTTAATGCCAAAAAATGCAAAATCATACACGTCTCAAAAATGCAAAGGCTAACTATAATATTAAGGGCATTATAATGGCAAGAGGAAAGCTATCTAAGTATTACTATTTCAGGTAAGCAATGTAACAAAGCAATTGGAAAGGCAAGTCAGATGCTTGTTTGCATAGGTTAAAGAACCAGTAGCAGAAAAAAGTAATACAGGTTGAGTATCCCATATCCAAATATTCCGAAATACGGAATATTCCGAAATACGGACTTTTTTGAGTGAGACTGAGATAGTGAAACCTTTGTGTTTTGATGGCTCAGTGTACACAAACTTTGTTTAATACTCAAAGTTATTAAAAATATTGTATTAAATGAACTTCAGACTGTGTGTATAAGGTGTATATGAAACATAAATGAATTCTGTGAATGTACACACACTTTGTTTAATGCACAAAGTTATAAAAAATATTGGCTAAAATGACCTTCAGGCTGTGTGTATAAGGTGTATATGAAACATAAATGCCTTCTGTGCTTAGATTTAGGTCCCATCACCATAATATCTCGTTATGGTATGCAATTATTCCAAAATACAGAAAAATCCGATATCCAAAATTCCTCTGGTCCCAAGCATTTTGGATAAGGGATACTCAACCTGTAATGCCACTGTATAGGTCCTTGGTACAGCAACATTTAGAATCCTGTGTTCAGTTCCAGAAGCCATATCTCCAGAAGGCTGTAAATACATTAGGGCAACTAAAATTGTGCATGGCCTACATCACAAAACTTACCTGGAAATACAAAAAAATGTTGATGTGTATAGTTTGGAGAAGGGAAGAGGGAACATACAGTAATAGAAACATTTAAATATATAGGGAGGAATGTAATAGGGTGTGAGAATCAGAAAGTGAGAGATTTTGTGTTTTTTCCTGTTGTTTTTTTTTGTTTTTGTTTGATTGTTTGTTTTTAAAGTGGCAATCCTTTACATGGCAAAACCAGGTTGATATTTGCCATGTAAAGGATTGCCACCATGGGCATGTGTAGAAGGGGCACTGCTACTGTTGGCATTATGTGTGTAAGCTGCACTGATATGGTGGTTATGTGTATAAAGGGCACTGCGACTGTGGGTATTATTATTATTATTATTATTACATGCGGTGTAATGACAATAAGATAGTGCTACTGTGTGGCGTATTTTGATTTGGGGTGCTATTGTGTGGCCATGCCCCTTCCTTGTGATACCACACCTTCTTTTTTTAAGGAGCGCACTGTCCCTTTATTAAGTATTGGAGAGAGGGCCCAAATTAATAGTTTGCAGGGAGGCGCCAAACACCCTAGCACTGGCCCTTTGGTAGGGGACAGGATTTGCTTCTGCTTGTGCACATATGTTATGATTGCCAGCCAACAGCACTGGTTTTGCCTATAACACTAACTATAAATATTTTGAATTGGTCCTGGACCACCAATCCAAGGCACCCCTGCAAGTGTCCTGAGGCACCCCAGGGTCCAGTTTAAGAAACCACTGGTCTAGTGAGTACCCAGGATAATTATTGTAGCTGGTCTGCGGGTAACAGCTCTCAGATCCACTTCTAGAAAAAATGCAGCAATGTAATTTGAGTGACAAACTGCAGAGATGAACCCTACTGAGGTAGGGGTGATATGGAGATAGTGGTTGACTGAGGCAGGGGTGACAGAGATAGTGGGTGACTAAAGCAGGGGTGACTGGTATAGTGGGTGACTGAGGCAGGGGTCGCAGGTATAGTGGTTAACTGAGGCAGCGGTGACTGGGAGATAGTGGGTAACTGGGGCAGGGGTGACAGGGAAAGTGTGTGACTCAGGCAGGGGTGATAGGGAGATAGTGGGCAGCAGATCACTGCCTCGCTGACAGCAGCACATCCCTGCTTCACTGACAGCAGCACATCCCTGCCTCATTGACAGCAGCACATACCTGCCTCACTTATAGCAGCACATCCCTGCCTCACTGGCAGCAGCAGATCCCTGCCTCACTGGCAGCAGCAGATCACTGCTTCACTGGCAGCAGCAGATCACTGCTTCTCTGACAGCAGCACATCCCTGCCTCACTGGCAGCAGCAGATCCCTGCCTTACTGACAGCTGTATTCAGACCTGATCTCTGCTGTGCATATTCACACAACAGGAGATCAGGTCTGAAGTGTGTGTGTGTGTGCTGGTGCCGCAGTGCACCGGCACATGCCAGAGATGCGATCAGCATCTCTGCCCAGTGAGCGCCTCTGCCAACACATACTTATCTTGCATATGAGATCTCTTGATCATGAAGATAGTTCTCACAGGGTGAGGTTCATCCATTACATTTTAAAGTAGGAAGGTACAAATTACATATTCAAATTACATATATGTGCTGGATTCAAATGTTTTCCCCCCTTCCTTTCTCAATTGTGCCCATCAGCAGCTATTCTAATGTTGCTGCCAATGGGTGTGACACATTCATTTCTTCTGTGGGGTACACTGGACTCCACAAGGATTCACATTGGGGTGTAGAGTAGGATCTTGATCTGAGGCACCAACAGGCTCAAAGCTTTTGACTGTTCCCAAGATGCTCAGCGCCCCCTCCTCTATAACCTCGCTTCCATGAACAGGGAGCTCAGTTTGTAGTTGGTGCCTTCAGTAGCAGGCCACTTAAGAGGGGGCTGCCTCAGGCAGCCTATTCTTAGCTATTAATTTTGACAAGAAAAGAAGAACTTTTTTTTATAAGAATCTACAAGGGCTGCAGCAGGCTAGGTCTAATAGACATCTTTACTGCAGCTCCATCACTCCCAGCGGCGCAGTATACTCCCGCGCCCTGGTTGCTGGGTCACTGCAGCGGAGGCTCCGGTTTCTTCCTAAGGTCAGTCACACACACACCGCCCTCCGGGATCACGAGGCCGCTGATGAAAGGGAGGTAAGGGACTTCTGTGCCCACACTATACCGTGATCCAGCGTGGCTGTAGGGGGCGGGCCGTGTGCGCACTGGCGTGGACACTGATTACTGGGCAGCCGCTCCACTAGCCACCAGGGACAGTTAAGGAGCACAGCTCTGGGGGGTTTTCTCCTATATTAACCCCATTTTGTACTACCTGCAGTGCATTGTGATAGGTAATAGAGCCTGATTCAGGTTGGATTGCAATCACAATAAGCAATCCAACTGCAAAAATTGCTAAGAGCATATGCATGCGCCTGCATTTTCTGTGACTGTCAATCGGTGCGGGGGGGGGGGGGGTCAGCAACACTCCATTTCAAAGTCGGAGATGGAGCGGTGCGGGGGCAGGGCTTCAACGGAGAAACAGGAGGCGTGGTCTGAGCGGCTGCATGACATCACATGCAGCCGTTGCGATCACAAAAATGGTGGCGGCTTCCTGCGCACACGTACAGTCTGCACCAACAGGAGGCTAACCCATTTTTTATGATCACGCTGAACTGCACTGAGACTGCAATTTCAGCGTGGTCAAGAAGGGAGGCGGCATGCTGGGTGGCCATGCCCTGTGATGGGTGGCCCCAGCATGCGAACCAAAGGATTGCAAATTCTGTTACTTAGCAGAATTTGCAATCCTTACTGAATTAGGCCATTGATTACAAAATTGTAAACAATATTTGAAGTTTTTCTTCAGGGACTAACACAAAAGATGCTTGGGGCTACTAACACATGGGTAAGCCACGTAAAGCTTCCCATCGGTCAGTGGCATCACAACGGGGTTGCGGCACACACCCGAGTGTCACCCGCCAAGTGGGGTGACACCAAAGTGCCGGCTCTTCTTCAGTGACAGAATATGGGTGTTTTACTGTGACATTACGTGCAACACCCAGTTTCTGTCACTGTGCAGGAGCCAGCACCACCCACACACTAGTCCCCGGGTACAGCCCCCAACCCCCGGGATACCCGCAGCAACAAAATGGTGATTCAGGTCACGCCCCTACCTATGAGACCATGCCTCCTTTTTACCATTGCGCTGCTTATCTGCGCGCACTGCATTACAATCTCCCTCGCCGCCTCTCTGGGTGTCACCAGTGATAGTGACACCTCTGCCATGCTTGTAGCAGCTGGTCCTAAGATCTACGCCTCCAGCCCTGAGTGTTTTCCCTTGTGACTTGTTGATCATCATTGCGAAGCAGATGCTTACAGAAAACTGCAGGGGTTTAGATTGAAAAGAAAAACATTGACGAACCCATCATTTCAGCGACAGGGTCTGCCACACGACTGACTGAAATGACTGGTTGGTTTGGGCCCCCACCAAAAAAGAATCAATCAATCTCTCCTTGCACAAACTGGCTCTACAGAGGCAAGATGTCCACCTCATCATCCTCCGATTCCTCACCCCTTTCACTGTGTACATCCCCCTCCTCACAGATTATTAATTCGTCCCCACTGGAATCCACCATCTCAGATCCCTGTGTACTTTCTGGAGGCAATTGCTGGTGAATGTCTCCACGGAGGAATTGATTATAATTAATTTTGATGATCATCATCTTCTCCACATTTTCTGGAAGTAACCTTGTACGCCGATTGCTGACAAGGTGAGCGGCCGCACTAAACACTCTTTCGGAGTACACACTGGAGGGAGGGCAACTTAGGTAGAATAAAGCCAGTTTGTGCAAGGGCCTCCAAATTGCCTCTTTTTCTCCACCATTCTTTCAAAGGTGACAGAATCATATGCAGTGACAGTAGACGACATGTCAGTAATCGTTGCCAGGTCCTTCAGTCTGGACCAGATGTCAGCACTCACTCCAGACTGTCCTGCATCACCGCCAACGGGTGGGCTCGGAATTCTTAGCCTTTTCCTCGCACCCCCAGTTGCGGGAGAATGTGAAGGAGGAGCTGTTGACGGGTCACGTTCCGCTTGACTTGACAATTTTCTCACCAGCAGGTCTTTGAACCTCTGCAGACTTGTGTCTGCCGGAAAGAGAGATACAATGTAGGTTTTAAATCTAGGATCGAGCACGGCGGCCAAAATGTAGTGCTCTGATTTCAACAGATTGAATCCTGGTTAAGCAAATTAAGGGCTCCATCCACAAGTCCCACATGCCTAGTTGAATCGCTCTGTTTTAGCTCCTCCTTCAATGTCTCCAGCTTCTTCTGCAAAAGCCTGATGAGGGGAATGACCTGACTCAGGCTGGCAGTGTCTGAACTGACTTCACGTGTGGAAAGTTCAAAGGGTTGCAGAACCTTGCACAACGTTGAAATCATTCTCCACTGCGCTTGAGTCAGGTGCATTCCCCCTCCTTTGCCTATATCGTGGGCAGATGTATAGGCTTGAATGGCCTTTTGCTGCTCCTCCATCCTCTGAAGCATATAGAGGGTTGAATTCCACCTCGTTACCACCTCTTGCTTCAGATGATGGCAGGGCAGGTTCAGGAATGTTTGGTGGTGCTCCAGTCTTCGGCAAGCGGTGGCTGAAGGCATAAAGTGGCCCGCAATTCTTCGTGCCACCGACAGCATCTCTTGCACGCCCCTGTCGTTTTTTAAATAATTCTGCACCACCAAGTTCAATGTATGTGCAAAACATGGGACGTGCTGGAATTTGCCCAGATGTAATGCACGCACAATATTGGTGGCGTTGTCCGATGTCACAAATCCCCAGGAGAGTGCAATTGGGGTAAGCCATTCTGCGATGATGTTCCTCAGTTTCCGTAAGTGGTTGTCAGCTGTGTGCCTCTTATGGAAAGCGGTGATACAAAGCGTAGCCTGCCTAGGAACGAGTTGGCAATTGCGAGATGCTGCTACTGGTGCCGCCGCTGCTGTTCTTGCTGCGGGAGGCAATACATCTACCCAGTGGGCTGTCACAGTCATATAGTCCTGACTCAGGCTGGCAGTGTCTGAACTGACTTCACGTGTGGCAAGTTCAAAGGATTGCAGAACCTTGCACAACGTTGAAATCATTCTCCACTGCGCTTGAGTCAGGTGCATTCCCCCTCCTTTGCCTATATCGTGGGTAGATGTATAGGCTTGAATGGCCTTTTGCTGCTCCTCCATCCTCTGAAGCATATAGAGGGTTGAATTCCACCTCGTTACCACCTCTTGCTTCAGAGGATGGCAGGGCAGGTTCAGGAATGTTTGGTGGTGCTCCAGTCTTCGGCACGCGGTGGCTGAATGCTGAAAGTGGCCCGCAATTCTTCGGGCCACTGACAGCATCTCTTGCACGCCCCTGTCGTTTTTTAAATAATTCTGCACCACCAAATTCAATGTATGTGCAAAACATGGGACGTGCTGGAATTTGCCCAGATGTAATGCACGCACAATATTGGTGGCGTTGTCCGATGTCACAAATCCCCAGGAGAGTCAAATTGGGGTAAGCCATTCTGCGATGATGTTCCTCAGTTTCCGTAAGAGGTTGTCAGCTGTGTGCCTCTTATGGAAAGCGGTGATACAAAGCGTAGCCTGCCTAGGAACGAGTTGGCATTTGCGAGATGCTGCTACTGGTGCCGCCGCTGCTGTTCTTGCTGCGGGAGGCAATACATCTACCCAGTGGGCTGTCACAGTCATATAGTCCTGAGTCTGCCCTGCTCCACTTAACCACGGACATGTGGACTAGTGGACATTGGGTACAACTGCATTTTTTAGGACACTGGTGACTCTTTTTCTGAGGTCTGTGTACATTTTCGGTATCGCCTGCCTAGAGAAATGGAACCTAGATGGCATTTGGTACCGGGGACACAGTACCTCAATCAAGTCTCTAGTTGCCTCTGAATTAACGATGGATACCGGAACCACGTTTCTCACCACCCAGGCTGACAAGACCTGAGTTATCCGCTTTGCAGCAGGATGACTGCTGTGATATTTCATCTTCCTCGCAAAGGACTGTTGGACAGTCAATTGCCTACTGGAAGTAGTACAAGTGGTCTTCCGACTTCCCCTCTGGGATGACGATCGACTCCCAGCAGCAACAACAGCAGCGCCAGCAGCAGTAGGCGTTACACTCAAGGATGCATCGGAGGAATCCCAGGCAGGAGAGGACTCGTCAGACTTGCCAGTGACATGGCCTGCTGGACTATTGGCTCTCCTGTCTAAGGAGGAAATTGACACTGAGGGAGTTGGTGGTGTGGTTTGCAGGAGATTGGTTACAAGAGGAAGGGATTTAGTGGTCAGTGGACTGCTTCCGCTGTCATCCAAAGTTTTTGAACTTGTCACTGACTTATGATTAATGCGCTGCAGGTGACGTATAAGGGAGGATGTTCTGAGGTGGTTAACGTCCTTACCCCTACTTATTACAGCTTGACAAAGGCAACACACGGCTTGACACCTGTTGTCCGCATTTGTGTACAGGATGCATACCTTCATGTCCAAATTTATCCATCTCATCAGTCGTACCTCAGATTTGCGGTACAGGACTGTCATTGCCAATTTCAGACGTTGCTGTTTGGTCTCTCCACGGCCCAGAGAATTTTCACCAAGGTAATGGTGGAAATGATGGTTTTCCTGCGCAAGCAAGGTGTCACAATTATCCCGTACTTGAGCGATCTCATAAAAGCGAGATCAAGAGAGCAGTTGCTGAACAGCGTATCACTTTCACTGAAAGTGTTACAGCAACACGGCTGGATTTTCAATATCCCAAAGTCGCAGTTGGTTCCTACGACTCGTCTGTCTTTCTTGGGCATGATTCTGGACACAGACCAGAAGAGGGTTTATCTCCCGATAGAAAAGGCCCAGGAACTCATGACTCTGGTCAGGAACCTATTGAAACCAAAACTTGTGTCAGTGCATCACTGCACTCGAGTCCTGGGAAAGATGGTGGCATCATACAAAGCCATTCCATTCGGCAGGTTCCATGCGAATACTTTCCAATGGGACCTACTGGACAAGTGGTCTGGGTCACATTTACAGATGCATTGGTTGATCACCCTGTCCCCCAGGGTCAGGGTATCACTCCTGTGGTGGCTGCAGAGTGCTCACCTCCTCGAGTGACGCAGATTCGGCATTCAGTACTGGATCCTGGTGACCACAGATGCAAGCCTCCAAGGTTGGGGAGCAGTCACACAGGGAAGAAATTTCCAAGGGCTTTGGTCAAGTCAAGAGACTTGTCTTCACATCAACATCCTGAAACTAGGGGCCATATACAATGCCCTACGTCAAGCGGAGACCTTACTTTGCGACCAACCGGTTCTGATCCAGTCAGACAACGTCACCGCAGTGGCTCATGTAAACCGTCAAGGCGGCACAAGGAGCAGAGTGGCGATGGCACAAGCTACCTTTGCATTTTTCTCCCAAACGAAGGACACTAGAATGAAAATTTTAAAGCCTCCTGTTAGTGCTTCATCTACACGGTATAGCCCTGAATTTTCCAATGCGTAGCTCTTTGCAAAAGAGAGATATTGGCAAGGAAAAGCTGTCTTGTACCTTTGCATTTTTCTCCCAAACGAAGGACACTAGAAAGAAAATTTTAAAGCCTCCTGTTAGGCCATCATCTACACGGCATAGCCCTGAATTTTCCAATGCGTAGCTCTTTGCAAAAGAGAGATATTGGCAAGGAAAAGCTGTCTTGTACCTTTGCATTTTTCTCCCAAACGAAGGACACTAGAAAGAAAATTTTAAAGCCTCCTGTTAGGCCATCATCTACATGGCATAGCCCTGAATTTTCCAATGTGCAGCTCTTTGCAAAAGAGAGATATTGGCAAGGAAAAGCTGTCTTGTACCTTTGCATTTTTCTCCCAAACGAAGGACACTAGAAAGAAAATTTTAAAGCCTCCTGTTAGGCCATCATCTACATGGCATAGCCCTGAATTTTCCAATGTGCAGCTCTTTGCAAAAGAGAGATATTGGCAAGGAAAAGCTGTCTTGTACCTTTGCATTTTTCTCCCAAACGAAGGAAACTAGAATGAAAATTTTAAAGCCCCCTGTTAGTGCTTCATCTACACGGTATAGCCCTGAATTTTCCAATGCGTAGCTCTTTGCAAAAGAGAGATATTGGCAAGTAAAAGCTGTCTTTCAACTCTTCCACAACTGAAAAACAGATAGTGTTCCCAAGCCTTCCATCCTGTAATATCTTCAGTCTCTCGTCAATGAAGAAAACAATCCCTCCAGCAGACTCTTCAACCACGATACAAGATCACAGCCAAAAGGGCGAGAAGCAACTACACTTGCGTTTAACCAAAATGGCTAAAACTTAGCGGAGGAAAGTGCAGTGCACCAAAACATAAGCTGACACAATCATGGAGAATGAGCCAGCATATATGCTCTTCTATCTATATTTTGCAAACCTGCTCTTGTCCCCTCCAGCTGCTCCATGTAGATTTGACGCCTGGCAAGGTGCATAACCCACTGACAAGCAGGCACACTCCTGCATGAGTTTTCACTCTCACTAGCAGGATGATACACATTCATTTGCATGTGCTCCACCTCTGACACACCGCCCACCCAACCACCCAGTCACCAGAGCCACCCACAAGCCAACTGGCTCCGTGATTTAATTTGCACAGTGCAGTCATCCAGGCAGCATGTCCTTCTCAATGGAATAATCTCTGGTTCCATGGAATCTTCCGCATTGGAATGCTGCGGAACAAAAAGGATTTAAACATTCAGCTTGCTAGCATTCAATGTACCTGCGGCTTGGCTCTAGCACATGGGTCTTCATCCTGTGGCCCTCCAGCTGCTGTGAAACTACACATCCCAGCATGCCCTGCCACAGTTTTGCTATTAAGGTATGCTAAAACTGAGGCAGGGCATGCTGGTATATGTAGTTCCACAGCAGCTGGAGGGTCGCAGGTTGAAGACCCATATTCTAGCATGCCTGTTCTATGATGCATGTTCCGTGATGTCACAATCAGCTTGGAATGGGGTGTCTAGCATGCATTTGCTGACAGCCACTTGAGGGAGACACACATCAGGAGATGCAGCATATCGGAGGTCTTCGATGCCTTTCCAGCAAATGCACACCACCAGCTGCTGGTCTGGACACAAAACAATACCCACAATTGAAGGCTCAAAATGCCCAACTACAGGATTAATGTAAGTAGTGAATTTAGGAATGAATTTAGAAGTAGGAAATTAAGTTAGTTCACAAGTACATTCAAATTCCGATCTAAAGTCTAGGTAGGCCTCACGTCCTGGCAGCCCCCAGCATTTAAAAATGCCTTGATTAGAGGTAGGGAATTAAATGTAGATAAGAAGTAGACACAAAATAACACTCCACAGAGCAATTATCAGGTGTCTTTATCAATTGTTGCATTTAAAAAATCAAGCAATTAGGGAACACAATGTTGCGACAATGTAACCCTATTTGCAAAATAGTACTAAATAAGTTTGTCGATGTAAGACATTTGCAAAGGCGCAAACAAAACACGCTGGAAAATGCAACTGAATCTGTTTTTGGAGGTTAGAATAGATGCAGGATCAAGTAGCTCAATGGGTAGGGTGTTTGATTAGAATTCAACAGGTTATAGATTTGAATCCTGGGTATGATAGTTTGAGGTGTTATTTAATAAAGTATGTTTATATATTAGTCACACATGGCTTACTTGTACAAATGGCATGTCACCAGTTAGTGCTGACTGCTGATATGCCATTTGCACAAACACGCCATGTGTGACTGTATATGCATTTAAGGAGGGCACCCCGGCAATACCACAAACCATTGAGTGTCAAGTATACTAGATATATCTTCATATCTCATGTGCTTTCTCTGAGACCAATCTTGTTATGCCCCTTCCCCACAAGGCATGCGCCTTTTGTCCATATTGCAAAAATGGGGAGGGGAGGGGGGGGCATATAATTCTCTGTCACAGGGCACCAAAAAGTCTAGTTATGGCTCTGGTATGCATTATGTAATCTGGCAGACCATATCTCCAACACTGGCTGGTTGGAATAGAAATCCGGTTATCTATGTGAGCAAATGACCATCAACGATTTACTCTCAAACACTAGAAAATGGACAAACATGGTCCCCTAAACAAATTGGTTAAATTTTGGGTTTAACCAATTTGTGTAATGACCATTTTTGACCACTTTTCTAGTGTTTGGGAGCAAATGGTTAATTGACATTTGCTACTATACATTACCAGATTTTCATTCCATCCATCCAGACTGGATAGATAGCCTGACAGATAATTGTGTAGTGTACGCCCAGGATAACTGTCAGTTGTGCTTTCTTTTATGACGGCACATAAATGGGTGGGCAGATCCAGAGCAAGCACTGCCCACTCATGCATAGTTGTCAACTGATGTGAAGTTCCAGGGGGCAATCTCAGTTATAAAGAAAAGTATCTGGAAATTGTCCCTAGTTTAAAAAAAAAATAAAAAAAAAATTGATCAATTCGATTTATTTAGTATGATATCCCAGCAGTCAGAACAACATACTTTATTAAATAACACATCTCAAACTACCATACCCAGGATTCAAACCTATAACCTGTTGAATTCTAATCAAACACCCTACCTATTGAGCTATTTGATCCTGCATAAAAATTGTGAACATTATATGAAGCTATTGGTACTTTGCAAAAAAAAAGTATCAGCATTACAACGCAGCAGATCCATGCAGTTTGCAGCCACACACTACATGTATCTGCTCAGCCACAATGCTGATTATTTCTTCACAAAGTACAAGGTGAGCTCCAAACAGAATTCTCTAGCTTAGAATTATACCTTTCTATGCCAAACCTAAAAGTCGGGCCCCCCACCCTGGGATCCCCCAGAGGGAGGCCTGCACCGTCATGCGGCAGGCTTGTCCGTTTTGGAAGCAGGCTGATGGGCAGCCCAGGCTTGCTTCAGTCTGGGCTTGGCAGGTCTGGAAGCATGAGCTTGCTTTGGGTATGCCTGACCTTGGGTACGCTTTACCTGAGGGATGAAAGGGCCAAGGGAAAGTACTTTTAGCCTTCTGCGTGGTAGGAGTCATACGAGGTAGGCAAGCTGTTTTAGCAGTAGCCAGATCAGCTACAATCTTATTGAGGTCTTCTCCAAAGAGAGTGTCTCCCTTGAAAGGAAGCACCTCCAGGGTTTTCTTGGAATCCATATCCACCGACCAGGATCTCAACCAGCTGTATAAAGTATTACCTTGGAACTGGCTCTCCACTCCCCATTATCTGGTTATCATGGCTTCCTCCGCCAGTGTCCAGACTCGCTTGCTGAAGCTCGGCCACTTCTTCCTAGCAGCAGGCTACTGGATCACTGGGCAGCAGAGGTGCTTGGGAGCCGGAAGGGGGCGGAGCAATCAGGCAGGCAGTTGCAGTGCTGCCCAGCTATCTGTGGTGTGAGAAGAAGCAGGGGCACCCCACCGCTGGCAGTGCTGCAGCTAGCGGTGGTGGCAGCGGCGAGGCTGCTGGGCTGGGTCTTGAAAAAGGTGGAAAGAAGGGTGTTACGGCATGGAATGTACAAACTGCGAGACCCTGCTGGTAGCGCCTTTGTCTATTTAGTAGGAAGGGCACGTAACAGCCGGGGGGCAATGGAGGAAGCCCCTTTAGGGCTGGAGCCCCTTCAGGGCTGGAGCCCGGCGGCAACTGACTCCGTTGTCTCTGGCAGTTCTGCCCCTGGACTAGAGGAATGGTCAAGAACATGGCAACATTTAATGCCAAAAAATGCAAAATCATACACGTCTCAAAAATGCAAAGGCTAACTATAATATTAAGGGCATTATAATGGCAAGAGGAAAGCTATCTAAGTATTACTATTTCAGGTGAGCAATGTAACAAAGCAATAGGAAAGGCAAGTCAGATGCTTGTTTGCATAGGTTAAAGAACCAGTAGCAGAAAAAAGTAATACAGGTTGAGTATCCCATATGCAAATATTCCGAAATACGGAATATTCCGAAATACGGACTTTTTTGAGTGAGACTGAGATAGTGAAACCTTTGTTTTTTGATGGCTCAGTGTACACAAACTTTGTTTAATACTCAAAGTTATTAAAAATATTGTATTAAATGAACTTCAGACTGTGTGTATAAGGTGTATATGACACATGAATGAATTCTGTGAATGTACACACACTTTGTTTAATGCACAAAGTTATAAAAAATATTGGCTAAAATGACCTTCAGGCTGTGTGTATAAGGTGTATATGAAACATAAATGCATTCTGTGCTTAGATTTAGGTCCCATCACCATAATATCTCGTTATGGTATGCAATTATTCCAAAATACAGAAAAATCCGATATCCAAAATTCCTCTGGTCCCAAGCATTTTGGATAAGGGATACTCAACCTGTAATGCCACTGTATAGGTCCTTGGTACAGCCACATTTAGAATCCTGTGTTCAGTTCCAGAAGCCATATCTCCAGAAGGCTGTAAATACATTAGGGCAACTAAAATTGTGCATGGCCTACATCACAAAACTTACCTGGAAATACTAAAAGATTATGTGTATAGTTTGGAGAAGGGAAGAGGGAACATACAGTAATAGAAACATTTAAATATATAGGGAGGAATGTAATAGGGTGTGAGAATCAGAAAGTGAGAGATTTTGTGTTTTTTCCTGTTGTTGTTTTTTTTTTTTTATTGTTTGTTTTTTAAAGTGGCAATCCTTTACATGGCAAAACCAGGTTGATATTTGCCATGTAAAGGATTGCCACCGTGGGCATGTGTAGAAGGGGCACTGCTACTGTTGGCATTATGTGTGTAAGCTGCACTGATATGGTGGTTATGTGTATAAAGGGTATTAAAGGGCGACTGTGGGTATTATTATTATTATTATTATTATTATTATTACATGCGGTGTAATGACAATAAGATAGTGCTACTGTGTGGCGTATTTTGATTTGGGGTGCTATTGTGTGGCCATTAGAGATGAGCGGGTTCGGTTTCTTTGAATCCGAACCCGCACGAACTTCACTTTTTTTTCCACGGGTCCGAGCGACTCGGATCTTCCCGCCTTGCTCGGTTAACCCGAGCGCGCCCGAACGTCATCATGACGCTGTCGGATTCTCGCGAGGCTCGGATTCTATCGCGAGACTCGGATTCTATATAAGGAGCCGCGCGTCGCCGCCATTTTCACTCGTGCATTGAGATTGATAGGGAGAGGACGTGTCTGGCGTCCTCTCCATTAGAATAGAGATAGATAGATTAGATAGAGAGAGATTGTGCAGAGTCGCAGACAGAGTTAGTTTACCACAGTCAGTGACCAGTGCAGTTGCTAGTTAACTTTTATTTAATATAATATATCCGTTCACTTCTCTCTGCTATATCCGTTCTCTGCCTGAAAAAAAAAACGATACACAGCACAGTCAGTCACACAGTGTGACTCAGTCTGTGTGCACTCAGCTCAGCCCAGTGTGCTGCACAGTCATCAATGTATAAATTAAAAGCTTATAATTAATTGTGGGGGAGACTGGGGAGCACTGCAGGTTGTTAGCAGGAGCCAGGAGTACAATTATATTAATTAACAGTGCACACTTTTGCTGCAGGAGTGGTGACCAGTGCCTGACCACCAGTATAGTATTGTTGTATACTACTAATATCTCTTTAAATATCAACCAGTCTATATTAGCAGCAGACACAGTACAGTGCGGTAGTTCACGGCTGTGGCTACCTCTGTGTCGGCACACGGCAGGCAGTCCGTCCGACCAGAATTGTATTATTTATTATTATATACCTACCACCTAACCGTGGTTTTTTTTTCATTCTTTATACCGTCATAGTGTCATCCTAATTGTTACGAGTATACTACTATCTCTTTATCAACCAGTGTACAGTGCGGTAGTTCACGGCTGTGGCTACCTCTGTGTCGGCACACGGCAGGCAGTCCGTCCGACCAGAATTGTATTATTTATTATTATATACCTACCACCTAACCGTGGTTTTTTTTTCATTCTTTATACCGTCATAGTGTCATCCTAATTGTTACGAGTATACTACTATCTCTTTATCAACCAGTGTACAGTGCGGTAGTTCACGGCTGTGGCTACCTCTGTGTCGGCACTCGGCAGCCCGTCCATAATTGTATATACCAGTGACCTAACCGTGTTTTTTTTTTCTTTCTTTATACATACATACTAGTTACGAGTATACTATCTCTTTATCAACCAGTCTATATATTAGCAGCAGACACAGTACAGTGCGGTAGTTCACGGCTGTGGCTACCTCTGTGTCGGCACTCGGCAGCCCGTCCATAATTGTATATACCACCTAACCGTGGTTTTTTTTTCTTTCTTTATACATACATACTAGTTACGAGTATACTATCTCTTTATCAACCAGTCTATATATTAGCAGCAGACACAGTACAGTGCGGTAGTTCACGGCTGTGGCTACCTCTGTGTCGGCACTCGGCAGCCCGTCCATAATTGTATATACCACCTAACCGTGGTTTTTTTTTCTTTCTTTATACATACATACTAGTTACGAGTATACTATCTCTTTATCAACCAGTCTATATATTAGCAGCAGACACAGTACAGTGCGGTAGTTCACGGCTGTGGCTACCTCTGTGTCGGCACTCGGCAGCCCGTCCATAATTGTATATACCACCTAACCGTGGTTTTTTTTTCTTTCTTTATACATACATACTAGTTACGAGTATACTATCTCTTTATCAACCAGTCTATATATTAGCAGCAGACACAGTACAGTGCGGTAGTTCACGGCTGTGGCTACCTCTGTGTCGGCACTCGGCAGCCCGTCCATAATTGTATATACCAGTGACCTAACCGTGGTTTTTTTTTCTTTCTTTATACATACATACTAGTTACGAGTATACTATCTCTTTATCAACCAGTCTATATATTAGCAGCAGACACAGTACAGTGCGGTAGTTCACGGCTGTGGCTACCTCTGTGTCGGCACTCGGCAGCCCGTCCATAATTGTATACTAGTATCCAATCCATCCATCTCCATTGTTTACCTGAGGTGCCTTTTAGTTGTGCCTATTAAAATATGGAGAACAAAAATGTTGAGGTTCCAAAATTAGGGAAAGATCAAGATCCACTTCCACCTCGTGCTGAAGCTGCTGCCACTAGTCATGGCCGAGACGATGAAATGCCAGCAACGTCGTCTGCCAAGGCCGATGCCCAATGTCATAGTACAGAGCATGTCAAATCCAAAACACCAAATATCAGTAAAAAAAGGACTCCAAAACCTAAAATAAAATTGTCGGAGGAGAAGCGTAAACTTGCCAATATGCCATTTACCACACGGAGTGGCAAGGAACGGCTGAGGCCCTGGCCTATGTTCATGGCTAGTGGTTCAGGTTTTTTGGAAGGGACATCCTGCGTGACACTGCAGTGCCACTCCTAGATGGGCCCGGTGTTTGTGTCGGCCACTAGGGTCGCTAATCTTACTCACACAGCTACTTCATTGCGCCTCTTTTTTTCTTTGCGTCATGTGCTGTTTGGGGAGGGTTTTTTGGAAGGGACATCCTGCGTGACACTGCAGTGCCACTCCTAGATGGGCCCGGTGTTTGTGTCGGCCACTAGGGTCGCTTATCTTACTCACACAGCGACCTCGGTGCAAATTTTAGGACTAAAAATAATATTGTGAGGTGTGAGGTATTCAGAATAGACTGAAAATGAGTGTAAATTATGGTTTTTGAGGTTAATAATACTTTGGGATCAAAATGACCCCCAAATTCTATGATTTAAGCTGTTTTTTAGTGTTTTTTGAAAAAAACACCCGAATCCAAAACACACCCGAATCCGACAAAAAAAATTCGGTGAGGTTTTGCCAAAACGCGTTCGAACCCAAAACACGGCCGCGGAACCGAACCCAAAACCAAAACACAAAACCCGAAAAATTTCAGGCGCTCATCTCTAGTGGCCATGCCCCTTCCTTGTGATACCACACCTTCTTTTTTTAAGGAGCGCACTGTCCCTTTATTAAGTATTGGAGAGAGGGCCCAAATTAATAGTTTGCAGGGAGGCGCCAAACACCCTAGCACTGGCCCTTTGGTAGGGGACAGGATTTGCTTCTGCTTGTGCACATCTGTTATGATTGCCAGCCAACAGCACTGGTTTTGCCTATAACACTAACTATAAATATTTTGAATTGGTCCTGGACCACCAATCCAAGGCACCCCTGCAAGTGTCCTGAGGCACCCCAGGGTGCAGTTTGAGAACCACTGGTCTAGTGAGTACCCAGGATAATTATTGTAGCTGGTCTGCGGGTAACAGCTCTCAGATCCACTTCTAGAAAAAATGCAGCAATGTAATTTGAGTGACAAACTGCAGAGATGAACCCTTTCTGTGACTGCTGCACAGGGATCACACAAACTCTATTCATAGGGCTGACTTCACTTAGGGGAGATGTTCTCACCCCGCAAAGAAGTGCGAGTATATACCGCACTTACGGTACCATTGGATTTACAGATATTTTCTTGCAATACACTATGGGGGTCATTCTGAGTTGATTGCTCGCTAGCAGTTTTTAGCAGCCATGCAAACGCATTGTCGCTGCCCACTGGAGAGTGTATATTCACTTTGGAGAAGTGCGAACACTTGAGCAGCAGAGCGCCTGCAAAATCGTTTCAAAATAAGACCAGCACTGTAGTTACACTTCGTGTGCGTTGATTCTAACAACCGAGGGACGGCTTTTGATGTCACACACCCATCCAGCGAATGCCCAGCCACGTCTGCATTTCTTCTGCCACTCCTGCATTTTTCCAAGCACTCCCTGAAAACGGTCAGTTGACACCCAGAAACGCCCTCTTTCTGTCAATCTCCTTGTGGCCTGTTCTGTGATTGGAATAATCGCTAGAACTAGTGCAAAACCACAATGGACTTTGTACCCGTACGATGCGCATGCACATTACGGAGCATGCGCATGCACAGATTAGCCATTTTTTTTCAACTGATTGCTACGCAGCGAACAACGGCAGCAAGCGATCAACTCGGAATGACCCCCTATATACATAGAAACATGGATTTTTACTGCAGGAATTATGGTTAGTTTAGGGGTATCGGTTAGGGTCAACAGAGGTGTAGCTAGGGGTCCAAGCGCCCCTGGCAAAGTAAGGGACTGGCGCCCCCCCTTTCGATAAAGCATTGCAGTCCATTGGCGGTTACCATGTTGGAGCCACAGCAACTGACCCCCTCCCCCACACGCTGCCCTACATCATCGGCTGGGATTCACTGTTGGTGTGAAGCCACTGGGAACATTCTGGTAGCATTAGCAGCAGTCTGTGTCATAGATAGGGAAGGCAGAAGGTTAACTAGCTAATAGCAGTCTGTTGGTAGCAGAGGCTGGGTGGGGGGCTGAGAATGAGCCAACGCTGATCAGTGTCCAGTCTGCTCAGACAAAAATATTTTGTGATCAGGGCTGGTTCTAGACCAAAGGAGCCAATAGCAAAAATTTCCTTTGGCACCCCCCCCCCCCACACACACCACACACACACACATACACACACACACACACACACACACACACACACACACACACCAAAAAAGAACATATCCCAGTTTAACATAACGCTATGTGGTGCAAGGTGTGGAGCTGGTCACTGGTATCAGACCTCTGACAGACCTCTGACATTTGCCTTTTCACCCATATTGCATACTTTTTCTTGCAGGTTGTGTCTTAATTCAAGAAGTGTTCTAAGTACTTCAGCTTAGTATCTTTACTGACCCCTCTTTACCCCACACTACATAACTGACCCCTCTATACCCTACACTACATCACTGACCTTTCTATAACCATCACTGCATTACTGACCCCTCTATACAGTACACTGACCTCTATATACCTGCTAGTACATCCCTGATGCCTATATTCTCTAAGCTAAATCCCTGATGCCTCTATTCCCTACGCTACATCCCTGACGCCTCTATTCCCTATGCTACATCCCTGACGCCTCTATACCCTACGCTACATCCCTGATGCCTCTATTCCCTACGCTACATTCCTGATGCCTCTATAACCTACGCTACATCCCTGACGCCTCTATACCCTACGCTACATCCCTGACGCCTCTATACAGTACAATGCATTACTGATCCCTCTAGACCATACATCCTCATTACATCAGAGAGATAGTGAAACACTGGAAAAAATAAGGATAAAGTGGACTACAGAAACTGATGCTCTAAACAAAGGAGAGAGAGAGAAAAGCACAAGGGAAAGTGGGCAATCGGAACACCATAGAGAGAGGAGAGATAGAAATGCCTGAAAAAGTAAAGGGGGTTGGGTATGGCATCCGGCGCTCGGGATTCCAGCAGTCACATGATACCTAATCCTAATCCTAACCCTCTGGGGGGGTGGCGGATAGGGCTAACCCTCAGGGGGTGGCAGCTAGGACTAACCCCCCCCCCCCTCCTAGTGCCTTCCCTAACACCCCCTCCCGGTCCTAACCCTCCCTCCAATACTCGCCTTCGGGATGTTGGCTGTCTGTGTGCCGGCACCAGTCTCCCAAGTGGTGTCAGGATTCCAACATCGGTCAAATGACCGCCGGTATACCGTCTGCCGGGATGGTAAATGTATCCTGAGGACAGGTAGTGAGTGTGGAGGGATAGGTGGTTCAGTAAAATGTAACAGCTCAAACTGCGATCATTCACTGATAAATTGATTTATAGCTCTCCCTTTTTAACCATTGCAGTCATAAAAGCAATGTTTTTTAAACTTTTAAATAAAGCTTGTTAGCATCCCCAGCACACTGTATATGCTGGGAGATGTAGTTCTCAATATGAAAACATTTAATTACTGTATGAACTCTAATTCCCCAACTGAAACCTCTCACAAACACACACTCCTAAATCTAGTACACACACACACACACACACACACACACACACACACACACACACACACATTTCCCCAGTACTGACAACTCTCATCACTTCCACACACTGACAACTCCCTCCTGCTCCTCTCCCCACTGACACTGACAGCTCCCTCACAGTCACACACATCCTCCACCCCCCCACCCCCCCCACACACACACTGATAGCACACATGCACAAATCCCCCCCTCCTCGACACTAACTGTCACGGACTGCTTGGGCAGCAGGGGGCAGGCTCTGACTTGAAGTGCTGAAATTCAACAGCTCTCTCGAACTTGCAAGGCATGGCTGTGCAGCTGTCTCCAGCCATCTCCTTGCCCACTGTGTAATTTGTGGCGTTCTCTGATGTTCCCCGCTCTGCCTCTACAACCGGCACATAATGTACAGCAGTGGTGACTCCTGAGTATGGGCCTGGAGAACTCCGCCTACCGGGGGGTAGGGATTAATAATTTCAAAGGGGCAGAGCTAGGAGTGAAGCAGTGGACAGCAGTTGAGGGGCGTTTCAAACTGTAACAGGGTTGGGACAATTTCAGTATCCTTCCCTCACCGTCTAATTGGTCAGTCCCACGCTGATTGCCATAGCGCCCTTTTCGAGACTGCAGAACTCTATCCCTTAGCCACGGTTGGCACAGCTGGATGGTGCCCCTGGCAAGTGCCATCCTGGCCAAGGGGTAGATACGCCCCTGAGGGTCAGGGCCAGCAACAGAAATCTTGGGGCCAAGTACACTGATATCTCTGGGGCCCCCTCAACCCCCCCTTAACTTGGCAGAGGGATCTTTAAAAAAAAATGGAGCCTTTGACTCGGACCGTCAGTGAGGCCGGCAGGTGGTTTTCATACTGGGCTATCCAGCTCTTCGGTGGCGGTGGCAGGGACATTCAGAAAAGGGCCAGCACAGCAACATGCATAATAATGGCAATACAGTATGGACCACAGGGACTGGACAAAGTGATGGGGTAAAAGGAGGGGGGAGGGTTTAGTTGGCCTGTTAATTGTTTTCCTGCTTAAATTGAGCAGTTGGTGGATACACTTTAAAAAGCAATATTGGCACTGTGGCCCCATTATTTCTGTTCTTAATACTTGGAGCCCTGAACAAGTGTCCCCTTTGTCCCCCCTGTCACCGGGCCTGTTCAGGCGTTACCTATGGAGAAGCTGCGACATGACATCCTAGGACACGATACTGCACCATGCATCACCATTATATTTCAGTGTGCCTTGTCAATATTTAAATCTTGTTCTGTGTGACGTGAGTTGTAAATGGTTGAAAATCTCTGTGCTACAGTATCGTCACCATGTAGTTATAACAACACCGCAAAACCACCAAAAGACGTGTTTTGGTAGAGGGACTGCTGGAGGGGCCCATTGGGGCCCCCAGTTTGCTACCACACCCCAGTATACCTGTGCTGTAGCCAGTGGAAGGGGCACTATCTTCCCGGTGATCTCTTCGGGAAGATGGTGCCGCACATAGAAAGCAAAGACTCTGGCTGCACTCTCCTGCCCTCGCTCTAAGCAAGGTGATCGGGCCACAAAAGGACCCCTGTCGGACCCCTGCCGGACCCCGGCCTGTGGGCCACAAAAGGATGCATTGGGGGCGGCATGCGGCCCATGGGTTTGACACCCCTGCCCTAGAGTATCAAAATTTGTTTCACGGCACCCCTAGGCCAAAGTTTTTTTTATTGATAAATTCAGAAAAAAATATAAAATTAAGTAAATTGTGTTTATAGCATGTCATCCTCAGGTTCAGTTATGTTGTGAGGGAATGGTTTTGCCAATTTAATAAAGTATAAATAATTTTAATTGGTCCTGGACCACCAAACTATGCTACCAGTGCAAGAACCCCAGTTTGGAAACTACTGCCATAAAATAAACCTTTTTTGTTTTTTTTAAACTACATGTAATACACCTTAGAGCTCAGTTCCTAAAAGGTTTTAAACCCTTGCATACAGTAAACTACACATATTTAAAAATCCTACACCGGGCACAAGTGCTCACGGGCCAATTTCATGGCAGTCTCGGATAGGAGGGCATTGTGGATTCACCAAGGGAATGCTGATGCTGACTCCAAGAAGAAAGGGAGTCTCTTCCCTATGAAGGTGAAGCCTTGTTTGGCGACGGCCTAGTTAATTTGATCTCGGCAGCTCCCGCAGGTAAGTCATCCTTCTTGCCCTATGTTCCCTCTCAACGGATGAAGACGCATCATTATCTGACGCAGTCATTTCGGCCCAATAGATATGCAAGAAGTTAAGATTCCCCTTTCTTTGCAGGTAGAGAAAGGAAAAGAGGGAAGAGGTCTGTAGCCTCTTCAAGATCGCAGGAGCAGAGATCGTCCTCTGCTTCTGCCAAATCCACTGCATGACGCTGGGGCTCTCTTGCAGGAGCCCGCACCAGTGGGGGGCACGTCTAAAACTCTTCAGTCAGTTCTGGATTCATTCGGACCTGGACTCGTGGGTTTTACAAATAGTGTCCCAAGGGTACAAACTGGGGTTTCAAGACGTTCCCCCTCACCGATTGTTCAAATCAGCCTTAGTCAGCAGGGAGAAGGTTTTTATTCAAGCCTCTTCGTGGTCCCGAAGCCGGACGGCTCAGTCAGACCAATCTTAAATCTGAAATCCCTTAATTTCTACCTAAAGAAATTCAATTTCAAGATGGAATCTCTCAGGGTAGTGATCTCCAGTCCGGGGGATAAAGGAGATTTCATGGTTTTGGTAGACATAAAGGATGCCTACTTATATGTTCCCATTTAGCCACTGCATCAAGCTACCTGAGGTTTGCAATTCAGGATTGTCATTACCAATTTCAGACGTTGCCGTTTGGTCTGTCCACGGCTCCGAGGATTTTCACCAGGGTGATGGCGGAAATGATGGTTCTCCTTCGCAAGCAAGGAGTCACAATTATCCCGTACTTGGATGATCTCCTGATTAAGGCGAGATCCAGGGACCAGTTGGTGCAAAACATCTACTCTCCCTGACAGTTCTTCAACAACATGGTTGGCTCCTAAACTTGCCAAAATCGCAGTTGGTCCCAATGACGCGGTTGTTGTTTTTGGGAGTGATACTGGACACAGAAGAGGTTTTCTTCTAGTGGAAAGGCTCTGGAGATCCAGAGTCTGGTCAAACAAATTCTGAAACCAGCAAGAGTGTTAATCCATCAATGCATTCAGTTGCTGGGGAAGATGGTTGCGGCCTACGAGGCCATTCAGTTTGGCAGGTTCCATGCCAGAGTGTTCCAGTGGGACCTGTTGGACAAGTGGTCCGGATCCCACCTACACATGCACCGGAGGATAATCCTGTCTTCCAAGACCAGAATCTCACTCCATTGGTGGCTGCACAGTTCTCACCACCTAGAGGGGCGATGGTTCGGGATCCAGGACGGGATCCTAGGGACCACGGATGCAACCCTCCGAGGCTGGAGAGCAGTCACACAGGGGGAAAACATCCAAGGAAGATGGTCAAGTCTTCCTTGGATGTTTTCATCTCCACATAAATGTTCTGGAGTTAAGGGCCATTTAATAACTGCAGACACAGTACGCACTGGGACGGGTGCCCATCATCCTCTACGGACTAAGAGAAAAGGATTTACCGGTAGGTATTAAAATCCTATTTTCTCTAACGTCCTAGAGAATGCTGTGGACTCCGTAAGGACCATGGGGATAGACGGGCTCCGCAGGAGACATGGGCACTTTAAGAAAGACTTTAGTTCTGGGTGTGCACTGGCTCCTCCCTCTATGCCCCTCCTCCAGAACTCAGTTTGATACTGTACCCAGTGGAGACTGGGTGCTTTTCAGGAGCTCTCCTGAGCTTTCTGACAGAAAGTATTTTGTTAGGTTTTTAATTTTCAGGGAGCACTGCTGGCAACAGACTCCCTCATCGAGGGACTGAGGGGAGAGAAGCAGCCCTACTCTCTGAGTTGCAAGGTCCTGCTTCTTAGGCTACTGGACACCATTAGCTCCAGTGGGATTGGTACGCAGGATCTCACCCTCGCCATCCGTCCCAGAGCCGCGCCGCCGTCCCCCTCGCAGAGCCGGAAGATAGAAGCCGGGTGAGTATGAGAAGAAAAGAAGACTTCAGAGGCGGCAGAAGACTTCATGATCTTCACTGAGGTAACGCATAGCACTGCAGCTGTGCGCCTTTGCTCCCATACACCTCACATACTCCGGTCACTGTAAGGGTGCAGGGCGCAGGGGGGGCGCCCTGGGCAGCAATATAAACCTCTTTCGCAAAAATATAACATATATACAGCTGGGCACTTTATATATGTATAAGCCCCCACCAATTTTACAGTTTAAGCGGGACAGAAGCCCGCCTCCGAGGGGGCGGGGCTTCTCCCTCAGCACTCACCAGCGCCATTTTTTCTCCACAGCACAGCTGAGAGGAAGCTCCCCGGACTCTACCCTGCTTATACCACGTTAGACAAGAGGGTTGAAAAGAGGGGTGGGGGGGGCACATAATTCGCAAATTACATACAGCAGCACTACTGGGCAAACATTAAGTTACTGTTTTATTCCTGGGTTATATAGCGCTGGGGGGGGTGCTGGCATACTCTCTCTCTGTCTCTCCAAAGGGCCTTGTGGGGAAACTGTCTTCAGAAAAAGCATTCCCTGTGTGTGTAGTGTGTCGGTACACGTGTGTCGACATGTCTGAGGAAGAAGGCTATATTAGAGAGGAGCGGGAGCAAATGAATGTGGTGTCTCCGCCGACAGCTGATTGGATGGATATGTGGAATGTTTTAAATGCTAGTGTAAACTCATTGCACAAAAGATTAGACAAGGCAGAAGCTTTGGGACAGTCAGGGTTTCAACCCATGCCTGATCCTATGTTGCAGGGACTGTCAGGGTCTCATAAGCGCCCACTATCCCAGATTGTTGACACAGATACCGACACGGATTCTGACTCCAGTGTCGATTACGATGATGCAAAGTTACAGCCAAAATTGGCAAAATCCATTCGATTTATGATTATGGCAATAAAAGATGTTTTGCACATCACAGAGGAACCCCCTGTCGCTGACAAGAGGGTACATATGTACAAGGGAAAGAAGCCTGAGGTAACCTTTCCCCCCTCACACGAGCTGAACGAGTTATGTGAAAAAGCTTGGGAGTCTCCAGATAAAAGACTGCAGATTTCCAAAAGGATTCTTATGGCGTATCCTTTCCCATCAACGGATAGGTTACGATGGGAATGCTCCCCTAGGGTGGACAAAGCATTAACACGCTTATCCAAGAAGGTAGCCCTCCCGTCCCAGGATACGGCTACCTTCAAAGAGTGTGCTGACCGCAAACAGGAGATTACCCTGAAGTCCATTTATACACATTCAGGTACCTTACTCAGACCGGCAATTGCGTCGGCCTGGGTGTGTAGTGCTGTAGCGGCATGGACAAATACCTTATCTGAGGGGATGGATAGCCTAGACAAGGATACTATTTTATTGACCCTGGGGCATATAAGAGATGCTGTCCTATATATGTGTGTATGCAAACTACAGGTGGTGCTGCAGGGCCCACACCCTTTTACTTGTCTTGTAGAGCAGCTCTGAAGCTGTTACAGTGCCCAGCTGCTGCAAGAAATCAGCTTGAATGCTTCAGGGGCTTGGGCATGGCCAACATGAGCCCCACACCGAAAGAGGGTGGGGGTGTTTAATGCAAACTTGGGGTTATACAAGCGCCGCAAAAGGCCGCCATGCCCTGCATGCCCCTTTTCTCTTTTCATATACAGATGAGGGTTCCAGCCAACTTTGGCCCACTGCTTGGATGACATCACCGTATGCAAATCCGTCTGCTGCAGACCTTCCCCCAGGAATGCTTGCAATAGTTGTTGCATATGGTTTAATGTCTGAGGGTGCTTCAGTATTAGGCAGCCTTCCGCCCTCCCATGTTCATCTGAAAAGATGTGGTCTCCCTGCAGTTGTTGTCCCCAGACGAGAGTTCCCTTGTGCTTCCTCAGTTAAATCTCCTTAACTTGACGGGGGTGTGCCCGAGCAGCCGCCCTCCCCAGCCCTATCCCAACACATACTTATCTTGCATATGAGATCTCTTGATCATGAAGATAGTTCTCACAGGTTGAGGTTCATCCTGGCCCCGCTCCCCGCTGGAGAGCGCTGATGGGGACAGCAGCGGGGCTTCAGCAGAAGGGTGAGTATGTGTGGCCAGAGACCTCCCTTCCCATGTGCAGGCCTGCAGAGTCTGCCACGCAGGATTGGGCATGTGGCACTCTCCCTCCCAGGGGCTCTTCCAGATGTAGCTCCTCAGCAGTATTTTTCCCGGGCTGCGCGGCGCTCTCCCCGACTGGCATCCGCCCTGGAACACTGCCTTCCTCAACGCAACATCAGCAGGGGGCCCTGGCCTCATCAACATCCCAGTTCTTTCTCATGTATGTATCATGTATGTGTGTGTGATATATGTATGAATCATATATGTTTGTGATATATATATATATATGTATGTATCTATCTATCTATCGTATGTGTGTGTATATATATATGTATCTATCATGTATGTATGTATGTATCTATCTTGTATGTATGTGTTCTATCTATCTATCTATCTATCTATCTATCTATCTATCGTGTGTGTGATATATGTATGTATCTATCATGTATGTGTTATATGTATGTATCACACCTTCCTCTATACATATACATACATACATACATACATACATACATACACACACCTATATCTGTACGTACACTGACATACACACACCAACATCTATAGATTAACACGCTGACCCCTAAACGTACACCAACGTACCCACACCTGCATCTATACCTACACATGCTGACACGTGGACGTACACCGGCTTACCCACATGTGAATCTATACATACATGTGCTGACACCTGGACATACACTGATGTACCCACACCTAACATCTATACATATACATGCTAACACCTGGACGTATACAGACGTACCCACATTTGCATCCATGCATATATAGATGTAGGTGTGTGTACGTCAGTGTACGTCCAGGTGTCAACGCGTGTATGTATAGATGCAGGTGTGGGTACGTCTGTGTATGTCCAGGTGTCAGAATGTGTATGTATAGATGCAGGTGTGGGAACGTCAGTGTAGGTTCAGGTGTCAGCGCGTGTATGTATAGATGCAGGTGCTTGTATGTCCAGATGTCAGTGCATGTATGTATAGATGCAAGTGTGGGTACGTCGGTGTATGTCCATTTGTCAGCGCGTGTATATATAGATGCAGGTGCTTGTATGTTGGTGTATGTCCAGGTGTCAGCATGTGTATGTATAGATGCAGGTGTGGGAATGTTGGTGTATGTCCAGGTGTCAGGGCGTGTATGTATGGATATTAGGTGTGGGTACATCAGTGTATGTCCAGGTGTTAGCGCATGTATGTATAGATGCAGGATAATAATCACACAGCGTGCCCCCCACCAACCACAAACCTCCCCCACCCCCCTGTATGACATAAACACCGCTAATTCCACTTACACACAATAATTTCAGTTTGCGACCAGGAGCCGGCAATGTATGTGCACCCAAATGAAGCCACTGTACATGCCCTGCAGGCTGCTATGTACTGCAACAGGTGCAACAAATGTAAATGCCCTATCTTTAAAATGGGGCATATTTTACTAAATTAAAAAAACCTGTAACTTTCTGTAAAACCTTAACCCCAAAAGGCACTACACTAACATCGGGGTGTAGAGTTGGATCTTGATCCAAGGCACCAACAGGCTAAAGCTTTGACTGTTCCCAGGATGCCTTGCACCGCCTCCTCTACAACCCTGCCCAGTGGCGTAACTAGACCTTTGTGGGCCCCATAGCAAAATTCTGAATGGGCCCACCAGCACTCAACAAGAATGAGTGGCGTTTGGGGTCAGAAAAGTAGAGGGGAAGGGGTCTGACAGAGTAGGGGGCAGGACATGAATGAATAGAAATAGAATACTGAGAAACTGAGGTGTCCATTATATAAAGAAATACAGTATGTGTGTCTGTGTGTATATCACACACACACACATATAAGGGAAATTCAAATGCCCTCAATTATTGCGCCCATTACACTCTGGTTTAGGTGCACAAAGCACCTAAACCTGAATAAAGTAATGGGCGCGATCATGAAAAGACACCGTTTGGTTGCCCAAATGGGTCTCTTTGCACACATTTCAGCTTGTTTCCCCTGGGGGTAGCGAGCTGAAATAAACATGTCGCACCCGTTGGCAGCAACATTAGAATAGCTGCTGACGGGCAGTAAGATTAGCGACCCTAGTGGCCGACACAAACACCGGGCCCATCTAGGAGTGGCACTGCAGTGTCACGCAGGATGTCCCTTCCAAAAAACCCTCCCCAATCAGCACATGATGCAAAGAAAAAGAAAAGAAAAAAGAGGTGCAAGATGGAATTATCCTTGGGCCCTCCCACCCACCCTTATGTTGTATAAACAAAACAGGACATGCACACTTTAACCAACCCATCATTTCAGTGACAGGGTCTGCCACACGACTGTGACTGATATGACGGGTTGGTTTGGACCCCCCCCAAAAAAGAAGCAATTAATCTCTCCTTGCACAAACTGGCTCTACAGAGGCAAGATGTCCACCTCATCTTCACCCTCCGATATATCACCGTGTACATCCCCCTCCTCACAGATTATCAATTCGTCCCCACTGGAATCCACCATCTCAGCTCCCTGTGTACTTTGTGGAGGCAATTGCTGCTGGTCAATGTCTCCGCGGAGGAATTGATTATAATTCATTTTAATGAACATCATCTTCTCCACATTTTCTGGATGTAACCTCGTACGCCGATTGCTGACAAGGTGAGCGGCGGCACTAAACACTCTTTCGGAGTACACACTTGTGGGAGGGCAACTTAGGTAGAATAAAGCCAGTTTGTGCAAGGGCCTCCAAATTGCCTCTTTTTCCTGCCAGTATAAGTACGGACTGTGTGACGTGCCTACTTGGATGCGGTCACTCATATAATCCTCCACCATTCTATCAATGTTGAGAGAATCATATGCAGTGACAGTAGACGACATGTCCGTAATCGTTGTCAGGTCCTTCAGTCCGGACCAGATGTCAGCATCAGCAGTCGCTCCAGACTGCCCTGCATCACCGCCAGCGGGTGGGCTCGGAATTCTGAGCCTTTTCCTCGCACCCCCAGTTGCGGGAGAATGTGAAGGAGGAGATGTTGACAGGTCGCGTTCCGCTTGACTTGACAATTTTGTCACCAGCAGGTCTTTCAACCCCAGCAGACCTGTGTCTGCCGGAAAGAGAGATCCAAGGTAGGCTTTAAATCTAGGATCGAGCACGGTGGCCAAAATGTAGTGCTCTGATTTCAACAGATTGACCACCCGTGAATCCTTGTTAAGCGAATTAAGGGCTGCATCCACAAGTCCCACATGCCTAGCGGAATCGCTCCGTGTTAGCTCCTTCTTCAATGCCTCCAGCTTCTTCTGCAAAAGCCTGAAGAGGGGAATGACCTGACTCAGGCTGGCAGTGTCTGAACTGACTTCACGTGTGGCAAGTTCAAAGGGCATCAGAACCTTGCACAACGTTGAAATCATTCTCCACTGCACTTGAGACAGGTGCATTCCATCTCCTATATCGTGCTCAATTGTATAGGCTTGAATGGCCTTTTGCTGCTCCTCCAACCTCTGAAGCATATAGAGGGTTGAATTCCACCTCGTTACCACTTCTTGCTTCAGATGATGGCAGGGCAGGTTCAGTAGTTTTTGGTGGTGCTCCAGTCTTCTGTACGTGGTGCCTGTACGCCGAAAGTGTCCCGCAATTTTTCTGGCCACCGACAGCATCTCTTGCACGCCCCTGTCGTTTTTTAAAAAATTCTGCACCACCAAATTCAAGGTATGTGCAAAACATGGGACGTGCTGGAATTTGCCCATATTTAATGCACACACAATATTGCTGGCGTTGTCCGATGCCACAAATCCACAGGAGAGTCCAATTGGGGTAAGCCATTCCGCGATGATCTTCCTCAGTTGCCGTAAGAGGTTTTCAGCTGTGTGCGTATTCTGGAAAGCGGTGATACAAAGCGTAGCCTGCCTAGGAAAGAGTTGGCGTTTGCGAGATGCTGCTACTGGTGCCGCCGCTGCTGTTCTTGCGGCGGGAGTCCATACATCTACCCAGTGGGCTGTCACAGTCATATAGTCCTGACCCTGCCCTGCTCCACTTGTCCACATGTCCGTGGTTAAGTGGACATTGGGTACAACTGCATTTTTTAGGACACTGGTGAGTCTTTTTCTGACGTCCGTGTACATTCTCGGTATCGCCTGCCTAGAGAAGTGGAACCTAGATGGTATTTGGTAACGGGGGCACACTGCCTCAATAAATTGTCTAGTTCCCTGTGAACTAACGGCAGATACCGGACGCACGTCTAACACCAACATAGTTGTCAAGGACTCAGTTATCCGCTTTGCAGTAGGATGACTGCTGTGATATTTCATCTTCCTCGCAAAGGACTGTTGAACAGTCAATTGCTTACTGGAAGTAGTACAAGTGGGCTTACGACTTCCCCTCTGGGATGACCATCGACTCCCAGCGGCAACAACAGCAGCGCCAGCAGCAGTAGGCGTTACACGCAAGGATGCATCGGAGGAATCCCAGGCAGGAGAGGACTCGTCAGACTTGCCAGTGACATGGCCTGCAGGACTATTGGCATTCCTGGGGAAGGAGGAAATTGACACTGAGGGAGTTGGTGGGGTGGTTTGCGTGAGCTTGGTTACAAGAGGAAGGGATTTACTGGTCAGTGGACTGCTTCCGCTGTCACCCAAAGTTTTTGAACTTGTCACTGACTTATTATGAATGCGCTGCAGGTGACGTATAAGGGAGGATGTTCCGAGGTGGTTAACGTCCTTACCCCTACTTATTACAGCTTGACAAAGGGAACACACGGCTTGACACCTGTTGTCCGCATTTCTGGTGAAATACCTCCACACCGAAGAGCTGATTTTTTTGGTATTTTCACCTGGCATGTCAACGGCCATATTCCTCCCACGGACAACAGGTGTCTCCCCGGGTGCCTGACTTAAACAAACCACCTCACCATCAGAATCCTTCTGGTCAATTTCCTCCCCAGCGCCAGCAACACCCATATCCTCCTCATCCTGGTGTACTTCAACACTGACATCTTCAATCTGACTATCAGGAACTAGAGATGAGCGCCTGAAATTTTTCGGGTTTTGTGTTTTGGTTTTGGGTTCGGTTCCGCGGCCGTGTTTTGGGTTCGACCGCGTTTTGGCAAAACCTCACCGAATTTTTTTTGTCGGATTCGGGTGTGTTTTGGATTCGGGTGGTTTTTTCAAAAAACCCTAAAAAACATCTTAAAACATTGAATTTGGGGGTCATTTTGATCCCATAGTATTATGAACCTCAATAACCATAATTAACACTCATTTTCAGTCTATTCTGAACACCTTACACCTCACAATATTATTTTTAGTCCTAAAATTTGCACCGAGGTCGCTGGATGACTAAGCTCAGCGACCCTAGTGGCCGACACAAACACCGGGCCCATCTAGGAGTGGCACTGCAGTGTCACGCAGGATGTCCCTTCCAAAAAACCCTCCCCAAACAGCACATGACGCAAAGAAAAAAAGAGGCGCAATGAGGTAGCTGTGTGAGTAAGATTAGCGACCCTAGTGGCCGACACAAACACCGGGCCCATCTAGGAGTGGCACTGCAGTGTCACGCAGGATGTCCCTTCCAAAAAACCCTCCCCAAACAGCACATGACGCAAAGAAAAAAAGAGGCGCAATGAGGTAGCTGTGTGAGTAAGATTAGCGACCCTAGTGGCCGACACAAACACCTGGCCCATCTAGGAGTGGCACTGCAGTGTCACGCAGGATGTCCCTTCCAAAAAACCCTCCCCAAACAGCACATGACGCAAAGAAAAAAAGAGGCGCAATGAGGTAGCTGACTGTGTGAGAAAGATAAGCGACCCTAGTGGCCGACACAAACACCGGGCCCATCTAGGAGTGGCACTGCAGTGTCACGCAGGATGTCCCTTCCAAAAAACCCTCCCCAAACAGCACATGACGCAAAGAAAAATAAAAGAAAAAAGAGGTGCAAGATGGAATTGTCCTTGGGCCCTTCCCACCCACCCTTATGTTGTATAAACAAAACAGGACATGCACACTTTAACCAACCCATCATTTCAGTGACAGGGTCTGCCACACGACTGTGACTGAAATGACGGGTTGGTTTGGACCCCCACCAAAAAAGAAGCAATTAATCTCTCCTTGCACAAACTGGCTCTACAGAGGCAAGATGTCCACCTCATCATCATCCTCCGATATATCACCGTGTACATCCCCCTCCTCACAGATTATCAATTCGTCCCCACTGGAATCCACCATGTCAGCTCCCTGTGTACTTTGTGGAGGCAATTGCTGCTGGTCAATGTCTCCGCGGAGGAATTGATTATAATTCATTTTAATGAACATCATCTTCTCCACATTTTCTGGATGTAACCTCGTACGCCGATTGCTGACAAGGTGAGCGGCGGCACTAAACACTCTTTCGGAGTACACACTTGTGGGAGGGCAACTTAGGTAGAATAAAGCCAGTTTGTGCAAGGGCCTCCAAATTGCCTCTTTTTCCTGCCAGTATAAGTACGGACTGTGTGACGTGCCTACTTGGATGCGGTCACTCATATAATCCTCCACCATTCTATCAATGGTGAGAGAATCATATGCAGTGACAGTAGACGACATGTCCGTAATGGTTGTCAGGTCCTTCAGTCCGGACCAGATGTCAGCATCAGCAGTCGCTCCAGACTGCCCTGCATCACCGCCAGCGGGTGGGCTCGGAATTCGGATTTGGGATTTCGAAGAATGCACAGTTCTTTGCTGTGCTGCTTTTGCCAGCTTGAGTCTTTTCATTTTTCTAGCGAGAGGCTGAGTGCTTCCATCCTCATGTGAAGCTGAACCACTAGCCATGAACATAGGCCAGGGCCTCAGCCGTTCCTTGCCACTCCGTGTGGTAAATGGCATATTGGCAAGTTTACGCTTCTCCTCCGACAATTTTATTTTAGGTTTTGGAGTCCTTTTTTTTCTGATATTTGGTGTTTTGGATTTGACATGCTCTGTACTATGACATTGGGCATCGGCCTTGGCAGACGACGTTGCTGGCATTTCATCGTCTCGGCCATGACTAGTGGCAGCAGCTTCAGCACGAGGTGGAAGTGGATCTTGATCTTTCCCTAATTTTGGAACCTCAACTTTTTTGTTCTCCATATTTTATAGGCAGAACTAAAAGGCACCTCAGGTAAACAATGGAGATGGATGGATTGGATACTAGTATACAATTATGGACGGACTGCCACGGTTAGGTGGTATAAAAAAACCACGGTTAGGTGGTATATAATACAATTATGGATGGACGGACTGCCTGCCGAGTTCCGACACAGAGGTAGCCACAGCCGTGAACTACCGCACTGTACACTGGTTGATAAAGAGATAGTAGTATACTCGTAACAACTAGTATGACACTATGACGACGGTATAAAGAATGAAAAAAAAACCACGGTTAGGTGGTATATATTATAATAATAATACAATTATGGATGGACGGACTGCCTGCCGACTGCCGACACAGAGGTAGCCACAGCCGTGAACTACCGCACTGTACACTGGTTGATAAAGAGATAGTAGTATACTCGTAACAACTAGTATGACACTATGACGACGGTATAAAGAAAGAAAAAAAAATACCACGGTTAGGTGGTATATATTGTAATACAATTATGGATGGACGGACTGCCTGCCGAGTTCCGACTGCCGACACAGAGGTAGCCACAGCCGTGAACTACCGCACTGTACTGTGTCTGCTGCTAATATAGACTGGTTGATAAAGAGATAGTATACAATACATACAACAATATACTACTATACTGGTGGTCAGGCACTGGTCACCACTAGTCACACTGGCAGTGGCACTCCTGCAGCAAAAGTGTGCACTGTTTAATTTTAAATTAATATAATATTATGTACTCCTGGGGGCTCCTGCTATAACAACCTGCAGTGCTCCCCAGTCTCCCCCACAATTATTATAAGCTTTGCCTTTTATACATTGATGTGCAGCACACTGGGCTGAGCTGAGTGCACACAGACTGAGTCACACTGTGTGACTGGCTGCTGCTGTGTATCGTTTTTTTTCAGGCAGAGAACGGATATAGCAGAGAACGGATATATTATATTAAAATAAATAAAAGTTAACTAACAACAACTGCACTGGTCACTGTGGTAAACTCTGTCTGACTCTGCACAATCTCTCTCTCTCTTCTAATCTAATTTCTAATGGAGAGGACGCCAGCCACGTCCTCTCCCTATCAATCTCAATGCACGTGTGAAAATGGCGGCGACGCGCGGCTCCTTATATAGAATCCGAGTCTCGCGAGAATCCGACAGCGTCATGATGACGTTCGGGCGCGCTCGGGTTAACCGAGCAAGGCGGGAGGATCCGAGTCTGCTCGGACCCGTGAAAAAAACATGAAGTTCGTGCGGGTTCGGTTTCAGAGAAACCGAACCCGCTCATCTCTATCAGGAACTGGACTGCGGGTGCTCCTTCCAGCACTTGCAGGGGGCGTGCAAATGGTGGAAGGCGCATGCTCTTCACGTCCAGTGTTGGGAAGGTCAGGCATCGCAACCGACACAATTGGACTCTCCTTGTGGATTTGGGATTTCAAAGAACGCACAGTTCTTTGCGGTGCTTTTGCCAGCTTGAGTCTTTTCAGTTTTCTAGCGAGAGGCTGAGTGCTTCCATCCTCATGTGAAGCTGAACCACTAGCCATGAACATAGGCCAGGGCCTCAGCCGTTCCTTGCCACTCCGTGTGGTAAATGGCATATTGGCAAGTTTACGCTTCTCCTCCGACAATTTTATTTTAGGTTTTGGAGTCCTTTTTTTTTCTGATATTTGGTGTTTTGGATTTGACATGCTCTGTACTATGACATTGGGCATCGGCCTTGGCAGACGACGTTGCTGGCATTTCATCGTCTCGGCCATGACTAGTGGCAGCAGCTTCAGCACGAGGTGGAAGTGGATCTTGATCTTTCCCTAATTTTGGAACCTCAACTTTTTTGTTCTCCATATTTTATAGGCAGAACTAAAAGGCACCTCAGGTAAACAATGGAGATGGATGGATTGGATACTAGTATACAATTATGGACGGACTGCCACGGTTAGGTGGTATAAAAAAACCACGGTTAGGTGGTATATATTGTAATACAATTATGGATGGACGGACTGCCTGCCGAGTGCCGACACAGAGGTAGCCACAGCCGTGAACTACCGCACTGTACACTGGTTGATAAAGAGATAGTAGTATACTCGTAACAACTAGTATGACTGACTATGACGGTATAAAGAATGAAAAAAAAACCACGGTTAGGTGGTATATATTGTAATACAATTATGGATGGACGGACTGCCTGCCGAGTTCCGACACAGAGGTAGCCACAGCCGTGAACTACCGCACTGTACACTGGTTGATAAAGAGATAGTAGTATACTCGTAACAACTAGTATGACTGACTATGACGGTATAAAGAATGAAAAAAAAACCACGGTTAGGTGGTATATATTATAATACAATTATGGATGGACGGACTGCCTGCCGACTGCCGACACAGAGGTAGCCACAGCCGTGAACTACCGCACTGTACACTGGTTGATAAAGAGATAGTAGTATACTCGTAACAACTAGTATGACTGACTATGACGGTATAAAGAATGAAAAAAAAACCACGGTTAGGTGGTATATATTGTAATACAATTATGGATGGACGGACTGCCTGCCGAGTTCCGACACAGAGGTAGCCACAGCCGTGAACTACCGCACTGTACACTGGTTGATAAAGAGATAGTAGTATACTCGTAACAACTAGTATGACTGACTATGACGGTATAAAGAATGAAAAAAAAACCACGGTTAGGTGGTATATATTATAATACAATTATGGATGGACGGACTGCCTGCCGACTGCCGACACAGAGGTAGCCACAGCCGTGAACTACCGCACTGTACACTGGTTGATAAAGAGATAGTAGTATACTGGTAACAACTAGTATGACACTATGACGGTATAAAGAATGAAAAAAAAAACACGGTTAGGTGGTATATATTATAATAATACAATTATGGATGGACGGACTGCCTGCCGAGTTCCGACACAGAGGTAGCCACAGCCGTGAACTACCGCACTGTACACTGGTTGATAAAGAAATAGTAGTATACTCGTAACAACTAGTATGACTGACTATGACGGTATAAAGAATGAAAAAAAAACCACGGTTAGGTGGTATATATTGTAATACAATTATGGATGGACGGACTGCCTGCCGAGTTCCGACACAGAGGTAGCCACAGCCGTGAACTACCGCACTGTACACTGGTTGATAAAGAGATAGTAGTATACTCGTAACAACTAGTATGACTGACTATGACGGTATAAAGAATGAAAAAAAAACCACGGTTAGGTGGTATATATTATAATACAATTATGGATGGACGGACTGCCTGCCGACTGCCGACACAGAGGTAGCCACAGCCGTGAACTACCGCACTGTACACTGGTTGATAAAGAGATAGTAGTATACTCGTAACAACTAGTATGACACTATGACGGTATAAAGAATGAAAAAAAAACCACGGTTAGGTGGTATATATTATAATAATACAATTATGGATGGACGGACTGCCTGCCGAGTTCCGACACAGAGGTAGCCACAGCCGTGAACTACCGCACTGTACACTGGTTGATAAAGAGATAGTAGTATACTCGTAACAACTAGTATGACTGACTATGACGGTATAAAGAATGAAAAAAAAACCACGGTTAGGTGGTATATATTGTAATACAATTATGGATGGACGGACTGCCTGCCGAGTTCCGACACAGAGGTAGCCACAGCCGTGAACTACCGCACTGTACACTGGTTGATAAAGAGATAGTAGTATACTCGTAACAACTAGTATGACTGACTATGACGGTATAAAGAATGAAAAAAAAACCACGGTTAGGTGGTATATATTGTAATACAATTATGGATGGACGGACTGCCTGCCGAGTTCCGACACAGAGGTAGCCACAGCCGTGAACTACCGCACTGTACACTGGTTGATAAAGAGATAGTAGTATACTCGTAACAACTAGTATGACTGACTATGACGGTATAAAGAATGAAAAAAAAACCACGGTTAGGTGGTATATATTATAATACAATTATGGATGGACGGACTGCCTGCCGAGTTCCGACACAGAGGTAGCCACAGCCGTGAACTACCGCACTGTACACTGGTTGATAAAGAGATAGTAGTATACTCGTAACAACTAGTATGACTGACTATGACGGTATAAAGAATGAAAAAAAAACCACGGTTAGGTGGTATATATTATAATACAATTATGGATGGACGGACTGCCTGCCGACTGCCGACACAGAGGTAGCCACAGCCGTGAACTACCGCACTGTACACTGGTTGATAAAGAGATAGTAGTATACTCGTAACAACTAGTATGACACTATGACGGTATAAAGAATGAAAAAAAAACCACGGTTAGGTGGTATATATTATAATAATACAATTATGGATGGACGGACTGCCTGCCGAGTTCCGACACAGAGGTAGCCACAGCCGTGAACTACCGCACTGTACACTGGTTGATAAAGAAATAGTAGTATACTCGTAACAACTAGTATGACTGACTATGACGGTATAAAGAATGAAAAAAAAACCACGGTTAGGTGGTATATATTGTAATACAATTATGGATGGACGGACTGCCTGCCGAGTTCCGACACAGAGGTAGCCACAGCCGTGAACTACCGCACTGTACACTGGTTGATAAAGAGATAGTAGTATACTCGTAACAACTAGTATGACTGACTATGACGGTATAAAGAATGAAAAAAAAACCACGGTTAGGTGGTATATATTATAATACAATTATGGATGGACGGACTGCCTGCCGACTGCCGACACAGAGGTAGCCACAGCCGTGAACTACCGCACTGTACACTGGTTGATAAAGAGATAGTAGTATACTCGTAACAACTAGTATGACACTATGACGGTATAAAGAATGAAAAAAAAACCACGGTTAGGTGGTATATATTATAATAATACAATTATGGATGGACGGACTGCCTGCCGAGTTCCGACACAGAGGTAGCCACAGCCGTGAACTACCGCACTGTACACTGGTTGATAAAGAGATAGTAGTATACTCGTAACAACTAGTATGACTGACTATGACGGTATAAAGAATGAAAAAAAAACCACGGTTAGGTGGTATATATTGTAATACAATTATGGATGGACGGACTGCCTGCCGAGTTCCGACACAGAGGTAGCCACAGCCGTGAACTACCGCACTGTACACTGGTTGATAAAGAGATAGTAGTATACTCGTAACAACTAGTATGACTGACTATGACGGTATAAAGAATGAAAAAAAAACCACGGTTAGGTGGTATATATTGTAATACAATTATGGATGGACGGACTGCCTGCCGAGTTCCGACACAGAGGTAGCCACAGCCGTGAACTACCGCACTGTACACTGGTTGATAAAGAGATAGTAGTATACTCGTAACAACTAGTATGACTGACTATGACGGTATAAAGAATGAAAAAAAAACCACGGTTAGGTGGTATATATTATAATACAATTATGGATGGACGGACTGCCTGCCGACTGCCGACACAGAGGTAGCCACAGCCGTGAACTACCGCACTGTACACTGGTTGATAAAGAGATAGTAGTATACTCGTAACAACTAGTATGACACTATGACGGTATAAAGAATGAAAAAAAAACCACGGTTAGGTTGTGCTGCCTCAGTTGAATCTCCTTTACTTGACAGAGATGTGCCTGAGCAGCGGCCCTCCCCAGCCCTATCCCAAATCATACTTATTTTGCATAGGAGATACCATGGTCATGAAGATTGTTCTCCCAGGGTGAGGTTCATTCATTGCATTCTGGGTATGCTGACCCCTGTGATTTCCCCAAATGTGGGAAACTCGACTGCATTATTTGTGGTAGTGGGGGACTGTGTTTGTGCTTTCCTCTGGTCAGCTCTGGTAAAAGCCAGATTTCTGTGTCTCAGATCTTCCTCTAGCCTTGTTCTTCTTTCGAGAGTTCTCTTGTGCTGCCTCAGTTGGATCTCCTTCACTTGACAGGGGGGTGCCCGAGCAGCGACCCTCCTCAGCTCTTGCCCAACTCCTACTTACCTGCCAGGTATGATCAGGAAGGTGCTTCTCCCAGGGCAAGGCTCACCCATTGCACTCTGGGTGTGCTGCATCTGCGATTTCCCCAAATGTGGGACACTTGACTGCATAATTTGTGTTTCCTCTGGTCGGCTCTCATATAATTCAGATCTCTTTGTCTCAGGTCTCTAATGCTAATGGCTGATTAGAATAAATGCCGTGCAGCTGCCTTGCTGCACGGCCAGAGAGCAGGTGAATATCTTAATTTCCTAAAGCCTAGCAACGGGGAATGCGGTCCGCCAGTGGCGTCCCCGTTGCTAGGGTCCGTGCGGCTCAGCGCGCCCGGCGTCTAGCGTTGCTAGGGAGCCGGCGGCTGTACGTGCACGGCATCTCTAGTTGCTAGGCGCCGGGCCGCGCAGACCATCAAGCGGACCCCGGCGCCAAACAGTACCCCCCCCTTGAGGAGGGGTCAAGGAACCCCTAAAGCCAGGTTTCTGAGGAAATTCCCGAAAAAATGCCCTCTTGAGCCTCGGGGCATGAAGATCCTTATCCAGGACCCAAGACCTTTCCTCCGGACCATAGCCTTTCCAGTGAACCAGAAAATACAGCCGATCCCGGGACAATTTGGAATCGAGAACCTTCTCTACCAAGAACTCCTGTTGTCCCTGTACATCTACTGGAGATCTACCCTGAGAGATCTTCCGAGGAAATCTACTGGAAGAAACGTATTGTTTCAACAGGGAACAATGAAACGTATTTCCAATCCGGAGAGATCTTGGTAAACGTAACCGAAAGGCAACTGGGTTGACTCTTTTAATAATAAGAAATGGCCCAATAAATTTGGGTCCCAGTCTAGCTGAGGATTGTCGAAGCCTGATGTTGCGAGTCGACAACCACACCCTATCTCCCACCTTAAAAGTGCAAGGACGTCGGAGCCTGTCAGAAAATTTCTTCTCTCGAAAGGCCGCTTTTCTGAGAGCAAGGTGCACCTTTTTCCAAATGGCTCTGAGATGGGAGGTTAAGGTAAGCGAGGAGACTGAGGAATGATGAAAAAAAGAATTAGCTCTGGGGTGAAAACCAAAAACTGAAAAGAATGGAGACTCTTTAGTGGAGGAATGACAAGAATTATTGTAAGCAAATTCAGCCAACGGAAGAAACTCGGACCAATCATTCTGGAGTTTGGCTGAATACAAGCGCAAATATTGTTTCAATGATTGGTTAACTCGTTCGGTTTGCCCGTTGGATTGTGGGTGGTAACCGGATGTTAACGACAATTTCATCTTCAATGAGGCACAAAAACATTTCCAGAATTGTGCGATGAATTGTGGACCCCGATCAGAAACAATATCAGTAGGCAACCCATGAAGCCTGAATACATGGCGGAGAAACAAAACTGCCAACCCTTGGGCAGAAGGCAATCGGGGAAGAGCAATAAAATGAGCCATTTTACTAAAACGGTCCACTACCACCCATATGACTCGGAATCCGGCTGAAAGGGGAAGGTCAACCACAAAATCCATAGAAATATGAGACCATGGCCTGAGAGGAACATTTAAGGGCATAAGTTGCCCGATGGGCAAGGAACGGGGAACCTTATGCTGTGCACAAACCTGACATGAATAAACAAATTCCTTGACGTCTTTAGAAAGACCAGGCCACCATACTGAGCGAGAGACTAACTCCAATGTCTTAGAGACTCCTGGATGCCCTGAAACTTTGTTATCATGGAATTCCGTTAAAACAGTAACTCTCAAAAACTCAGGGACGTAAAGACGACCAGCAGGAGTAATTCTAGGAGCTTGGTGTTGAAGCTGTTTTAACTGGGTAAATAAATCTTGTGTGAGGCCCGCCCAGATGACCGAAGATGGAAGTATGGGGGTAACAGGATTGTTATTGTGAACCGGAAGAAAGCTATGTGACAGGGCATCAGCCTTAGTATTCTTGGAACCAGGCCTGAAAGTGATTATAAATTTGAAACGCGTAAAAAATAATGCCCAACGTGCCTGCCGGGCATTAAGCCGCTTAGCCGATTCAATGTATTGCAGGTTCTTATGGTCAGTCAATACCGAAATAGTATGTTTTGCTCCCTCCAGCCAATGCCTCCACTCCTCGAAAGCCCATTTTACCGCCAGTAACTCCCGATTACCAACGTCATAGTTGGATTCAGCGGAGGAGAATTTCCTGGACATAAAGGCACAAGGATGTAACTCCAGAGACTCCGGATCCTTTTGAGAAAGGATAGCCCCCACTCCAACCTCCAAGGCATCAACCTCCACCACAAAGGGCAATTCCGGATTAGGATGTCTGAGGACTGGAGCCGAGACAAAGGCTTGTTTCAAGGCCCGGAAGGACAACTCAGCTTCATGCGACCAGTTGGTAGGATCCGCTCCTTTCTTTGTCAGAGCTACAATGGGAGCAACCAGGTCAGAAAAAGAATGAATGAACCTCCTATAATAATTCGCAAACCCTAAAAAACGCTTAATTGCTTTTAAATTGGTGGGTTGCGCCCAACTAAGGATGGCCTGGAGTTTCTTTGGTTCCATGGAAAATCCCTGAGGGGAAATTATGTACCCTAAAAAAGATACTTCCGTGACATGAAACTCACACTTCTCCAGCTTGGCATATAAATGATTCTCACATAACTTTTGAAGAACCAGACGCACCTGGGTAACATGTTGTTCCATTGATTTAGAAAAAATCAGGATGTCGTCTAAGTAAACGACCACGAATTTCCCTAGGAAGTCACGGAGCACATCGTTAATGAGGTCTTGAAAAACTGCCGGAGCATTGGACAGGCCGAACGGCATCACCAGGTATTCGTAGTGACCCGACTGAGTACTGAAGGCCGTTTTCCACTCATCTCCAGATTTAATTCGGATGAGGTTGTACGCTCCTCTAAGGTCAATTTTAGAAAAAATCACAGCAGAACGTAACTGATCAAAGAGTACAGAAATCAACGGCAAAGGATAGGTGTTTTTAACTGAGATCTTATTCAGGGCTCTAAAATCAATGCAAGGTCTAAGCGAGCCATCCTTTTTCTCCACAAAGAAGAAGCCTGCACTTAAAGGAGATTTTGATGGTCTAATAAATCCTTTCTCAAGGCTCTCCTTTACATAATCATTCATAGCCGCAGTTTCTGGCCCGGATAATGCATATAATCTTCCCTTTGGCAATGCGGCACCAGGAATTAACTCAATAGCACAATCATAAGGCCGATGGGGAGGCAGAATGTCCGCATTGCCTTTGGAGAAAACATCAGCAAACTCCTGGTATTCCACCGGAATGAGTTCTGGAATGATAGCTGCTACTCTGACTGGAAACGTGATACATTCCTTATCACAAAAAGTACCCCAATGTGAAATCTCCCCCGACCGCCAATCAATGGTGGGATTATGAAAGGCCAGCCAAGGGTGACCCAGAACAACTGGAACTGCTGGGCAATATGTAAGAAAGAACTCGATTTTCTCGGAATGTAGAGCTCCTACTGTAAGTAGTGCAGGGGGTGTACGGAGAGAAATAATCCCATTAGACAGCGGACTCCCATCTAAGCCATGCATGGTGACACACCTACCCAAAGGTAACTGAGGAATGCCTAAGGCCTTAGCCCAAGTTAAATCCATAAAGTTTCCTGCAGCTCCACTGTCAACAAAAGCCGACACCGAAGAACTGAGGCTGCCATAGGAAACTTTAACTGGGACTAAAAGGGAGTTATTCGAGGAGATAAGCTGCAGACCTAGGTGAACCCCCTCACAATTCACCTGGTCAAAGCGTTTCCCGACTTGTTCGGACAATTACGAGCAAAATGTCCCTTACCCCCACAGTACAGACAAAGACCAGAATTTTGCCTTCTGGCTCTTTCTTCAGGAGACAGCCGGGAGAGACCCATCTGCATGGTCTCCTCTACGTCTTCAGGAATGGAATTTACACACGGACTTGACCTTACAGGTGCTCCTTTTTCAGCCCTCCGCTCTCTGAGACGACGATCAATCTTAATAGAAAGCTCCATGAGTTTATCGAGAGTCTCAGGAGCGGGGTACTGAAGGAGACTGTCTTTTATAGACTCTGATAAGCCGAGGCGAAACTGACTGCGCAGGGCTGGGTCATTCCAGCCACAGTCGTTCGACCAACGGCGAAACTCCGTACAATAAACCTCTGCAGGATTTCTACCCTGTCTGAGAGCGCGCAACTGACTTTCAGCGGACGCCTCTCTATCAGGGTCATCATACAAGAGCCCTAAAGACTCAAAAAAAGCGTCAACTGACAACAATGCCGGATCCTCTGCTCTTAAACCAAATGCCCAGGTCTGAGGATCCCCCTGGAGCAAAGAAATAATAAACCCGACCCGCTGAGATTCAGTACCCGAGGAAGTCGGTCTTAAACGAAAATAAAGTTTACAGGATTCTTTAAAATTAAAAAACTCTTTTCTATCACCAGAAAAACGGTCAGGCAAATGCATCTTTGGTTCAGGGACTACCCTTGGGGAAGCTCGCAAAAGATCTTCCTGCGACTTCACCCGAAGAGAAAGATCCTGAACCATCTGAGTAAGTTCTTGAATCTGGCTGACTAAGAGCTGACCAGGATTTGGCACTAAACCTGTTGGATTCATGAGGCCGATAAACTCTCACAAAACTGAATGAGAAAAAATTAAACCCCGTTTAATTTTAAGTTTTGGTATGGCCGGTAATAATGTTATGATTCCAGCACTCTGGTCAGAGAAGATCTTATGGCAAGGACTGGAGCACTGGAACGGAATGCTGGGGAAGGGAGCAGGACAGGAAAATAGCCCCTGGCGCCCTAACTCTGTTGTCTTACCCGTGTTGTCAGAAATCCCCTGCGAGACTATGGTTTCTTGAGCCCTTGGCAGCCGCGTTTGAAGGGCGGATTATGTCTGCCCAACTTCGATGCCCCCCGGTCTTAATGAGAGACAAAGGGAAACCCGAGACAGGGTGATAACAAGAGGCCCTCTAACTAAACAACCAGGCCAGGGGCTAAGCAAACTCAAAACTATAATATGTGCGGAGAAACCGCCAGGAAAAAGGACAACCAAAATATCCACTTGTCCAATTCTCCTACCCGGCACCGCCAAGTACCAGAGAGGACTTGTGGAAGCGGAACCCTCCGCAAATGCTCCAAACACAAAATATAAAAGGTAAAGCGGCTGAGCCGCAACACACGGCAGAGCCGCAACTCACGAACACCACTGGATATAAAACGGTGATCAGTCAGGACTCCAGGGAACCAAACGACCTCTTGGGATGAGATGACAACTCCCGAATACCGGACTTCTGCGGACTGGAATGACCGGATACAGCAGGACTGGAAACAGACTCTCAGCAAACAAAGGCAGCATGCAGGAAGCTATTACCGGCGTCTGTGAGAAGCCCTGGGAGTGTATTTAACAAGGAGTCCTCCAATCAGCTGCTAAAGGCTGATTAGAATAAATGCCGTGCAGCTGCCTTGCTGCACGGCCAGAGAGCAGGTGAATATCTTAATTTCCTAAAGCCTAGCAACGGGGAACGCGGTCCGCCAGTGGCGTCCCCGTTGCTAGGGTCCGTGCGGCTCAGCGCGCCCGGCGTCTAGCGTTGCTAGGGAGCCGGCGGCTGTACGTGCACGGCGTCTCTAGTTGCTAGGCGCCGGGCCGCGCAGACCATCAAGCGGACCCCGGCGCCTAACAGTATGACTCCCAAAAACAACAACCGCGTCATTGGGACCAACTGCGATTTTGGCAAGTTTAGGAGCCAACCATGTTGTTGAAGAACTGTCAGGGAGAGTAGATGTTTTGCACCAACTGGTCCCTGGATCTCGCCTTTATCAGGAGATCATCCAAGTACGGCATAATTGTGACTCCTTGCTTGCGAAGGAGAACCATCATTTCCACCATCACCCTGGTGAAAATCCTCGGAGCCGTGGACAGACCAAACGGCAACGTCTGAAATTGGTAATGACAATCCTGAATTGCAAACCTCAGGTAGCTTGATGCAGTGGCTAAACGGGAACATGTAATTAGGCATCCTTATGTCTACCAAAACCATGAAATCTCCTTCCTCCGGACTGGAGATCCCTACCCTGAGAGATTCCATCTTGAAATTGAATTTCTTTAGGTAGAAATTGAGGGATTTCAGATTTAAGATTGGTCTGACTGAGCCGTCCGGCTTCGGGAGCACGAAGAGGCTTGAATAAAAACCTTCTCCCTGCTGACTAAGGCCGATTTGAACAATCGGTGAGGGGGAACGTCTTGAAACCCCAGTTTGTACCCTTGTGACACTATTTGTAAAACCCACGAGTCCAGGTCCAAATTAATCCAGAACTGACTGAAGTGTTTTAGACGTGCCCCCACTGGTGTGGGCTCCTGCAAGAGAGCCCCAGCGTCATGCAGTGGATTTGGCAGAAGCAGAGGACGATCTCTGCTCCTGCGATCTTGAAGAGGCTACAGACCTCTTCCCTCTTCTCCTTCCTCTACCTGCAAAGAAAGGGGAATCTTAACTTCTTGCATATCTATTGGGACAAAATGACTGCGTTAGACAATGATGCGTCTTCATCCGTTGAGAGGGAACATAGGGCAAGAAGGTTGACTTACCTGCGGGAGCTGCCGAGATCAAATTAACTAGGCAGTCACCAAACAAGGCTTCACCTTCATAGGGAAGAGACTCCCTTTCTTCTTGGAGTCAGCATCAGCATTCCCTTGGTGAATCCACAATGCCCTCCTATCCGAGACTGCCATGAAATTGGCCCGTGAACTCAAGAGTCCTATATCCCTTGCAGTCGTAAGTATGCTGCAGTGTCCTTGATATGATCCAACGTAAGGATTATCCCATCTCTCCAAGATATCTATATCGGAAGACAAGGTATTCGACCAATTCTTGAATACTACTACTCACCCATGCGCATGTAATGGCAGGTCTAAGTAATGTACCCGTGGTTACATAACTAGAAATAATGTAGCTTCCTGCATACGATCCGCTGGATTTGTGACAGGGCCCCATGCAGAACAGGGGGTGACTCCCACTTTATTCTGTCCGCAGCAGGAAATGAATAAACAATCGGAAACCTTTTGGGGATTTGAAGCCATCTTGTCGAGCTGGCCCAGACTTTCTCAAACAGAGATGGAGAAACGTTACATCAGCTTTCATTATATATCTATATATACATACATATAGACCCCTTTGTCAGGAACAGCAGGGTCCTCAGTGATGTTAATATGTCCTTAATATCCACAATCATGTACTGAATGCTCCTTGCCAATATTGGATCTAATCAGGAAATATTATGGTCGACATAGGAATCAGTATCCGAGTCAGTATCAGTGTGTAGTAACATTTTTGCGGGCCTGAGGGAAAAGAAGCATAGCCATGAACATCACATCTATTCTCTACGTCTGTGTCTGGGACACAGATTTATCCAACCTCACTCTGATATTATTGAAACTTTCACCCAGTCAGTTATTGGTGGTGCCAACAGGGCCACCATCATATGTCTGCATTCCTAATATAGTTTCCTCTTGGGAAAAACATTCAGCCACCGACATGTTGACACACATGTACCAAGTACCCACAGACACATCGGCTTATGGGGGATAGACCTACAGTAAATCTGTCAGAGGGACAGAGAGGATTTTTCAGCTCACAACCCAGCGCCAAAAGTACACAGTCTGGGAAATAATAAACTCTATAGTGATAGACTTGTAACGCTCTATAGATGTGCTGGTGAGGTGAGGAAGAAGCCCCGCCGCTGTAATGGCACGCTTCTGTCCCGCTCAGAAACAAATAATTAATTACGCTGGCGGGGTAAGGACAGTGCCCAGGCACTAATGTCCACTTTTGCCAGCCTTTTGTGAGGAATTTATGCTGCCCAGGGTGCCCCCCCCCACCCACCCACATGCCCTGCACCCTGCAGTGCCTGTATTTGTGTGGAAGCATGGCGCACAGCATTCCGCTCGCTGCGTGGTACCTCAGAATGCCATCACTGGAGAAGAAGTCTTCTGTTCTTCTGCTACTCGCCTGTCTTCTGACTTCTGGCTCTGTAAGGGGGTGATGGCAGGCTACGGGAGTGGGCATCTAGGCGTACCCAGCGATCAGCACCCTCAGGAGCTAATGGTGTCCTGTCAGCCAGAAGCAGAGCCATTGAACTCACTAGAAGTTGGTCATACTTCTCTCCCCTAAGTTCCACGAAGCAGGGAGACTGTTGCCAGCAGCCTCCCTGAAAATAAGAAAAACTAACATAAGTCTTTTCAGAGAAACTCAGTAGAGCTCCCCTGTAGTGCATCCAGTCTCACTGGGCACAATTCTAAAACTGGAGTCTGGAGGAGGGGTATAGAGGGAGGAGACAGTTCACACCCTTTGAAAGTCTTAAAGTGCCCATGTCTCCTGCGGATCCCGTCTATACCCCATGGTTCTTAATGTGATCCCAGCATCCTCTAGGACGTATGAGAAAACAAATAACGCACATACGAGGAGGAGAGAACAAAGGAAGCTATAAGGAGGGGAGGGGAGGGGAGGGGGGGGGGAGGTAAGGTAGTAAAGGGATATTGGATAAACTACAACCTTATACATATTCATTAATGTACCAGTAGTTAGAAGTAGAAGAGCTCTAACAGAAACCACAAAGCTTATCTAAAGCCACACCACACTGGATATGCCCAATCTCATTTGATCTTTGAAGCAAAGCAGTATTGGACTTTGTTACTACCAAGCAGTCTCCCATCCATGTATTATCAGATTCTTTAGGTGTTTTTAAACTACCAACACCCTTTTCTTGGTACTGTACATTTAATTTTTACACATATTCTTTTATGTACCAGAAGTTAGAAGTAGAAGAGCTCTAACAGAAACCACGAGCTCATCTACAGCCACAGCACACTGGATTTGCCCAATCTCTCCTGATCATGGAAGCTGAGCAGTGTTGGTCCTGGTTTTAGTACTTGGATGGGAGACCACCAGGAAATACCAGGAGCTGTGTGTATTTTTACAAAACCAACACCGTTCTCTTGATGCATTCCATTTTGAAACATTGGGGCAGATCTATTAAGCCTGGGGAACTGATAAAGTGCAAGGTGATAAAGTACCAGCCAGTCAGCTCCTAACTGTCATTTTTCAAACCCAGCCTGTGACATGGCAATTAGGAGCTGATTGGCTGGTACTTTATCACCATGCAAATTATCATTTCACCAGGTTTAATAAATCGTCCGCTTATTCATTTATGTACGAGTAGTTAGAAGTAGAACTCTAACAGAAACCACTAAGCTCATCTACAGCCACACCACACTGTATATGCCCAATATCACCTGATCTTAGGCCTGGTTTGTTCTTGGATGTGAGACCACCTGGGAATACCAGGTGCTGTAGGTAGTTTTATACTACCAACACCGTTCTCTTGATGCATTCTATTTTGAAACTTATTCATTGATGTAGAAGTTAGAAACAGCAAAAATCATCTACAGCCGCATCACACTGGATATGTCCAATCCAGTGGCGTAACTAGAAATTTTTCTCCCCCAAGCCAAAAAATTCTTCGGCGCCCCCCCCCCCCCCCTTCATGCTCCATAATTGGGAGCAAGAAAGGGATAAATATGCGCGCGCCTAAGGCGCGCGCGTCAAAAAAGGGGCGTGGTTTTGTTGGAGTGGGCGTGGTTTCGCATAAAGGGGCGTGGCATTGCAGGAAAAGACTACCTTATACCCCAGTTTTGCAACCTGCACGCCCATACGTTTGCCACCACAGGAAAGAAAAATAATCCTGATTCATGCCCCTTACATTATTTGTCATTTTTCCTCCTTATAGTAATGCCCAGTATACATTATGCCACATACTGCAATGGCCCTTAGACATTATGCCGCACACAATAATGCACGACACAATATGCACACACTGTAATGCCCCCGACACATTATGCCACACACCGTAATGTCTGTGACACATTATGCCACACACCGTAATGCCTGTGACACATTATGACAGGAATCGCAATGCCCGTTATACATTATGCTTCACACTGCAATGCCCCTGATACATTATAGCACATACAATGTCTGTGACACATTATGACACACACCGCAATGTCCGTGATACATTATGCCACACACTGCAATGCCCAATACATTATAGCACATACAATGCCTGTGACACATTATGCCACACACTGCAATGACCTTGAGACATTATACCACAATGCCCGTGATATAGTATACCATACACCGTAATGCCTGTGACACATACCGCAATGCCCTGCCCGTTATACCCTATGCCACACATCGCAATGCCCGTTATGTATTATGCCACACTGCAATGACCCTGAGACATTATACCACATACCACAATGCCCGTGATATAGTATACCACACACCGTAATGCCTGACACATTATGACACACACCGCAATGTCCGTGATACATTATGCCACACACTGCAATGACCCTGAGACATTATACCACATATCACAATGCCCGCGATATAGTATACCATACACCGTAATGCCTGCGACACATTATGACACACACCGCAATGTCCGTGATACATTATGCCACACACCGTAATGCCCATTACACATTAAGTCCTACAGTAAGGCTTCTAATTACTTTTCAATTACCTGCTCGTTGTCAGGGGTTTCATGCACTGGGTGTCATGCTCGTTGCCAGGGGTTTCATGCTCTTGGTTCCATGCACGGTGCCAGGGGTTTTCATGCTCAGGGTGTCATGCTCGTTGCCAGGGGTTTCATGCACTGGGTGTCATGCTCGTTGCCAGGTGTTTCATGCACTGGGTGTCATGCTCGTTGCCAGATGTTTCATGCACTGGGTGTCATGCTCGTTGCTAGGAGGTAGTCCTTGTTGCTAGGGCTGTGCTCCCAGTGCCACATATGTCCCCAGTGCCAGATATTCCCCCACGGTGCCAGGTACTTACATGCCCCAGTGCCAAATATAGTCGTCCCCCCCATGTGCCAGGTACACATATGCCCCCAGTGCCAGATATTCCCCCCCAGTGCCATATATGCCCCCAGTGCCAGATATTCCCCCCAGTGCCATATATGCCCCCCGTGCCATATATGCCCCCAGTGCCAGATACCCCCCCCAGTGCCATATATGCCCCCAGTGCCAGATATTCCCCCCCAGTGCCATATATGCCCCAGTGCCAGATATCCCCCCCAGTGCCAGATATGCCCCCAGTGCCAGATATTCCCCCTAGTGCCAGAAATGCCCCAGTGCCAGATATTCCTCCCTCCCCCCCCCCCGTGCCATATATGCCCCCAGTGCCAGATATTTACCCCCCCCCCCCGCCGTCGCTTTTTGGAGGGACACGGAGAGCACAGCTCGTCTCTCCTGTGTCCCTCCTGCTGCATCATCTCCGGCGGCCGCGGGTCTAATAGGGGGAAGTGCTGGTTCGTGAGCCAATTAGAGCTCACGGACGGCACTTCCCCCTATTAGACCCGCGGCCGCCGGAGATGATGCAGCAGGAGGGACACAGGGAGGCGCGCTGTGTGCCCTCCGTGTCCCTCCAAAAAGCGGCGGAGGGAAGGAGACTGCAGACTGACATGCGGACGCTCGTCCGCATGTCAGTCTGCTGTAAATCAGTGGCGCCCCCGCAGCCCCTCGCCCCCAAGCCACCGCGAGGACTGCGGGGGCAGTAGTTACGCCACTGGTCCAATCTCATCTGATGATGGAAGCTAAGCAGTGTTGTGCCTGGTTTGTTTTTGGATTTCAAGTCCTGCCTTCTGGTTTGGCCACGGCACCTCGGATATTCACCAAGGTCATGGCCGTGATGACGACCCTTCACCATCAGAGAATCAGGATCCTGCCAAATCTGGACGACTTGCTGATCCTGGTGAACTCCCAAGAGGTTCTCCACAGTTATCTGGAACTGGCGGTCCAATTCCTAAAAGTCCACGGGTGGCTCATCAACTGAAAAAAGTCCTCGCTGGTCCCTGCTCGGAACATTGTGCACCTAGGGGCACTGCTGGACACACACAGCCAACAATTGTTTCTGTCTCCAGAGAAAGTCCTGAAAATTCAGGACAGTATCGTCCTCTCTCGCCCAAGAGTGTTGATACACATGGCGATGCAAGTACTAGACCTCATGGTGTCGGCTTTCGATATGGTAGAGTACGCTCAATTTCATTACCGCCCTCTGCAGAGGTTAATCCTCTCCAAGTGGGACGGCCTGCCTCATCGGATGATGTCTCAAATGATCTCCTTGACTCCGGAGGTTCGTCTGACACTGAGCTGGAGGCTACAGGTCCAACAGTTGAGCAGGGACCATCCCTTCTGGATCTCCAACTGTGTCCTCCTGACAATGGATGCCAGTCTTTTGGGCTGGGCCATGGTGTTGGAGCAACACTTTCTCCAGGGTCAGTGGACCAGGGAGGAATCTCTCCTCCTGATATACATTCTGGAATTGCAGGCAGTGTTCAATTAATTGACACTGGCCCTGCCTCTAGTACAGAACAGGCCTGTTCAAGTACAATCTGACAACGCCACCACGGTAGTGTACACAAATCATCAAGGCGGCACTCGAAACTGCATGGCAAAGCTGGAAGTATCAAAAATCCTCCGTTGGGTAGAAAGTCATCTGACAGCAATATCGGCAGTGTTCATTTCCGGAGTCCTCAACTAGGAAGCGGATTTCCTCAGTCGTCAGGACGTTCACGCTGGAGAGTGGAGAGGCCGCAGCAGAAATGTCTGCACTGGTGTCAGTAGGTGACTGAGGCAGGGATGACTGGGAGATAGTGGGTGACAGGGAGATAGTGGGTTACTGAGGGAGGGGTGATAGGAAGGGGTTGGGTAAGTATGGGAAGAAAGTGGGTGACAGGTATAATAAATGACTAAGGCAGGGGTGATAGGGAGATAGTGGATGACTGTGGCAGGGGTGACAGGGACAGTAAGAGACTGAGGCAGGGGTGACAGGGATAGTGGCTGACTGAGGCAGGGGTGACTGGGAGATAGTGGGTGACTGAGGCAGGGTTGACAGGGATAGTGGGTGACTGAAGCAGGGGTGATAGGGTGACAGTGGGTGACTAAAGCAGGGGTGACTGGTATAGTGGGTGACTGAGGCAGGGATCGCAGATATAGTGGTTGACTGAGGCAGCGGTGACTGGGAGATAGTGGGTAACTGAGGCAGGGGTGACAGGGAAAGTGTGTGACTCAGGCAGGGGTGATAGGGAGATAGTGGGCTGCATATCTCTGCCTCACTGCAGCAGCACATTCCTGCTTCAATGACAGCAGCACTTCCCTACCTCACTTATAGCAGCACATCCCTGCCTCGCTGACAGCAGCACATCCCTGCCTCGCTGACAGCAGCACATCCCTGCCTCGCTGACAGCAGCACATCCCTGCTTCGCTGACAGCAGCACATCCCTGCTTCGCTGACAGCAGCACATCCCTGCCTCGCTGACAGCAGCACATCCCTGTCTCGCTGACAGCAGCACAGCACTGCTTCGCTGACAGCAGCACATCACTGCTTCACTACCAGCAGCACATCCCTGCCTCACTGGCAGCAGCACATCCCTGCCTTACTGACAGCTGTATATTCAGACCTGATCCCTGCTGTGCATATTCACACAACAGGAGATCAGGTCTGAAGTGCGTGTGTGCTGGTGCCGCAGTGCACCGGCACATGCCAGAGATGCGATCAGCATCTCTGCCCAGTGAGCGCCTCTGCCTGATTGACAGGCAGAGGCGGTCACTAGGCAGGAGGAGTCGGGCCAGCGGCGTTGTGCCGCCATTTTGGGGGCACAGTCAGGACAACGCAGACATGACCGGACCGTATGGGGGCGGGCCGTGACGGCTGCGTGACCCGGACAGCAACGGGCCTGATTTACTAAAATCTCAGATAAATTTTATGGCATTTATGTGCAGTCTAGTTTGCACAGTTGATAGAGTGTTGATCTTGCACTATCAATGTAAGCCTCACATAGGTTTGATACACATGTAAGTTTGGTTTTATTTTACTACATTGTGGTTTGTGGCTCTATACCATGTAATGCATGTCTTTTAACAGTAGTCAAGTCTTCCAATGTGCTTGTTTGTGAAACCCAATAGATAGCTTTATTTTATTTTGTTTCTTCAAATATTGAATGCATATGTCTTATAACTTTTTTTTTTTTTCAATATACAGGTTGAGTATCTGTATATACATTTTTATTATAAGATTTTCAATGACACAAGTACATCCAAGTTGCAGATTATGGATTGTGAAGGACAAATCAACCATATAAACAATTTAAGCAATTTAAATTGCATGCAGGTAGTAGAATATCAAACTCCTTGGATGAGAGTTGGTCGTAATAAACTAGGATAGAAAAGAATAAAGTAGAAAATAAGATTTTGAACCTACCGGTAAATCTTTTTCTCGTAGTCCGTAGAGGATGCTGGGGACTCCGTAAGGACCATGGGGATAGACGGGCTCCACAGGAGACATGGGCACTTTAAGAAAGACTTTAGTTCTGGGTGTGCACGGCTCCTCCCTCTATGCCACAGTTAGAGAAACTGTGCCCAGAGGAGACGGACAGTATGAGGAAAGGATTTTGTTAATCCAGGGCAAGATTCATACCAGCCACACCAATCACACCGTATAACTTGTGATAAACTACCCAGTTATCAGTATGAAAAAACAACATAGCATCAGTGCAGGACCGATGCAAATATAACATAACCCTTATTGAAGCAATAACTATATACAAGTATTGCAGAAGTAGTCCGCACTTGGGACGGGCGCCCAGCATCCTCTACGGACTACGAGAAAAAGATTTACCAGTAGGTTTAAAATCTTATTTTCTCTAACGTCCTAGAGAATGCTGGGGACTCCGTAAGGACCATGGGGATTATACCAATGCTCCAAAACGGGCGGGAGAGTGCGGATGACTCTGCAGCACCGATTGAGCAAACATGAGTTCCTCCTCAGCCAGGGTATCAAACTTATAGTATTTTGCAAAGGTGTGTGAACCCGACCAAGTAGCAGCTTGACACAGCTGTAGTGCCGAGACCCCTCGGGCAGCCGCCCAAGAAGAGCCCACTTTCCTCGTGGAATGGGCCTTGACCGATTTCAGTAACTGCAATCCAGCCATAGAATGCGCTTGCTGAATCGTGTTACAAATCCGGCGAGCAATAGCCTGCTTTGAAGCAGGGGCACCAATCTTGTTGGTTGCATACAGGACAAACAGCGCTTCAGTTTTCCTGACTCTAGCCGTCCTGGCCACGTAAATTTTCAAAGCCCTAACCACATCAAGTAACTCGGAATCCTCCAAGTCACGCGTAGCCACAGGCACCACAATAGGTTGGTTCATATGAAAAGATGAGACCACTTTTGGTAGGAATTGAGGACGGGTCTGCAATTCCGCTCTATCCACATGGAATACCAAATATGGGCTTTTATGTGACAAAGCCGCTAATTCCGACACTCGCCTAGCCGAAGCCAAGGCTAATAACATGACCACCTTCCATGTGAGATATTTTAACTCCACTGTTTTAAGTGGTTCAAACCAGTGTAATTTTAGAAAACTTAACACCACGTTAAGGTCCCAAGGTGCCACCGGAGGCACAAAAGGAGGCTGAATATGCAGCACTCCTTTTACAAAAGTCTGATTTTCTGGAAGAGAAGCCAATTCTTTTTGAAAGAAAATGGATAAGGCTGAAATCTGGACCTTAATAGAGCCTAATTTTAGGCCCAAATTCACTCCAGTTTGTAGGAAGTGAAGGAAACGGCCCAGATGGAATTCTTCCGTAGGAGCATTCCTGGCCTCACACCAAGAAACATAATTTCGCCATATACGGTGTAATGTTTTAACGTTACATCCTTCCTAGCCTTTATCAGCGTAGGGATGACCTCAACCGGAATGCTAGGATCCGGCATTCAACCGCCATGCCGTCAAACGCAGCCGCGGTAAGTCTTGGAACAGACAGGGCCCCTGATGCAACAGGTCCTGTCTTAGAGGGAGAGGCCACAGATCTTCTGTGAGCATTTCCTGCAGATCCGGATACCAGGTCCTCCGTGGCCAATCTGGAACAATGAGGATTGTTCTCACTCCTCTTTGTCTTATTATCCTCAACACCTTGGGTATGAGAGGAAGAGGAGGAAATACATAGACCGACCGGAACACCCACGGTGTCACTAGGGCGTCTACAGCTACTGCCTGAGGGTCTCTTGACCTTGCGCAATACCTCTGTAGCTTTTTGTTGAGCCGGGACGGCATCATGTCTATCTGTGGCAGTTCCCACCGACTTGTAATCTGTGCAAAGACTTCCTGATGAAATCCCCACTCTCCCGGATGTAGGTCGTGTCTGCTGAGGATGTCTGCTTCCCAGTTGTCCACTCCCGGAATGAACACTGCTGACAGTGCGCTTGCGTGATTCTCCACCCAGCGAAGAATTCTGGTGGCTTGTGCCATCGCCACTCTGCTTCTTGTGCCGCCTTGGCGGTTTACATGAGCCACTGCGGTGACGTTGTCTGACTGGATCAGAACCGGTTGGTCGCAAAGTAAGGTCTCCGCTTGACGTAGGGCATTGTATATGGCCCTTAGTTCCAGGATGTTGATGTGAAGACAAGTCTCTTGACTTGACCAAAGACCTTGGAAATGTCTTCCCTGTGTGACTGCTCCCCAACCTTGGAGGCTTGCGTCTGTGGTCACCAGGATCCAGCCCTGAATGCTGAATCTGCGTCCCTCGAGAAGGTGAGCACTCTGCAGCCACCACAAGAGTGATACCCTGACCCTGGGGGACAGGGTGATCAACCAATGCATCTGTAAATGTGACCCGGACCACTTGTCCAGTAGGTCCCATTGGAAAGTCCTTGCATGGAACCTGCCGAATGGAATGGCCTCGTATGATGCCACCATCTTTCCCAGGACTCGAGTGCAGTGATGCACTGACACAAGTTTTGGTTTCAATAGGTTCCTGACAAGAGTCATGAGTTCCTGGGCCTTTTCTATCAGGAGATAAACCCTCTTCTGGTCTGTGTCCAGAATCATGCCCAAGAAAGACAGACGAGTAGTAGGAATCAACTGCGACTTCGGGATATTGAGAATCCAGCCGTGTTGCTGTAACACTTTCAGTGAAAGTGATACGCTGTTCAGCAACTGCTCTCTTGATCTCGCTTTTATGAGATCGCCCAAGTACGGGATAATTGTGACACCTTGCTTGCACAGGAGCACCATCATTTCCGCCATTACCTTGGTGAAAATTCTCAGTGCCATGGAGAGACCAAACAGCAACGTCTGAAATTGGCAATGACAGTCCTGTACCGCAAATCTGAGTTACGCCTGATGAGGTGGATAAATGGGGACATGAAGGTATGCATGCTGTACACAAATGCGGACAACAGGTGTCAAGCCGTGTGTTGCCTTTGTCAAGCTGTAATAAGTAGGGATAAGGATGTTAACCACCTCGGAACATCCTCCCTTATACGTCACCTGCAGCGCATTCATCATAAGTCAGTGACAAGTTCAAAAACTTTGGATGACAGCGGAAGCAGTCCACTAACCACTAAATCCCTTCCTCTTGTAACCAAGCTCCTGCAAACCACACCACCAACTCCCTCAGTGTCAATTTCCTCCTTAGACAGGAGAGCCAATAGTCCTGCAGGCCATGTCACTGGCAAGTCTGACGAGTCCTCTCCTGCCTGGGATTCCTCCGATGCATCCTTGAGTGTAACGCCTACTGCTGCTGGCGCTGCTGTTGTTGCTGCTGGGAGTCGATCGTCATCCCAGAGGGGAAGTCGGAAGACCACTTGTACTTCTTCCAGTAAGCAATTGACTGTCCAACAGTCCTTTGCGAGGAAGATGAAATATCACAGCAGTCATCCTGCTGCAAAGCGGATAACTCAGGTCTGGGTGGTGAGAAACGTGGTTCCGGTATCCATCGTTAATTTATAGGCAACTAGAGACTTGATTGAGGTACTGTGTCCCCGGTACCAAATACCCTCTAGGTTCCATTTCTCTAGGCAGGCGATACCGAAAATGTACACAGACCTCAGAAAAAGAGTCACCAGTGTCCTAAAAAATGCAGTTGTACCCAATGTCCACTTGTCTGTGGTTAAGTGGAGCAGGGCAGACTCAGGACTATATGACTGTGACAGCCCACTGGGTAGATGTATTGCCTCCCGCAGCAAGAACAGCAGCGGCGGCACCAGTAGCAGCATCTCGCAATTGCCAACTCGTTCCTAGGCAGGCTACGCTTTGTATCACCGCTTTCCATAAGAGGCACACAGCTGACAACCTCTTACGGAAACTGAGGAACATCATCGCAGAATGGCTTACCCCAATTGAACTCTCCTGGGGATTTGTGACATCGGACAACGCCACCAATATTGTGCGTGCATTACATCTGGGCAAATTCCAGCACGTCCCATGTTTTGCACATACATTGAACTTGGTGGTGCAGAATTATTTAAAAAACGACAGGGGCGTGCAAGAGATGCTGTCGGTGGCCCGAAGAATTGCGGGCCACTTTCTGCCTTCAGCCACCGCATGCCGAAGACTGGAGCACCACCAAACATTCCTGAACCTGCCCTGCCATCATCTGAAGCAAGAGGTGGTAACGAGGTTGAATTCAACCCTCTATATGCTTCAGAGGATGGAGGAGCAGCAAAAGGCCATTCAAGCCTATACATCTGCCCACGATATAGGCAAAGGAGGGGGAATGCACCTGACTCAAGCGCAGTGGAGAATGATTTCAACATTGTGCAAGGTTCTGCAACCCTTTGAACTTTCCACACGTGAAGTCAGTTCAGACACTGCCAGCCTGAGTCAGGTCATTCCCCTCATCAGGCTTTTGCAGAAGAAGCTGGAGACATTGAAGGAGGAGCTAAAACAGAGCGATTCAACTAGGCATGTGGGACTTGTGGATGGAGCACTTAATTTGCTTAACCAGGATTCAATCTGTTGAAATCAGAGCACTACATTTTGGCCGCCGTGCTCGATCCTAGATTTAAAACCTACATTGTATCTCTCTTTCCGGCAGACACAAGTCTGCAGAGGTTCAAAGACCTGCTGGTGAGAAAATTGTCAAGTCAAGCGGAACGTGACCCGTCAACAGCTCCTCCTTCACATTCTCCCGCAACTGGGGGTGCGAGGAAAAGGCTAAGAATTCCGAGCCCACCCGCTGGCGGTGATGCAGGGCAGTCTGGAGTGAGTGCTGACATCTGGTCCAGACTGAAGGACCTGGCAACGATTACTGACATGTCGTCTACTGTCACTGCATATGATTCTGTCACCTTTGAAAGAATGGTGGAGAAAAAGAGGCAATTTGGAGGCCCTTGCACAAACTGGCTTTATTCTACCTAAATTGCCCTCCCTCCAGTGTGTACTCCGAAAGAGTGTTTAGTGCGGCCGCTCACCTTGTCAGCAATCGGCGTACAAGGTTACTTCCAGAAAATGTGGAGAAGATGATGATCATTAAAATTAATTATAATCAATTCCTCCGTGGAGACATTCACCAGCAATTGCCTCCAGAAAGTAAACAGGGATCTGAGATGGTGGATTCCAGTGGGGACGAATTAATAATCTGTGAGGAGGGGGATGTACACAGTGAAAGGGGTGAGGAATCGGAGGATGATGAGGTGGACATCTTGCCTCTGTAGAGCCAGTTTGTGCAAGGAGAGATTGATTGATTTTTTTTTGGTGGGGGCCCAAACCAACCAGTCATTTCAGTCAGTCGTGTGGCAGACCCTGTCGCTGAAATGATGGGTTCGTCAATGTTTTTCTTTTCAATCTAAGCCCCTGCAGTTTTCTGTAAGCATCTGCTTCGCTATGATGATCAACAAGTCACAAGGGAAAACACTCAGGGCTGGAGGCGTAGATCTTAGAACCAGCTGCTACAAGCATGGCAGAGGTGTCACTATCACTGATGACACCCAGAGAGGCGGCGAGGGAGATTGTAATGCAGTGCGCGCAGATAAGCAGCGCAATGGTAAAAAGGAGGCATGGTCTCATAGGTAGGGGCGTTTCCTGAATCACCATTTTGTTGCTGCGGGTATCCCGGGGGTTGGGGGCTGTACCCGGGGACTAGTGTGTGAGTGGTGCTGGCTCCTACACAGTGACAGAAACTGGGTGTTGCACGTAATGTCACAGTGAAACACCCATATTCTGTCACTGAAGAAGAGCCGGCACTTTGGTATCACCCCACTTGGCGGGTGACACTCGGGTGTGTGCCGCAACCCCGTTGTGATGCCACTGACCCATGGGAAGCTTTACGTGGCTTACCCATGTGTTAGTAGCCCCAAGCATCTTTTGTGTTAGTCCCTGAAGAAAAACTTCAAATATTGTTTACAATTTTGTAATCAATGGCCTAATTCAGTAAGGATTGCAAATTCTGCTAAGTAACAGAATTTGCAATCCTTTGGTTCGCATGCTGGGGCCACCCATCACAGGGCATGGCCACCCAGCATGCCGCCTCCCTTCTTGACCACGCTGAAATTGCAGTCTCAGTGCAGTTCAGCGTGATCATAAAAAATGGGTTAGCCTCCTGTTGGTGCAGACTGTACGTGTGCGCAGGAAGCCGCCACCATTTTTGTGATCGCAACGGCTGCATGTGATGTCATGCAGCCGCTCTGACCACGCCTCCTGTTTCTCCGTTGAAGCCCTGCCCCCGCACCGCTCCATCTCCGACTTTGAAATGGAGTGTTGCTGACCCCCCCCGCACCGATTGACAGTCACAGAAAATGCAGGCGCATGCGTATGCTCTTAGCAATTTTAGCAGTTGGATTGCTTATTGTGATTGCAATCCAACCTGAATCAGGCTCTATTACCTATCACAATGCACTGCAGGTAGTACAAAATGGGGTTAATATAGGAGAAAAACCCCCAGAGCTGTGCTCCTTAACTGTCCCTGTTGGCTAGTGGAGCGGCTGCCCAGTAATCAGTGTCCACGCCAGTGCGCACACGGCCCGCCCCCTACTGCCACGCTGGATCACGGTATAGTGTGGGCACAGAAGCCCCTTACCTCCCTTTCATCAGCGGCCTCGTGATCCCGGAGGGCGGTGTGTGTGTGACTGACCTTAGGAAGAAACCGGAGCCTCCGCTGCAGTGACCCAGCAACCAGGGCACGGGAGTATACTGCGCCGCTGGGAGTGATGGAGCTGCAGTAAAGATGTCTATTAGACCTAGCCTGCTGCAGCCCTTGTACATTCTTATAAAAAAAGTTCTTCTTTTCTTGTCAAAATTAATAGCTAAGTATAGGCTGCCTGAGGCAGCCCCCTGTTAAGTGTCCTGCTACTGAAGGCACCAACTACAAACTGAGCTCCCTGTTCATGGAAGCGAGGTTATAGAGCAGGGGGCGCTGAGCATCTTGGGAACAGTCAAAAGCTTTGAGCCTGTTGGTGCCTCAGATCAAGATCCTACTCTACACCCCAATGTGAATCCTTGTGGAGTCCAGTGTACCCCACAGAAGAAATGAATGTGTCACACCCATTGGCAGCAACATTAGAATAGATGCTGATGGGCACAATTGAGAAAGGAAGGGGGGAAAACATTTGAATCCAGCACATATATGTAATTTGAATATGTAATTTGTACCTTCCTACTTTAAAATGTAATGGATGAACCTCACCCTGTGAGAACTATCTTCATGATCAAGAGATCTCATATGCAAGATAAGTATGTGTTGGCAGAGGCGCTCACTGGGCAGAGATGCTGATCGCATCTCTGGCATGTGCCGGTGCACTGCGGCACCAGCACACACACACACACTTCAGACCTGATCTCCTGTTGTGTGAATATGCACAGCAGAGATCAGGTCTGAATTAGGCCCTATATACAGCTGTCAGTAAGGCAGGGATCTGCTGCTGCCAGTGAGGCAGGGATGTGCTGCTGTCAGTGATGCAGTGATCTGCTGCTGCCAGTGAGGCAGGGATGTGCTGCTATAAGTGAGGCAGGTATGTGCTGCTGTCAATGAGGCAGGGATGTGCTGCTGTCAGTGAAGCAGGGATGTGCTGCTGTCAGCGAGGCAGTGATCTGCTGCCCACTATCTCCCTATCACCCCTGCCTGAGTCACACATGAAGATAGTTCTCACAGGGTGAGGTTCATCCATTACATTTTAAAGTAGGAAGGTACAAATTACATATTCAAATTACATATATGTGCTGGATTCAAATGTTTTCCCCCCTTCCTTTCTCAATTGTGCCCATCAGCAGCTATTCTAATGTTGCTGCCAATGGGTGTGACACATTCATTTCTTCTGTGGGGTACACTGGACTCCACAAGGATTCACATTGTGGTGTAGAGTAGGATCTTGATCTGAGGCACCAACAGGCTCAAAGCTTTTGACTGTTCCCAAGATGCTCAGCGCCCCCTGCTCTATAACCTCGCTTCCATGAACAGGGAGCTCAGTTTGTAGTTGGTGCCTTCAGTAGCAGGACACTTAACAGGGGGCTGCCTCAGGCAGCCTATACTTAGCTATTAATTTTGACAAGAAAAGAAGAACTTTTTTTATAAGAATGTACAAGGGCTGCAGCAGGCTAGGTCTAATAGACATCTTTACTGCAGCTCCATCACTCCCAGCGGCGCAGTATACTCCCGTGCCCTGGTTGCTGGGTCACTGCAGCGGAGGCTCCGGTTTCTTCCTAAGGTCAGTCACACACACACCGCCCTCCGGGATCACGAGGCCGCTGATGAAAGGGAGGTAAGGGGCTTCTGTGCCCACACTATACCGTGATCCAGCATGGCTGTAGGGGGCGGGCCGTGTGCGCACTGGCGTGGACACTGATTACTTGGCAGCCGCTCCACTAGCCACCAGGGACAGTTAAGGAGCACAGCTCTGGGGGGTTTTCTCCTATATTAACCCCATTTTGTACTACCTGCAGTGCATTGTGATAGGTAATAGAGCCTGATTCAGGTTGGATTGCAATCACAATAAGCAATCCAACTGCAAAAATTGCTAAGAGCATACGCATGCGCCTGCATTTTCTGTGACTGTCAATCGGTGCGGGGGGGGGGGGGGGGGGTTAGCAACACTCCATTTCAAAGTCGGAGATGGAGCGGTGCGGGGGCAGGGCTTCAACGGAGAAACAGGAGGCGTGGTCAGAGCGGCTGCATGACATCACATGCAGCCGTTGCGATCACAAAAATGGTGGCGGCTTCCTGCGCACACGTACAGTCTGCACCAACAGGAGGCTAACCCATTTTTTATGATCACGCTGAACTGCACTGAGACTGCAATTTCAGCGTGGTCAAGAAGGGAGGCGGCATGCTGGGTGGCCATGCCCTGTGATGGGTGGCCCCAGCATGCGAACCAAAGGATTGCAAATTCTGTTACTTAGCAGAATTTGCAATCCTTACTGAATTAGGCCATTGATTACAAAATTGTAAACAATATTTGAAGTTTTTCTTCAGGGACTAACACAAAAGATGCTTGGGGCTACTAACACATGGGTAAGCCACGTAAAGCTTCCCATCGGTCAGTGGCATCACAACGGGGTTGCGGCACACACCCGAGTGTCACCCGCCAAGTGGGGTGACACCAAAGTGCCGGCTCTTCTTCAGTGACAGAATATGGGTGTTTTACTGTGACATTACGTGCAACACCCAGTTTCTGTCACTGTGCAGGAGCCAGCACCACCCACACACTAGTCCCCGGGTACAGCCCCCAACCCCCGGGATACCCGCAGCAACAAAATGGTGATTCAGGTCACGCCCCTACCTATGAGACCATGCCTCCTTTTTACCATTGCGCTGCTTATCTGCGCGCACTGTATTACAATCTCCCTCGCCGCCTCTCTGGGTGTCACCAGTGATAGTGACACCTCTGCCATGCTTGTAGCAGCTGGTCCTAAGATCTACGCCTCCAGCCCTGAGTGTTTTCCCTTGTGACTTGTTGATCATCATTGCGAAGCAGATGCTTACAGAAAACTGCAGGGGTTTAGATTGAAAAGAAAAACATTGACGAACCCATCATTTCAGCGACAGGGTCTGCCACACGACTAACTGAAATGACTGGTTGGTTTGGGCCCCCACCAAAAAAGAATCAATCAATCTCTCCTTGCACAAACTGGCTCTACAGAGGCAAGATGTCCACCTCATCATCCTCCGATTCCTCACCCCTTTCACTGTGTACATCCCCCTCCTCACAGATTATTAATTCGTCCCCACTGGAATCCACCATCTCAGATCCCTGTGTACTTTCTGGAGGCAATTGCTGGTGAATGTCTCCACGAAGGAATTGATTATAATTAATTTTGATGATCATCATCTTCTCCACATTTTCTGGAAGTAACCTTGTACGCCGATTGCTGACAAGGTGAGCGGCCGCACTAAACACTCTTTCGGAGTACACACTGGAGGGAGGGCAACTTAGGTAGAATAAAGCCAGTTTGTGCAAGGGCCTCCAAATTGCCTCTTTTTCTCCACCATTCTTTCAAAGGTGACAGAATCATATGCAGTGACAGTAGACGACATGTCAGTAATCGTTGCCAGGTCCTTCAGTCTGGACCAGATGTCAGCACTCACTCCAGACTGTCCTGCATCACCGCCAACGGGTGGGCTCGGAATTCTTAGCCTTTTCCTCGCACCCCCAGTTGCGGGAGAATGTGAAGGAGGAGCTGTTGACGGGTCACGTTCCGCTTGACTTGACAATTTTCTCACCAGCAGGTCTTTGAACCTCTGCAGACTTGTGTCTGCCGGAAAGAGAGATACAATGTAGGTTTTAAATCTAGGATCGAGCACGGCGGCCAAAATGTAGTGCTCTGATTTCAACAGATTGAATCCTGGTTAAGCAAATTAAGGTCTCCATCCACAAGTCCCACATGCCTAGTTGAATCGCTCTGTTTTAGCTCCTCCTTCAATGTCTCCAGCTTCTTCTGCAAAAGCCTGATGAGGGGAATGACCTGACTCAGGCTGGCAGTGTCTGAACTGACTTCACGTGTGGAAAGTTCAAAGGGTTGCAGAACCTTGCACAACGTTGAAATCATTCTCCACTGCGCTTGAGTCAGGTGCATTCCCCCTCCTTTGCCTATATCGTGGGCAGATGTATAGGCTTGAATGGCCTTTTGCTGCTCCTCCATCCTCTGAAGCATATAGAGGGTTGAATTCCACCTCGCTACCACCTCTTGCTTCAGATGATGGCAGGGCAGGTTCAGGAATGTTTGGTGGTGCTCCAGTCTTCGGCATGCGGTGGCTGAAGGCATAAAGTGGCCCGCAATTCTTCGGGCCACCGACAGCATCTCTTGCACGCCCCTGTCGTTTTTTAAATAATTCTGCACCACCAAGTTCAATGTATGTGCAAAACATGGGACGTGCTGGAATTTGCCCAGATGTAATGCACGCACAATATTGGTGGCGTTGTCCGATGTCACAAATCCCCAGGAGAGTTCAATTGGGGTAAGCCATTCTGCGATGATGTTCCTCAGTTTCCGTAAGTGGTTGTCAGCTGTGTGCCTCTTATGGAAAGCGGTGATACAAAGCGTAGCCTGCCTAGGAACGAGTTGGCAATTGCGAGATGCTGCTACTGGTGCCGCCGCTGCTGTTCTTGCTGCGGGAGGCAATACATCTACCCAGTGGGCTGTCACAGTCATATAGTCCTGAGTCTGCCCTGCTCCACTTAACCACAGACAAGTGGACATTGGGTACAACTGCATTTTTTAGGACACTGGTGACTCTTTTTCTGAGGTCTGTGTACATTTTCGGTATCGCCTGCCTAGAGAAATGGAACCTAGAGGGTATTTGGTACCGGGGACACAGTACCTCAATCAAGTCTCTAGTTGCCTCTAAATTAACGATGGATACCGGAACCACGTTTCTCACCACCCAGACCTGAGTTATCCACTTTGCAGCAGGATGACTGCTGTGATATTTCATCTTCCTCGCAAAGGACTGTTGGACAGTCAATTGCTTACTGGAAGAAGTACAAGTGGTCTTCCGACTTCCCCTCTGGGATGACGATCGACTCCCAGCAGCAACAACAGCAGCGCCAGCAGCAGTAGGCGTTACACTCAAGGATGCATCGGAGGAATCCCAGGCAGGAGAGGACTCGTCAGACTTGCCAGTGACATGGCCTGCAGGACTATTGGCTCTCCTGTCTAAGGAGGAAATTGACACTGAGGGAGTTGGTGGTGTGGTTTGCAGGAGCTTGGTTACAAGAGGAAGGGATTTAGTGGTTAGTGGACTGCTTCCGCTGTCATCCAAAGTTTTTGAACTTGTCACTGACTTATGATGAATGCGCTGCAGGTGACGTATAAGGGAGGATGTTCCGAGGTGGTTAACGTCCTTATCCCTACTTATTACAGCTTGACAAAGGCAACACACGGCTTGACACCTGTTGTCCGCATTTGTGTACAGGATGCATACCTTCATGTCCCCATTTATCCACCTCATCAGGCGTAACTCAGATTTGCGGTACAGGACTGTCATTGCCAATTTCAGACGTTGCTGTTTGGTCTCTCCATGGCCCTGAGAATTTTCACCAAGGTAATGGCGGAAATGATGGTGCTCCTGTGCAAGCAAGGTGTCACAATTATCCCGTACTTGGGCGATCTCATAAAAGCGAGATCAAGAGAGCAGTTGCTGAACAGCGTATCACTTTCACTGAAAGTGTTACAGCAACACGGCTGGATTCTCAATATCCCGAAGTCGCAGTTGATTCCTACTACTCGTCTGTCTTTCTTGGGCATGATTCTGGACACAGACCAGAAGAGGGTTTATCTCCTGATAGAAAAGGCCCAGGAACTCATGACTCTTGTCAGGAACCTATTGAAACCAAAACTTGTGTCAGTGCATCACTGCACTCGAGTCCTGGGAAAGATGGTGGCATCATACGAGGCCATTCCATTCGGCAGGTTCCATGCGAGGACTTTCCAATGGGACCTACTGGACAAGTGGTCCGGGTCACATTTACAGATGCATTGGTTGATCACCCTGTCCCCCAGGGTCAGGGTATCACTCTTGTGGTGGCTGCAGAGTGCTCACCTTCTCGAGGGACGCAGATTCAGCATTCAGGGCTGGATCCTGGTGACCACAGACGCAAGCCTCCAAGGTTGGGGAGCAGTCACACAGGGAAGAAATTTCCAAGGTCTTTGGTCAAGTCAAGAGACTTGTCTTCACATCAACATCCTGGAACTAAGGGCCATATACAATGCCCTACGTCAAGCGGAGACCTTACTTTGCGACCAACCGGTTCTGATCCAGTCAGACAACGTCACCGCAGTGGCTCATGTAAACCGCCAAGGCGGCACAAGAAGCAGAGTGGCGATGGCACAAGCCACCAGAATTCTTCGCTGGGTGGAGAATCACGCAAGCGCACTGTCAGCAGTGTTCATTCCGGGAGTGGACAACTGGGAAGCAGACATCCTCAGCAGACACGACCTACATCCGGGAGAGTGGGGACTTCATCAGGAAGTCTTTGCACAGATTACAAGTCGGTGGGAACTGCCACAGATAGACATGATGCCGTCCTGGCTCAACAAAAAGCTACAGAGGTATTGCGCAAGGTCAAGAGACCCTCAGGCAGTAGCTGTAGACGCCCTAGTGACACCGTGGGTGTTCCGGTCGGTCTATGTATTTCCTCCTCTTCCTCTCATACCCAAGGTGTTGAGGATAATAAGACAAAGAGGAGTGAGAACAATCCTCATTGTTCCAGATTGGCCACGGAGGACCTGGTATCCGGATCTGCAGGAAATGCTCACAGAAGATCTGTGGCCTCTCCCTCTAAGACAGGACCTGTTGCATCAGGGGCCCTGTCTGTTCCAAGACTTACCGCAGCTGCATTTGACGGCATGGCGGTTGAATGCCGGATCCTAGCATTCCGGTTGAGGTCATCCCTACGCTGATAAAGGCTAGGAAGGATGTAACGTTAAAACATTACACCGTATATGGCGAAATTATGTTTCTTGGTGTGAGGCCAGGAATGCTCCTACGGAAGAATTCCATCTGGGCCGTTTCCTTCACTTCCTACAAACTGGAGTGAATTTGGGCCTAAAATTAGGCTCTATTAAGGTCCAGATTTCAGCCTTATCCATTTTCTTTCAAAAAGAATTGGCTTCTCTTCCAGAAGTTCAGACTTTTGTAAAAGGAGTGCTGCATATTCAGCCTCCTTTTGTGCCTCCGGTGGCACCTTGGGACCTTAACGTGGTGTTAAGTTTTCTAAAATTACACTGGTTTGAACCACTTAAAACAGTGGAGTTAAAATATCTCACATGGAAGGTGGTCATGTTATTAGCCTTGGCTTCGGCTAGGCGAGTGTCGGAATTAGCGGCTTTGTCACATAAAAGCCCATATTTGGTATTCCATGTGGATAGAGCGGAATTGCAGACCCGTCCTCAATTCCTACCAAAAGTGGTCTCATCTTTTCATATGAACCAACCTATTGTGGTGCCTGTGGCTACGCGTGACTTGGAGGATTCCGAGTCACTTGATGTGGTTAGGGCTTTGAAAATTTACGTGGCCAGGACGGCTAGAGTCAGGAAAACTGAAGCGCTGTTTGTCCTGTATGCAACCAACAAGATTGGTGCCCCTGCTTCAAAGCAGGCTATTGCTCGCCGGATTTGTAACACGATTCAGCAAGCGCATTCTATGGCTGGATTGCAGTTACTGAAATCGGTCAAGGCCCATTCCACGAGGAAAGTGGGCTCTTCTTGGGCGGCTGCCCGAGGGGTCTTGGCACTACAGCTGTGTCAAGCTGCTACTTGGTCGGGTTCACACACCTTTGCAAAATACTATAAGTTTGATACCCTGGCTGAGGAGGAACTCATGTTTGCTCAATCGGTGCTGCAGAGTCATCCGCACTCTCCCGCCCGTTTTGGAGCATTGGTATAATCCCCATGGTCCTTACGGAGTCCCCAGCATCCTCTAGGACGTTAGAGAAAATAAGATTTTAAACCTACTGGTAAATCTTTTTCTCGTAGTCCGTAGATGATGCTGGGCGCCCGTCCCAAGTGCGGACTACTTCTGCAATACTTGTATATAGTTATTGCTTCAATAAGGGTTATGTTATAGTTGCATCGGTCCTGCACTGATGCTATGTTGTTTTTTCATACTGATAACTGGGTAGTTTATCACAAGTTATACGGTGTGATTGGTGTGGCTGGTATGAATCTTGCCCTGGATTAACAAAATCCTTTCCTCATACTGTCCGTCTCCTCTGGGCACAGTTTCTCTAACTGTGGCATAGAGGGAGGAGCCAGTGCACACCCAGAACTAAAGTCTTTCTTAAAGTGCCCATGTCTCCTGTGGAGCCCGTCTATCCCCATGGTCCTTACGGAGTCCCCAGCATCCTCTACGGACTACGAGAAAAAGATTTACCGGTAGGTTTAAAATCTTATTTTCTACTTTATTCTTTTCTATCCTAGTTTATTACGACCAACTCTCATCCAAGGAGTTTGATATTCTACTACCTGCATGCAATTTAAATTGCTTAAATTGTTTATATGGTTGATTTGTCCTTCACAATCCATAATCTGCAACTTGGATGTACTTGTGTCATTGAAAATCTTATAATAAAAATGTATATACAGATACTCAACCTGTATATTGAAAAAAAAAAAAAGTTATAAGACATATGCATTCAATATTTGAAGAAACAAAATAAAATAAAGCTATCTATTGGGTTTCACTAACAAGCACATTGGAAGACTTGACTACTGTTAAAAGACATGCATTACATGGTATAGAGCCACAAACCACAATGTAGTAAAATAAAAACAAACTTACATGTGTATCAAACCTATGTGAGGCTTACATTGATAGTGCAAGATCAACACTCTATCAACTGTGCAAACTAGACTGCACATAAATGCCATAAAATTTATCTGAGATTTTAGTAAATAAGGCCCGTTGCTGTCCGGGTCACGCAGCCGTCACGGCCCGCCCCCATACGGTCCGGTCATGTCTGCGTTGTCCTGACTGTGCCCCCAAAATGGCGGCACAACGCCGCTGGCCCGACTCCTCCTGCCCAGTGACCGCCTCTGCCTGTCAATCAGGCAGAGGCGCTCACTGGGCAGAGATGCTGATCGCATCTCTGGCATGTGCCGGTGCACTGCGGCACCAGCACACACGCACTTCAGACCTGATCTCCTGTTGTGTGAATATGCACAGCAGGGATCAGGTCTGAATTAGGCCCTATATACAGCTGTCAGTAAGGCAGGGATGTGCTGCTGCCAGTGAGGCAGGGATGTGCTGCTGGTAGTGAAGCAGTGATGTGCTGCTGTCAGCGAAGCAGTGCTGTGCTGCTGTCAGCGAGACAGGGATGTGCTGCTGTCAGCGAGGCAGGGATGTGCTGCTGTCAGCGAAGCAGGGATGTGCTGCTGTCAGCGAAGCAGGGATGTGCTGCTGTCAGTGAAGCTGGGATGTGCTGCTGTCAGCGAGGCAGGGATGTGCTGCTGTCAGCGAGGCAGGGATGTGCTGCTGTCAGCGAGGCAGAGATGTGCTGCTATAAGTGAGGTAGGGATGTGCTGCTGTCATTGAAGCAGGAATGTGCTGCTGCAGTGAGGCAGAGATATGCAGCCCACTATCTCCCTATCACCCCTGCCTGAGTCACACACTTTCCCTGTCACCCCTGCCTCAGTTACCCACTATCTCCCAGTCACCGCTGCCTCAGTCAACCACTATATCTGCGATCCCTGCCTCAGTCACCCACTATACCAGTCACCCCTGCTTTAGTCACCCACTGTCACCCTATCACCCCTGCTTCAGTCACCCACTATCCCTGTCAACCCTGCCTCAGTCACCCACTATCTCCCAGTCACCCCTGCCTCAGTCAGCCACTATCCCTGTCACCCCTGCCTCAGTCTCTTACTGTCCCTGTCACCCCTGCCACAGTCATCCACTATCTCCCTATCACCCCTGCCTTAGTCATTTATTATACCTGTCACCCACTTTCTTCCCATACTTACCCAACTCCTTCCTATCACCCCTCCCTCAGTAACCCACTATCTCCCTGTCACCCACTATCTCCCAGTCACCCCGGCCTCAGTCACCCACTATCTCCCACTCATACATGCTTCAGTCACCCACTATCTCCCAGTCATCCCTGCCTCAGTCACCTACTGACACCAGTGCAGACATTTCTGCTGCGGCCTCTCCACTCTCCAGCGTGAACGTCCTGACGACTGAGGAAATCCGCTTCCTAGTTGAGGACTCCGGGAATGAACACTGCCGATATTGCTGTCAGATGACTTTCTACCCAACGGAGGATTTTTGATACTTCCAGCTTTGCCATGCAGTTTCGAGTGCCGCCTTGATGATTTGTGTACACTACCGTGGTGGCGTTGTCAGATTGTACTTGAACAGGCCTGTTCTGTACTAGAGGCAGGGCCAGTGTCAATTAATTGAACACTGCCTGCAATTCCAGAATGTATATCAGGAGGAGAGATTCCTCCCTGGTCCACCGACCCTGGAGAAAGTGTTGCTCCAACACCATGGCCCAGCCCAAAAGACTGGCATCCATTGTCAGGAGGACACAGTTGGAGATCCAGAAGGGATGGCCCCTGCTCAACTGTTGGTCCTGTAGCCACCAGCTCAGTGTCAGACGAACCTCCGGAGTCAAGGAGATCATTTGAGACATCATCCGATGAGGCAGGCCGTCCCACTTGGAGAGGATTAACCTCTGCAGAGGGCGGTAATGAAATTGAGCGTACTCTACCATATCGAAAGCCGACACCATGAGGTCTAGTACTTGCATCGCTGTGTGTATCAACACTCTTGGGCGAGAGAGGACGATACTGTCCTGAATTTTCAGGACTTTCTCTGGAGACAGAAACAATTGTTGGCTGTGTGTGTCCAGCAGTGCCCCTAGGTGCACAATGTTCCGAGCAGGGACCAGCGAGGACTTTTTTCAGTTGATGAGCCACCCGTGGACTTTTAGGAATTGGACCGCCAGTTCCAGATAACTGTGGAGAACCTCTTGGGAGTTCACCAGGATCAGCAAGTCGTCCAGATTTGGCAGGATCCTGATTCTCTGATGGTGAAGGGTCGTCATCACGGCCATGACCTTGGTGAATATCCGAGGTGCCGTGGCCAAACCAGAAGGCAGGACTTGAAATCCAAAAACAAACCAGGCACAACACTGCTTAGCTTCCATCATCAGATGAGATTGGACCAGTGGCGTAACTACTGCCCCCGCAGTCCTCGCGGTGGCTTGGGGGCGAGGGGCTGCGGGGGCGCCACTGATTTACAGCAGACTGACATGCGGACGAGCGTCCGCATGTCAGTCTGCAGTCTCCTTCCCTCCGCCGCTTTTTGGAGGGACACGGAGGGCACACAGCGCGCCTCCCTGTGTCCCTCCTGCTGCATCATCTCCGGCGGCCGCGGGTCTAATAGGGGGAAGTGCCGTCCGTGAGCTCTAATTGGCTCACGAACCGGCACTTCCCCCTATTAGACCCGCGGCCGCCGGAGATGATGCAGCAGGAGGGACACAGGAGAGACGAGCTGTGCCCTCCGTGTCCCTCCAAAAAGCGACGGCGGGGGGGGGTAAATATCTGGCACTGGGGGCATATATGGCACGGGGGGGGAGGGAGGAATATCTGGCACTGGGGCATTTCTGGCACTGGGGGGAATATCTGGCTCTGGGGGCATATCTGGCACTGGGGGGGATATCTGGCACTGGGGCATATATGGCACTGGGGGGGAATATCTGGCACTGGGGGCATATATGGCACTGGGGGGGGGATCTGGCACTGGGGGCATATATGGCACGGGGGGCATATATGGCACTGGGGGGAATATCTGGCACTGGGGGCATATATGGCACTGGGGGGGAATATCTGGCACTGGGGGCATATGTGTACCTGGCACATGGGGGGGACGACTATATTTGGCACTGGGGCATGTAAGTACCTGGCACCGTGGGGGAATATCTGGCACTGGGGACATATGTGGCACTGGGAGCACAGCCCTAGCAACAAGGACTACCTCCTAGCAACGAGCATGACACCCAGTGCATGAAACATCTGGCAACGAGCATGACACCCAGTGCATGAAACACCTGGCAACGAGCATGACACCCAGTGCATGAAACCCCTGGCAACGAGCATGACACCCTGAGCATGAAAACCCCTGGCACCGTGCATGGAACCAAGAGCATGAAACCCCTGGCAACGAGCATGACACCCAGTGCATGAAACCCCTGACAACGAGCAGGTAATTGAAAAGTAATTAGAAGCCTTACTGTAGGACTTAATGTGTAATGGGCATTACGGTGTGTGGCATAATGTATCACGGACATTGCGGTGTGTGTCATAATGTGTCGCAGGCATTACGGTGTATGGTATACTATATCGCGGGCATTGTGATATGTGGTATAATGTCTCAGGGTCATTGCAGTGTGTGGCATAATGTATCACGGACATTGCGGTGTGTGTCATAATGTGTCAGGCATTACGGTGTGTGGTATACTATATCACGGGCATTGTGGTATGTGGTATAATGTCTCAGGGTCATTGCAGTGTGGCATAATACATAACGGGCATTGCGATGTGTGGCATAGGGTATAACGGGCAGGGCATTGCGGTATGTGTCACAGGCATTACGGTGTATGGTATACTATATCACGGGCATTGTGGTATAATGTCTCAAGGTCATTGCAGTGTGTGGCATAATGTGTCACAGGCATTGTATGTGCTATAATGTATCGGGCATTGCAGTGTGTGGCATAATGTATCACGGACATTGCGGTGTGTGTCATAATGTGTCACAGACATTGTATGTGCTATAATGTATCAGGGGCATTGCAGTGTGTAGCATAATGTATAACGGGCATTGCGATTCCTGTCATAATGTGTCACAGGCATTACGGTGTGTGGCATAATGTGTCACAGACATTACGGTGTGTGGCATAATGTGTCGGGGGCATTACAGTGTGTGCATATTGTGTCGTGCATTATTGTGTGCGGCATAATGTCTAAGGGCCATTGCAGTATGTGGCATAATGTATACTGGGCATTACTATAAGGAGGAAAAATGACAAATAATGTAAGGGGCATGAATCAGGATTATTTTTCTTTCCTGTGGTGGCAAACGTATGGGCGTGCAGGTTGCAAAACTGGGGTATAAGGTAGTCTTTTCCTGCAATGCCACGCCCCTTTATGTGAAACCACGCCCACTCCAACAAAACCACGCCCCTTTTTTGACGCGCGCGCCTTAGGCGCGCGCATATTTATCCCTTTCTTGCTCCCAATTATGGAGCATGAAGGGGGGGGGGGGGGCGCCGAAGAATTTCTTGGCTTGGGGGAGAAAAATTTCTAGTTACGCCACTGGATTGGACATATCCAGTGTGATGCGGCTGTAGATGATTTTTGCTGTTTCTAACTTCTACATCAATGAATAAGTTTCAAAATAGAATGCATCAAGAGAACGGTGTTGGTAGTATAAAACTACCTACAGCACCTGGTATTCCCAGGTGGTCTCACATCCAAGAACAAACCAGGCCTAAGATCAGGTGATATTGGGCATATACAGTGTGGTGTGGCTGTAGATGAGCTTAGTGGTTTCTGTTAGAGTTCTTCTACTTCTAACTACTCGTACATAAATGAATAAGCGGACGATTTATTAAACCTGGTGAAATGATAATTTGCATGGTGATAAAGTACCAGCCAATCAGCTCCTAATTGCCATGTCACAGGCTGGGTTTGAAAAATGACAGTTAGGAGCTGACTGGCTGGTACTTTATCACCTTGCACTTTATCAGTTCACCAGGCTTAATAGATCTGCCCCAATGTTTCAAAATGGAATGCATCAAGAGAACGGTGTTGGTATTGTAAAAATACACACAACTCCTGGTATTTCCTGGTGGTCTCCCATCCAAGTACTAAAACCAGGACCAACACTGCTCAGCTTCCATGATCAGGAGAGATTGGGCAAATCCAGTGTGCTGTGGCTGTAGATGAGCTCGTGGTTTCTGTTAGAGCTCTTCTACTTCTAACTTCTGGTACATAAAAGAATATGTGTAAAAATTAAATGTACAGTACCAAGAAAAGGGTGTTGATAGTTTAAAAACACCTAAAGAATCTGATAATACATGGATGGGAGACTGCTTGGTAGTAACAAAGTCCAATACTGCTTTGCTTCAAAGATCAAATGAGATTGGGCATATCCAGTGTGGTGTGGCTTTAGATAAGCTTTGTGGTTTCTGTTAGAGCTCTTCTACTTCTAACTACTGGTACATTAATGAATATGTATAAGGTTGTAGTTTATCCAATATCCCTTTACTACCTTACCTCCCCCCCCCCCCCCCCCTCCCCTCCCCTCCCCTCCTTATAGCTTCCTTTGTTCTCTCCTCCTCGTGTGTGCGTTATTTGTTTTCTCATACGTCCTAGAGGATGCTGGGATCACATTAAGAACCATGGGGTATAGACGGGATCCGCAGGAGACATGGGCACTTTAAGACTTTCAAAGGGTGTGAACTGTCTCCTCCCTCTATGCCCCTCCTCCAGACTCCAGTTTTAGAATTGTGCCCAGTGAGACTGGATGCACTACAGGGGAGCTCTACTGAGTTTCTCTGAAAAGACTTATGTTAGTTTTTCTTATTTTCAGGGAGGCTGCTGGCAACAGTCTCCCTGCTTCGTGGAACTTAGGGGAGAGAAGTATGACCAACTTCTAGTGAGTTCAATGGCTCTGCTTCTACCTGACAGGACACCATTAGCTCCTGAGGGTGCTGATCGCTGGGTACGCCTAGATGCCCACTCCCGTAGCCTGCCATCACCCCCTTACAGAGCCAGAAGTCAGAAGACAGGCGAGTAGCAGAAGAACAGAAGACTTCTTCTCCAGTGACGGCATTCTGAGGTACCACGCAGCGAGCGGAATGCTGTGCGCCATGCTTCCACACAAACACAGGCACTGCAGGGTGCAGGGCATGTGGGTGGGTGGGGGGGGGCACCGTGGGCAGCATAAATTCCTCACAAAAGGCTGGCAAAAGTGGACATTAGTGCCTGGGCACTGTCCTTACCCCGCCAGCGTAATTAATTATTTGTTTCTGAGCGGGACAGAAGCGTGCCATTACAGCGGCGGGGCTTCTTCCTCACCTCACCAGCACATCTATAGAGCGTTACAAGTCTATCACTATAGAGTTTATTATTTCCCAGACTGTGTACTTTTGGCGCTGGGTTGTGAGCTGAAAAATCCTCTCTGTCCCTCTGACAGATTTACTGTAGGTCTATCCCCCATAAGCCGATGTGTCTGTGGGTACTTGGTACATGTGTGTCAACATGTCGGTGGCTGAATGTTTTTCCCAAGAGGAAACTATATTAGGAATGCAGACATATGATGGTGGCCCTGTTGGAACCACCAATAACTGACTGGGTGAAAGTTTCAATAATATCAGAGTGAGGTTGGATAAATCTGTGTCCCAGACACAGACGTAGAGAATAGATGTGATGGCGTTACCTATGGAGATGCTGCGACATGACATCCTAGGACACGATACTGCACCATGCATCACCGTTATATTTCAGTGTGCCTTGTCAATATTTAAATCTTGTTCTGTGAGACGTGAGTTGTAAATTGCTAGGAGGTAGTCCTTGTTGCATGGCTGTTGAACACCGGATCCTGAAGGAAAAGGGCATTCCGGAGGAAGTCATTCCTACGCTGATCAAAGCCAGGAAGGACGTGACCGCAAAACATTATCACCACATATGGCGAAAATATGTTGCTTGGTGTGAGGACAGGAAGGCCCCAACGGAGGAATTTCAACTGGGTCGATTCCTGCACTTCCTACAGTCAGGGGTGAATATGGGCCTCAAATTGGGGTCCATTAAGGTCCAGATTTCGGCTCTGTCGATTTTCTTCCAAAAAGAACTGGCTTCCCTGCCGGAAGTTCAGACTTTTGTTAAAGGAGTGCTGCATATTCAGCCTCCTTTTGTGCCTCCAGTGGCACCTTGGGATCTCAACGTGGTGTTGGATTTCCTTAAATCACATTGGTTTGAGCCACTTAAAACCGTGGAGTTAAAATATCTCACGTCGAAAGTGGTCATGCTATTGGCCCTGGCTTCGGCCAGGCGTGTGTCAGAGTTGGCGGCTTTGTCATGTAAAAGCCCTTATGTGATTTTCCATATGGATAGGGCGGAATTGAGGACTCATCCCCAATTTCTGCCTAAGGTGGTTTCAGCGTTTCATTTGAACCAACCTATTGTGGTGCCTGCGGCTACTCGGAACTTGGAGGATTCCAAGTTGCTGGATGTAGTCAGGGCCCTGAAAATTTATGTTTCCAGAATGGCTGGAGTCAGGAAAACTGACTCGCTGTTTATCCTCTACGCACCAAACAAGATGGGTGCTCCTGCTTCAAAGCAGACTATTGCTCGCTGGATATGTAGCACAATTCAGCTTGCACATTCTGCGGCGGGACTGCCGCATTCTAGATCAGTAAAAGCCCATTCCACGAGGAAGGTGGGCTCTTCTTGGGCGGCTGCCCGAGGGGTCTCTGCTTTACAACTTTGCCGAGCTGCTACTTGGTCGGGGTCAAACACATTTGCAAGATTTTACAAGTTTGACACCCTGGCTGAGGAGGACCTGGAGTTCGCTCATTCGGTGCTGCAGAGTCATCCGCACTCTCCCTCCCGTTTGGGAGCTTTGATATAATCCCCATGGTCCTTACGGAGTCCCAGCATCCACTTAGGACGTCAGAGAAAATAAGATTTTACTCACCGGTAAATCTATTTCTCGTAGTCCGTAGTGGATGCTGGGCGCCCATCCCAAGTACTTGTACATAGTTATTGTTAACAAAAGGGTTATTGTTGAGAGCCATCTGTGCAGAGGCTCCGTTGTTGTCATACTGTTAACTGGGTATAATATCACGAGTTGTACGGTGTGATTGGTGTGGCTGGTATGAGTCTTACCCGGGATTCAAAATCCTTCCTTTTTGTCAGCTCTTCCGGGCACAGTATCCTAACTGAGGTCTGGAGGAGGGTCATAGGGGGAGGAGCCAGTGCACACCAGGTAGTCCTAAAGCTCTCTTTAGTTGTGCCAAGTCTCCTGCGGAGCCGCTATTCCCCATGGTCCTTACGGAGTCCCAGCATCCACTACGGACTACGAGAAATAGATTTACCGGTGAGTAAAATCTTATTATATATATATATATATATATATATATATATGACTTGGGGTTTGTTTTATTAGATAGAGCATGTCCCTGTGAAGTTCCTTTTGGGGTTGTGGTTTTTCAGAAAGTTACAGGTTTTTTTTAATTAAGAGAAATATGCCCCATTATAGAGATCGGGCATTTCATTTTGTTGCGCCTGCGCAGTGGCCGCCAGCAGGGGGTGTACTAGAGTGCCTTCTCTTGAGAGCCGCAATATGGCCGCCTTCTCCCCGGTTATTCTGTAAATAGGAAAATAACCTCACAGGTTCACATAGGGCAGAGTTGCCACTACTAGTGCAGGGCTGTAACTTACAGTACTAAGGAAAAGCCATATACTAAAGCGGCACGGTGACCTCACCCCTCTCAGAGACACCAGGGCTCAGCACACTGGTACACACACCTGTTAGCTCAGGGCAGCACTATAGGACCCTCCTGTAATGCTGTGCTGGCGGCGTGTAGTGATCAGGGCACTGGGAGACTGGCTGGCTGGTCTCCGTCTCTGCTGCCTATAGAACTTCCACCTCTGTTATATATCAGGGCTGCTCTCCTGTTGTTATGATTCCAATACTCTGGTCTGGGGATATCTTATAGCAAGGACCTGAGTACTGGAACGTAATGCTTGGAAAGGGAGTGGGAACGGGAATAGCCCCTGGCGCCCTATCTCCGTTGTCTCGCCCGTGCTGTCAGAAATCTCTTGCGAGACTATGGTTGCTTGGGCCCATGGCAGCCGCGTTTGAAGGGCGGATTACGTCTGCCCAACTCCGATGCCCCCTCAGGTCTTAATGGGAGACAAAGAGAAATCCGAGACAGGGTGATAACAAGGGGCCCTCTACTAAACAACAAAGCCAGGGGCTCAAAACTAACTTTAAACTAGAGTATGTGCGGAAAACCGCCAGGGAAAAGGACAACCAAAATACCCACTTGTCCACTCTTCTACCCGGCACTGGCGAGTTCCGGAGAGGAGTGTGGGAGCGTAAACCTCCGCAAATGCACCAACACAGAATACAAAATAAAGCGGCCTAGGCCGCAGCACGCGGCAGAGCCGCCACTCATGAAAACCACACGAGATCCTCTAGCGACTGTTGCGGGTAAATGAGGACCGGAAGACTCCTTGGGAAGAGATGACAACACTAAGATTCAGGAACTCTGAGGACAGGAATGACCGGACACAGCAGAACAGGAACAGACGTCAGCAAACCAAAGCAGCATGCAGGAAGCTATTACCGGCGTCTGTGTGAAGCACTGAGAAGGTATTTAGCAGGGAGTCCTTCAATCAGAAGTTCAGAGCCTGATTAGCACAATGCCGTGCAGCTGCCTTGCTGCACGACCAGAAGACAAGTGTGTGTGTGTAGTTCACTTGATTGACCCTGCAAGGGGAGCGCAGTCCGTCCGTGGCGTCCCCGTTGCTAGGGTCCAGGCGGCTCAGCGCGCCCGGCGTCCTAGCGTTGCTAGGGAGCCGGCGGCTAGCACGCTCGGCGTCCCTAGTTGCTAGGCGCCGGGCCGCGAGGACATCGCGGACCACGGCGCCTAACACCTGTGTGTTCTCTTCCTCTCCTACCTCACACTGGAACTGGCCGCCCAGAGAACGAGAGGGCAGCGGCTGACATCAGAGAGGGTGCAGCAATCTGTGTGGGCAGAGCCCCTCACAGCAAGGTGTCCTTATGCTGTGCCCCGTGTAATCACTGTGATCCATACAGACTCTCACCCTGGTATGCTCTCTATTATTTATTTTTTTACACTGCGGCATGCTCGAGGGAAGGGAGCAGGCACCACCCCACCGCCACTACTCCTCCGCCAGCATCACTGCCGAGCCGGTCAGTGTTCCGGCGGCAATGAGCAGTAGGCAGCCACCAGCAACAACAGTCAGGAAGCTGTTACTCCCGGCAGCAGTAGCGTCAAGCTGCAATTCAGCCAGCGGCACGATGATCCGGGAGACAGTGGCAGCACAGGGAAGCAGTACCCCCTCCAATCGCAGCACCAACTAGGAGACTGAGGCAGCAACCTGCCCCCAGCAGCAGCACCACCCTGATGATAGGTAAGATGCATTTTGGTGTCACAAGAAGGTGGCCGGAGTAGTGGCTTGCTGTGGTCACACCCCGGGGAAAACTGATAGTGATTTCAGTGTTCCCTTGCGCGGGGATTGGATGTGTAGATGTATGGAGGCTATGTATGTATAGATGTGAGCGGCAGTGTGCGGATGTATGAGAGCGGCAGTGTGCGGATGTATGAGAGCGGCAATGTACGGCTGTATAACTGCGTCGGTGTGCGGCTGTATGAGTGCGATGGTGTGCGGCTGTATGCGTGCGGCGGTGTGCTGCTGTAAGAGTGCGGCAGTAAGAGTACGGCTGTAATTGTACGGCTGTAAGAGTGCGGCTGTAAGAGTGCGGCTGTAAGAGTGCGGGGTAGTACGGATGTATGAGAGCGGGGTTGTACGGATGTATGAGAGCGGGGTTGTACGGATGTATGAGAGCGGCAGTGTATGGATGTATGAGAGCAACAGTGTACAGTTGTGTGAGAGCGGCAGTGTGCGGATGTATGAGAGTGGCGGTGTACGGATGTATGAGAGCGGCAGTGTATGGATGGCAGCGTCATAGGGAGGGATGTCGGAATGCTGTTATAGGGTTCCTAATACAAAATGCCACGTTGGGCTTGATGGGCAGGTAGTGCGGCAAGCACACCCAAATTGGCATCTGACGTCGCCTGCAGTCCACACTGTTGTGAGGAGTCAGAGTTAATTTTGACTGTGTAGTGTACTCACAGAGGACCTACCGCCCGTCCCCTCCTCGCATCTGAGCAGCAGGTCAGGCTCTTATTTTCTTTTTAATCAGGAGAGGCCGAGTGAACTGTGAGCAGGGGGGCAGAGCTACATGGGACCCAGAGGGGCTGCTGTGCTGTCAGAGAGGGAGAGGAAGAGAGAGATGAAGCTACTGCAGATCCCCAGCTGATTGTGAGGTGCCGGGTTGAAGGGTGATGTGATCACCCTTCTCCCTCGCTGCCGCTGGGGACCGCATCTAGGCTTCCTCCATCGAGGGCATGCGGCGCAGCAGTGGGCAGCGTGTAATGAGTTTGTCTGACTCATTATACTGCTGCCTGTTGTGGACACCTCCGTCCGTACGGACTGGTGTACATGCCCAGCACAGAGGTGACAGTGTTGGTGGAAGTGCTGCCCAGTTCTGACCCTGCAGGCCTCCCTGATCTGACTGCGGCCGCTGCTACTGCTGCGGCCCGAAACCCCTGCCGGTCCCCTCCATAGACTTCTGCCTGTCCAGCGCTGAGGTACTAGGGGTATCCCAGCTGTGGGAAGGGTATGTCTCTGGCTTTCTCTCCGGCAGGGGAAGGTGACAGCGGCGGAGGAAGTGTTGCCCACCTCAGACACTGCAGGCCTCCCCGATCCAGCTGCGGCCACAGCTGATGCTGCCAGAACCCCCTGCTGGTCTCCTTTGTTGACTGCCGCATGGCCAGTGCTGAAGTACTGGGGGTAGGCCAGCTATGGGAAGAGTGTCTCTGCCTCGGGCTCTCTCTCTCTGTCAGGGGAAGGAAGGGCTGATTCTCTGGCACAACAGGGAGGGCTAGGCTGCAGGAACACAGCACTGGAAGAAACAGGAGGCCGAACTCATGACCAAAAAGTGAGCAGTGCAGTGATCAGCCCCCTAGTCTTTCCCTCTCTCTGGGTGCAGAGCTGTATTCTACAGAGAGAGCTGGGATGGGAAGAAGGGGAACGGCACCTGACACACACATACACGCGCAGCACCTGACACACACATACACGCGCAACACCTGACACACACACATACACGTGCGGCACCTGACACACACACACGTAGCATCAGACACAATAAAATAAACATGCAGCACCTGACCCACACATACACGCGCAACACCTGACACACACACATACACGTGCGGCACCTGACACACACACGTAGCATCAGACACAATAAAATAAACATGCAGCACCTGACCCACACATACACGCGCAACACCTGACACACACACACATATACACGTGCGGCACCTGACACACACACGTACCATCAGACACAATAAAATAAACATGCAGCACCAGACACATGCATATACACGCAGCACCTGACACATGCATATACACGCAGCACCTGACACATGCATATACACGCAGCACCTGACACATGCATATACACGCAGCACCTGACACATGCATATACACGCAGCACCTGACACATACATATACACGCACATCATCAGACACACACATACACATGCAGTGCCTTACTCACACACACATAGACACGTGCAGCACCTGAGGCACACACATGTACACGCGCAGCACCCGACGCACACACATGTACACGCGCAGCACCTGACGCACACACATGTACACGCGCAGCACCTGACGCACACTCATGTACACGCGCAGCACCTAATGCACACTCATGTACACGCGCAGCACCTGACGCACACTCATGTACACGCGCATCACCTGACACAGACATACGTATTCATGCACAGCACCAGACATACACTTGTACACACGCGGAGCACCTGATACTCACACACATATACACCCGCAACACCTGACACACACACACACACACACACACGTGCGGCAGCTGACGCATACACACGCACCATCAGACACACTCATATATACACGCAGCACCTGACACACACATACACACAGGAGCTGACACACACATACACAGGCAGCACCTGACACACACACACATATACACGCGCAGCACCTGACACCACGCACTCACACGTACAAGCAATGCATTTCACGCCTACCTCCAGCCTCAGTTACAGGCTGCTGCCGCCTACCCCCCTCCCTGCATCAGCTGCAAAGGCAGCAAAATATTTTGACCAAAGTCTAAAGGCCCGTACACATTAAACGATGTCGCTCTGTGAGCTACATCGTCTAATGTTTCCCCTCCCGGGCCGGCCGGCGGCCGACTGTACACACTGAGCGATATGACCGCTCATATCGCTCAGTGACGTCACGCCCCCGCCAGCCCTGCATGAAGGTCGTGGACGACAGTACACATCCTTCCTGCATGCCCTACCGACAGCGAAGATTGTTGCCGACCCGCGGGGCCGCGCATCGTTTGTCGCTGGCTGCATACACACTTAACTATAAAATGAGCAACGTCGCTCATTAAATCGTTAAGTGTGTACGGACCTTAAACAATTTGGTTTGGTTAATAAAATTATTTTGCACAGAACAGTGATGTTATACGAACATTTTCATTAAACATTTAAAAAATCAAATGTTTATTCTTACAGTGAAATTTTACATTTCTGAATAAAAAAAATAAATTTAAAAAAAGCGATGAAATTCCATAGACAAAAAACCTTACGGTTTCACATGTCCCATTAAGGCTTCTTAGACATGATCGAAATTTCAGAAACCTGTTGTAACTCTTCCACTCAAACTCCAAAAAGCAATGAAATTCCGATCATTAAGGCTGACGCCTTAATGGACGTGTTCCTTGCGCAATACAGATATGGTATGCCATCACAGCCTGTGGGTAAGTGCAGATTCAGCACTCTCACAGAGTGAGATTGCTGTCACTCACACAATGGTGGAGCTGCTAATTCACAGATGTGTGTGCTCATTGGAATACACACATGCAGTCTATGCAACTGAAGGTCTGAGCGGAAGATAAAGCTGCTCAGATGAGGTAAGAGTGTTGTTGATTGGAGGGAGGAGAGCGGTGTGGATGGGGGAACAGAAGTGTGTGGATAGAGCGAACACTAAGCAGCACTAATGGGGGGGACAGAGAAACACAGGGGGTAATTCAGACCGCAGCAGCAGCAGCGATTGCAGTCTGAATTAGTTTGTGAGGTGCGCACGTGCAATGGCCGCACTGCGCGTGCGTACCCCAGGAGCCCAGTGAGATGCTATCACCCTGCCTGATTGATAGGCAGAGGTGGTTGCGGGGAAGGAGAGGGGCGTGCAAACAGCGTTAGAATGCCATTGGCAGGGCATGGTCTGCACAACGGAGGCGTTTCCGGACCACTGGGGGGTGGGCTGTGGCGGTTATCCCCCTGCCAAGAGCGCAGGATGCACTAAATTTACCTTCAGGATGTCAGCTACATGAATAGGGTAAGAGTGGTGTGGATAGGGGGTAGATTAAGCAGCAAGTATGGGAAGGGAGACAGAGCGGTGCAGATGGGGGAAATGGTGCAGATGGGTTGAAAACACTGGCATGGATGGGTAGAAAACTGGTGCAGATGGGAGAGAAGACAGTGTGCCATGTACTGGAGGAGGCAGAGTGACGTTGAAGAAGGAAACACTGAGCAGCACAGAGAGAAGGAAACGGTGGTACAGACAATGCACAGGTGGGGAAAGACAGATGGTACAGATAAGTTAGTACAGACTAGCACAGATGGGAGAACACAGCAGTAGGGATTGGGGAAGACCAGGCAGCATGGGGGTGTATAGGGGAAGTAAGTGTAGATGCATAGACCGTAGATGGGGTATTATAGTTTAGCAATTAACCAAGATGTTTGAGGGAGCTAAATGTGTATACTAAGTGAGATGGATGTATGGAGTTAGAAGGATGTTGTAAGAAGGTGGCTTTGTTGTGTTGACTGAATGGGATGGTTGTGGGCACTGTGTGGGATGGGAGCACCACAAAACTGCTCAGACCTTCAGTTGCATAGACTGCATGTGTGTATTCCAATGAGCACACAAATCTGTGAATTAGCAGCTCCACCATTGTGTGAGTGACAGCAATCTCACTCTGTGAGAGTGCTGAATCTGCACTTACCCACAGGCTGTGATGGCATACCATATCTGTATTGCGCAAGGAACACGTCCATTAAGGCGTCAGCCTTAATGATCGGAATTTCATTGCTTTTTGGAGTTTGAGTGGAAGAGTTACAACAGGTTTCTGAAATTTCGATCATGTCTAAGAAGCCTTAATGGGACATGTGAAACCGTACGGTTTTTTGTCTATGGAATATATATATATATATCACAAACATATATGATTCATACATATATCACACACACATACATGATACATACATGAGAAAGACCTGGGATGGTGATGAGGCCAGGGCCCCCTGCTGATGTTGCGTTGAGGAAGGCAGTGTTCCAGGGCGGATGCCAGTCGGGGAGAGCGCCGCGCAGCCCGGGAAAAATACTGCTGAGGAGCTACATCTGGAAGAGCCCCTGGGAGGGAGAGTGCCACATGCCCCATCCTGCGCGGCAGACTCTGCAGGCCTGCACATGGGAAGGGAGGTCTCTGGCCACACATACTCACCCTTCTGCTGAAGCCCCGCTGCTGTCCCCATCAGCGATCTCCAGCGGGGAGCGGGGCCAGGATGAACCTCAACCTGTGAGAACTATCTTCATGATCAAGAGATCTCATATGCAAGATAAGTATGTGTTGGGATAGGGCTGGGGAGGGCGGCTGCTCGGGCACACCCCCGTCAAGTTAAGGAGATTTAACTGAGGAAGCACAAGGGAACTCTCGTCTGGGGACAACAACTACAGGGAGACCACATCTTTTCAGATGAACATGGGAGGGCGGAAGGCTGCCTAATACTGAAGCACCCTCAGACATTAAACCATATGCAACAACTATTGCAAGCATTCCTGGGGGAAGGTCTGCAGCAGACGGATTTGCATACGGTGATGTCATCCAAGCAGTGGGCCAAAGTTGGCTGGAACCCTCATCTGTATATGAAAAGAGAAAAGGGGCATGCAGGGCATGGCCTTTTGCGGCGCTTGGATAACCCCAAGTTTGCATTAAACACCCCCACCCTCCTTCGGTGTGGGGCTCATGTTGGCCATGCCCAAGCCCCTGAAGCATTCAAGCTGATTTCTTGCAGCAGCTGGGCACTGTAACAGCTTCAGAGCTGCTCTACAAGACAAGTAAAAGGGTGTGGGCCCTGCGGCACCACCTGTAGTTTGCATACACACATATATAGGACAGCATCTCTTATATGCCCCAGGGTCAATAAAATAGTATCCTTGTCTAGGCTATCCATCCCCTCAGATAAGGTATTTGTCCATGCCGCTACAGCACTACACACCCAGGCCGACGCAATTGCCGGTCTGAGTAAGGTACCTGAATGTGTATAAATGGACTTCAGGGTAATCTCCTGTTTGCGGTCAGCACACTCTTTGAGGGTAGCCGTATCCTGGGACGGGAGGGCTACCTTCTTGGATAAGCGTGTTAATGCTTTGTCCACCCTAGGGGAGGATTCCCATCGTAACCTATCCGTTGATGGGAAAGGATACGCCATAAGAATCCTTTTGGAAATCTGCAGTCTTTTATCTGGAGATTCCCAAGCTTTTTCACATAACTCGTTCAGCTCGTGTGAGGGGGGAAAGGTTACCTCAGGCTTCTTACCCTTGTACATATGTACCCTCTTGTCAGCGACAGGGGGTTCCTCTGTGATGTGCAAAACATCTTTTATTGCCATAATCATAAATCGAATGGATTTTGCCAATTTTGGCTGTAACTTTGCATCATCGTAATCGACACTGGAGTCAGAATCCGTGTCGGTATCTGTGTCAACAATCTGGGATAGTGGGCGCTTATGAGACCCTGACAGTCCCTGCAACATAGGATCAGGCATGGGTTTAAACCCTGACTGTCCCAAAGCTTCTGCCTTGTCTAATCTTTTGTGCAATGAGTTTACACTAGCATTTAAAACATTCCACATATCCATCCAATCAGCTGTCGGCGGAGACACCACATTCATTTGCTCCCGCTCCTCTCTAATATAGCCTTCTTCCTCAGACATGTCGACACACGTGTACCGACACACTACACACACAGGGAATGCTTTTTCTGAAGACAGTTTCCCCACAAGGCCCTTTGGAGAGACAGAGAGAGAGTATGCCAGCACACCCCCCAGCGCTATATAACCCAGGAATAAAACAGTAACTTAATGTTTGCCCAGTAGTGCTGCTGTATGTAATTTGCGAATTATGTGCCCCCCCCCCCTCTTTTCAACCCTCTTGTCTAACGTGGTATAAGCAGGGGAGAGTCCGGAGAGCTTCCTCTCAGCGGTGCTGTGGAGAAAAAATGGCGCTGGTGAGTGCTGAGGGAGAAGCCCCGCCCCCTCGGAGGCGGGCTTCTGTCCCGCTTAAACTAAAATTGGTGGGGGCTTATACATATATAAAGTGCCCAGCTGTATATATGTTATATTTTTGCGAAAGAGGTTTATATTGCTGCCCAGGGCGCCCCCCCTGCGCCCTGCACCCTTACAGTGACCGGAGTATGTGAGGTGTATGGGAGCAAAGGCGCACAGCTGCAATGCTGTGCGTTACCTCAGTGAAGATCATGAAGTCTTCTGCCGCCTCTGAAGTCTTCTTTTCTTCTCATACTCACCCGGCTTCTATCTTCCGGCTCTGCGAGGGGGACGGCGGCGCGGCTCTGGGACGGACGGCGAGGGTGAGATCCTGCGTACCAATCCCACTGGAGCTAGTGGTGTCCAGTAGCCTAAGAAGCAGGACCTTGCAACTCAGAGAGTAGGGCTGCTTCTCTCCCCTCAGTCCCTCGATGAGGGAGTCTGTTGCCAGCAGTGCTCCCTGAAAATTAAATACCTAACAAAATACTTTCTGTCAGAAAGCTCAGGAGAGCTCCTGAAAAGCACCCAATCTCCACTGGGTACAGTATCAAACTGAGGTCTGGAGGAGGGGCATAGAGGGAGGAGCCAGTGCACACCCAGAACTAAAGTCTTTCTTAAAGTGCCCATGTCTCCTGCGGAGCCCGTCTATCCCCATGGTCCTTACGGAGTCCCCAGCATCCTCTAGGACGTTAGAGAAAATAGGATTTTAATACCTACCGGTAAATCCTTTTCTCTTAGTCCGTAGAGGATGCTGGGCACCCGTCCCAGTGCGTACTGTGTCTGCAGTTATTAAATGGCCCTTAACTCCAGAACATTTATGTGGAGATGAAAACATCCAAGGAAGACTTGACCATCTTCCTTGGATGTTTTCCCCCTGTGTGACTGCTCTCCAGCCTCGGAGGGTTGCATCCGTGGTCCCTAGGATCCCGTCCTGGATCCCGAACCATCGCCCCTCTAGGTGGTGAGAACTGTGCAGCCACCAATGGAGTGAGATTCTGGTCTTGGAAGACAGGATTATCCTCCGGTGCATGTGTAGGTGGGATCCGGACCACTTGTCCAACAGGTCCAACTGGAACACTCTGGCATGGAACCTGCCAAACTGAATGGCCTCGTAGGCCGCGACCATCTTCCCCAGCAACTGAATGCATTGATGGATTAACACTCTTGCTGGTTTCAGAATTTGTTTGACCAGACTCTGGATCTCCAGAGCCTTTCCACTAGAAGAAAACCTCTTCTGTGTCCAGTATCACTCCCAAAAACAACAACCGCGTCATTGGGACCAACTGCGATTTTGGCAAGTTTAGGAGCCAACCATGTTGTTGAAGAACTGTCAGGGAGAGTAGATGTTTTGCACCAACTGGTCCCTGGATCTCGCCTTTATCAGGAGATCATCCAAGTACGGGATAATTGTGACTCCTTGCTTGCGAAGGAGGACCATCATTTCCGCCATCACCCTGGTGAAAATCCTCGGAGCCGTGGACAGACCAAACGGCAACGTCTGAAATTGGTAATGACAATCCTGAATTGCAAACCTCAGGTAGCTTGATGCAGTGGCTAAATGGGAACATATAAGTAGGCATCCTTTATGTCTACCAAAACCATGAAATCTCCTTTATCCCCCGGACTGGAGATCACTACCCTGAGAGATTCCATCTTGAAATTGAATTTCTTTAGGTAGAAATTAAGGGATTTCAGATTTAAGATTGGTCTGACTGAGCCGTCCGGCTTCGGGACCACGAAGAGGCTTGAATAAAAACCTTCTCCCTGCTGACTAAGGCTGATTTGAACAATCGGTGAGGGGGAACGTCTTGAAACCCCAGTTTGTACCCTTGGGACACTATTTGTAAAACCCACGAGTCCAGGTCCGAATGAATCTAGAACTGACTGAAGAGTTTTAGACGTGCCCCCACTGGTGCGGGCTCCTGCAAGAGAGCCCCAGCGTCATGCAGTGGATTTGGCAGAAGCAGAGGACGATCTCTGCTCCTGCGATCTTGAAGAGGCTACAGACCTCTTCCCTCTTTTCCTTCCTCTACCTGCAAAGAAAGGGGAATCTTAACTTCTTGCATATCTATTGGGCCGAAATGACTGCGTCAGATAATGATGCGTCTTCATCCGTTGAGAGGGAACATAGGGCAAGAAGGATGACTTACCTGCGGGAGCTGCCGAGATCAAATTAACTAGGCCGTCGCCAAACAAGGCTTCACCTTCATAGGGAAGAGACTCCCTTTCTTCTTGGAGTCAGCATCAGCATTCCCTTGGTGAATCCACAATGCCCTCCTATCCGAGACTGCCATGAAATTGGCCCGTGAGCACTTGTGCCCGGTGTAGGATTTTTAAATATGTGTAGTTTACTGTATGCAAGGGTTTAAAACCTTTTAGGAACTGAGATCTAAGGTGTATTACATGTAGTTTAAAAAAAACAAAAAATGTTTATTTTATGGCAGTAGTTTCCAAACTGGGGTTCTTGCACTGGTAGCATAGTTTGGTGGTCCAGGACCAATTAAAATTATTTATACTTTATTAAATTGGCAAAACCATTCCCTCACAACATAACTGAACCTGAGGATGACATGCTATAAACACAATTTACTTAATTTTATATTTTTTTCTGAATTTCTCAATAAAAAAAACTTTGGCCTAGGGGTGCCGTGAAACAAATTTTGATACTCTAGGGCAGGGGTGTCAAACCCATGGGCCGCATGCCGCCCCCAATGCATCCTTTTGTGGCCCACAGGCCGAGGTCCGACAGGGGTCCTTTTGTGGCCCGATCACCTTGCTTAGAGCGAGGGCAGGAGAGTGCAGCCAGAGTCTTTGCTTTCTATGTGCGGCACCATCTTCCCGAAGAGATCACCGGGAAGATAGTGCCCCTTCCACTGGCTACAGCACAGGTATACTGGGGTGGGGTAGCAAACTGGGGGCCCCAATGGGCCCCTCCAGCAGTCCCTCTACCAAAACACGTCTTTTGGTGGTTTTGCGGTGTTGTTATAACTACATGGTGACGATACTGTAGCACAGAGATTTTCAACCATTTACAACTCACGTCACACAGAACAAGATTTAAATATTGACAAGGCACACTGAAATATAATGGTGATGCATGGTGCAGTATCGTGTCCTAGGATGTCATGTCGCAGCTTCTCCATAGGTAACGCCTGAACAGGCCCAGTGACAGGGGGGACAAAGGGGACACTTGTTCAGGGCTCCAAGTATTAAGAACAGAAATAATGGGGCCACAGTGCCAATATTGCTTTTTAAAGTGTATCCACCAACTGCTCAATTTAAGCAGGAAAACAATTAACAGGCCAACTAAACCCTCCCCCCTCCTTTTACCCCATCACTTTGTCCAGTCCCTGTGGTCCATACTGTATTGCCATTATTATGCATTTTGCTGTGCTAGCCCTTTTCTGAATGTCCCTGCCACCGCCACCGAAGAGCTGGATAGCCCAGTATGAAAACCACCTGCCGGCCTCACTGACGGTCCGAGTCAAAGGCTCCATTTTTTTGTGGGGTAAAGAGGGGTCAGTAAAGATACTAAGCTGAAGTACTTAGAACACTTCTTGAATTAAGACACAACCTGCAAGAAAAAGTATGCAATATGGGTGAAAAGGCAAATGTCAGAGGTCTGATACAAGTGACCAGCTCCACACCTTGCACCACATAGCGTTATGTTAAACTGGGATATGTTCTTTTTGTGTGTGTGTGTGTGTGTGTGTGTGTGTGTGTGTGTGTATGTGTGTGGGGGGGGGGGGTGCCAAAGGAAATTTTTGCCATTGGCTCCTTTGGTCTAGAACCAGCCCTGATCACAAAATATTTTTGTCTGAGCAGACTGGACACTGATCAGCGTTGGCTCATTCTCAGCCCCCCGCCCAGCCTCTGCTGCCAACAGACTGCTATTAGCTAGTTAACCTTCTGCCTTCCCTATCTATGACACAGACTGCTGCTAATGCTACCAGACTGTTCCCAGTGGCTTCACACCAACAGTGAATCCCAGCCGATGATGTAGGGCAGCGTGTGGGGGAGGGGGTCAGTTGCTGTGGCTCCAACATGGTAACCGCCAATGGACTGCAATGCTTTATCGAAAGGGGGGGCGCCAGTCCCTTACTTTGCCAGGGGCGCTTGGACCCCTAGCTACACCTCTGTTGACCCTAACCGATACCCCTAAACTCCATAATTCCTGCAGTAAAAATCCATGTTTCTATGTATATAGGGGGTCATTCCGAGTTGATCGCATGCTGCCGTTGTTCGCTGCGTAGCAATCAGTTGAAAAAAAATGGCTAATCTGTGCATGCGCATGCTCCGTAATGTGCATGCGCATCGTACGGGTACAAAGTCCATTGTGGTTTTGCACTAGTTCTAGCGATTTTTCCAATCACAGAACAGGCCACAAGGAGATTGACAGAAAGAGGGCGTTTCTGGGTGTCAACTGACCGTTTTCAGGGAGTGCTTGGAAAAATGCAGGCGTGGCAGAAGAAATGCAGACGTGGCTGGGCATTCGCTGGATGGGTGTGTGACATCAAAAGCCGTCCCTCGGTTGTTAGAATCAACGCACACGAAGTGTAACTACAGTGCTGGTCTTATTTTGAAACGATTTTGCAGGCGCTCTGCTGCTCAAGTGTTCGCACTTCTCCAAAGTGAATATACACTCTCCAGTGGGCAGCGACAATGCGTTTGCATGGCTGCTAAAAACTGCTAGCGAGCAATCAACTCAGAATGACCCCCAGAGTGTATTGCAAGAAAATATCTGTAAATCCAATGGTACCGTAAGTGCGGTATATACTCGCACTTCTTTGCGGGGTGAGAACATCTCCCCTAAGTGAAGTCAGCCCTATGAATAAAGTTTGTGTGATCCCTGTGCAGCAGTCACAGAAAGGGTTCATCTCTGCAGTTTGTCACTCAAATTACATTGCTGCATTTTTTCTAGAAGTTGATCTGAGAGCTGTTACCCGCAGACCAGCTACAATAATTATCCTGGGTACTCACTAGACCAGTGGTTCTCAAACTGCACCCTGGGGTGCCTCAGGACACTTGCAGGGGTGCCTTGGATTGGTGGTCCAGGACCAATTCAAAATATTTATAGTTAGTGTTATAGGCAAAACCAGTGCTGTTGGCTGGCAATCATAACATATGTGCACAAGCAGAAGCAAATCCTGTCCCCTACCAAAGGGCCAGTGCTAGGGTGTTTGGCGCCTCCCTGCAAACTATTAATTTGGGCCCTCTCTCCAATACTTAATAAAGGGACAGTGCGCTCCTTAAAAAAAGAAGGTGTGGTATCACAAGGAAGGGGCATGGCCACACAATAGCACCCCAAATCAAAATACGCCACACAGTAGCACTATCTTATTGTCATTACACCGCATGTAATAATAATAATAATAATAATAATAATACCCACAGTCGCAGTGCCCTTTATACACATAACCACCATATCAGTGCAGCTTACACACATAATGCCAACAGTAGCAGTGCCCCTTCTACACATGCCCACGGTGGCAATCCTTTACATGGCAAATATCAACCTGGTTTTGCCATGTAAAGGATTGCCACTTTAAAAACAAACAATCAAACAAAAACAAAAAAAAACAACAGGAAAAAACACAAAATCTCTCACTTTCTGATTCTCACACCCTATTACATTCCTCCCTATATATTTAAATGTTTCTATTACTGTATGTTCCCTCTTCCCTTCTCCAAACTATACACATCAACATTTTTTAGTATTTCCAGGTAAGTTTTGTGATGTAGGCCATGCACAATTTTAGTTGCCCTAATGTATTTACAGCCTTCTGGAGATATGGCTTCTGGAACTGAACACAGGATTCTAAATGTGGCTGTACCAAGGACCTATACAGTGGCATTACAGGTTGAGTATCCCTTATCCAAAATGCTTGGGACCAGAGGAATTTTGGATATCGGATTTTTCTGTATTTTGGAATAATTGCATACCATAACGAGATATTATGGTGATGGGACCTAAATCTAAGCACAGAAGGCATTTATGTTTCATATACACCTTATACACACAGCCTGAAGGTCATTTTAGCCAATATTTTTTATAACTTTGTGCATTAAACAAAGTGTGTGTACATTCACAGAATTCATTTGTTTCATATACACCTTATACACACAGTCTGAAGTTCATTTAATACAACATTTTTAATAACTTGAGTATTAAACAAAGTTTGTGTACACTGAGCCATCAAAACACAAAGGTTTCACTATCTCAGTCTCACTCAAAAAAGTCCGTATTTCGGAATATTCCGTATTTCGGAATATTTGGATATGGGATACTCAACCTGTATTACTTTTTTCTGCTACTGGTTCTTTAACCTATGCAAACAAGCATCTGACTTGCCTTTCCTATTGCTTTGTTACATTGCTCACCTGAAATAGTAATACTTAGATAGCTTTCCTCTTGCCATTATAATGCCCTTAATATTATAGTTAGCCTTTGCATTTTTGAGACGTGTATGATTTTGCATTTTTTGGCATTAAATGTTGCCATGTTCTTGACCATTCCTCTAGTCCAGGGGCGGAACTGCCAGAGACAACGGAGTCAGTTGCCGCCGGGCTCCAGCCCTAAAGGGGCTTCCTCCATTGCCCCCCGGCTGTTACGTGCCCTTCCTACTAAATAGACAAAGGCGCTACCAGCAGGGTCTCGCAGTTTGTACATTCCATGCCGTAATACCCTTCTTTCCACCTTCACAATGAAGCTATTGGTACTTTGCAAAAAAAAAAATTATTAGCATTGCAACTCAGCAGATCAATGCAGTGTGCAGCCACACACTCCATATATCTGCTCAGCCACAAAGCTGATTATTTCTTCACAAAGTACAAGGTGAGCTCCAAATAGAATTCTCTAGCTTAGATTATACCTTTCTATGCAAGGGTAAATAGCTCAATTGTTTGACTGCAATGCCACAGGAAATGGTTTGGATCCAAGACAGTGTGACTGAATAATAAAGAAACCTTAAGATAAGTTCATGAATGTTGTATAAGTATTAGTGAGAGAAGGGGTCAGGAGCATGCTAGGCTGCAAAAAATAAGGTAGGCTGCAAGTGAAAGTAATGATCTCCTATATATTTTCCCAGATCTGTCACTCTGTGTGGCTAACTCTGGGGGAAGTCACAGCAATGGGCGGAGACGGCAACTGCAGGACGATACACCAGTGCCAGCAGCAGACCGTAACAAAGTGACAGATCAGGGAGAATATATAGGATGTAGGGAGGTGGCCATGGTACATGGCTGGCCAAGGGACACTAGCTCATGTACCCCTTTACCACTGAGGCTGGCCACCAATGATGGACCTGTCACCAGTGCACATGCAATAACCTCTTCTGCTGCCCTCTTTGCAACTCAGATTGCCCAGTGCTCCCCTTCGCTAACAGTCCACAAAGTTTCCCCATCTCACGATCTGCCTCCTCACCCCCACTTTCATCTCTACAGCACACGCGCATATCATACAAGATCCCATCATGCGTACGTAGGTCTGAAATGCAAGAGGGAGGTTGGGGGGAGATTGGCATGCGCCAGCAACACCACACAGCTCACTGTGACCACAGTGGAGAGGCGCTGCAACAGGACAATACACCAACCTCGGAGCAAGGAACTGCGTCGGTCAGGAGGAGAACTATTTCAATAGCATAAAAAGGTTAATGCGTCCCACCCTATGGACACCAGACTCATCAAGTCACTGTTGCCAGAGTCTCATACAATGACTCTGAACCTCTAAGCACACTATTTGACTGTCCACACCCTGCTGTGCCTATTACCCATCTCCTCCACCACCCTCAACACTGACCCACACATCATTCACCCACAAAGATACAATAAAGGTAGTTTGGATAAATTAGCTAAATGAAATGGATTTAACCAATTTATCTAAATGACCATTTTTGGATGTTTTCCAGTGTTTGTGAGCAAATGGTCAATTGTCATTTGCTGCCACATATTAGCATAATTTTGTTTCAACTAGAAAAAAAAATTGGACAGATAATCTAAGTGTGGATCCAGTTTTAAGGTCCGTATTCACGGCCTGATTTTGGGGAGAGATGTGTGCTGAGCGAACTGCTCAGCACACATCTCTCCCCCCGCTCAGCACAGCGTGATGTGTGCTGAGCGTACGGGGGGTGGGGGGGGGCGCTCATTTCACCCCCTGTGTAGGGCATTCTGTGTGTATCCAGCTTAACAGGTGTGAGCATCATACAACTACTGACTTGCGAGTAACTATACAGCAGCTCCATACCTTGTGACTTGAAGAAACACCAGTTAACCCCGGGAATGCTGCAGTCAAAGCAACAATTCCTCTTCTTACATTCCGCTGCACTTATTGTGGGGTAGCCGCAATCCCTTCTGCTGTACGGTTCCACATTACATTGTTTCTTGTCACTTCCTGTTGATGCAGTAAGGAAACATCCAGGAATTACAGCAGCTTAGTTTTTTTTTTTTTTTTTACTGGGGCAATTTAGCTAGATCACAGGGCAATTTAGCTCCTTTGGTCCTTTTTTAGGACCAGTTAATCAGACAGTTGAGCAAACTGAAAAACAGCTAACAGGAAATTTCCACTTAAATGGTATTTTCTAATCTTATCTGACCATGACTAAGAATAAAGGATACACAAGATAAACTCTTAGAGCCATGGACCTTATCCATGTTTAAGCTCCATCAAATCTGTAATCAATAGCACTACATGCTCCCACTTTACCACTGTACTATATACTCTACCTGTGTTTTTAAGGTAAAAACACCATTTAACCCCAGTGACACTTGAATTAAAGCAGCAGCCTCTGGAATAGCATTCCTTAGCATTAATCCCAGGAAATCTGCAAACTTCACGCTCTTTGATAGCCATGCTACATTGCTGTTTACTTGGATGGAGCAGAGAGCACAACATCAGGACATAGGAAATATTACAATGCATGATAAGAAAGGTGTGAGCTCTACAGCAAGGCCTCTAACCCTTTGCCAGTGCCAAATACATAGGGCTTAACTCAGATCTGATCACAGCAGCAAATTTATTAGCTAAAACCATGTACACTGCAGGGGTGGGGGGGGGGGTGTATAATATGTGCAGAGAGAGTTAGATTTTGGTGCGGTGTGTTCAAACTGAAATCTAAATTGCAGTGTAAAAACAAAACAGCCAGTATTTACCCTGCACACAAACAATATAACCCACCTAAATCTCTCTGCAAATGTTATATCTGCCCCCCCCCCCCCCATCCCTGCAGTGCACATGGTTTTGCCCACTAGCTAACAAATTTGCTGCATCTGGGAATTACAGCAGCTTAATATTTCTTTTTACAGAAGGTTCAGCAAATTAAATTATTTAGTGAAATACTGTAATCATAACAGTTACAGGGATATTGTAGGTAGATTTATTGTCAGTGGATAAATGTAAAAATTAAACCCTTAGGCATAGTTCCAAAATGCTGTCATTGCAATCCAGATTTTAAGGATATCATGCTTGAGCACAGGTGACTTAATTAGAACTTCGGTCAATGTGAATTAACCATTGGACTCAACCATGGTTATCCTTAAAACCCAGGGGTCTATTTAAGATCGATCTTAATCGATGTTGGGCTTACAGGTTGAAAAACACACACACATTTACTAACATTTTAAAATGTATATAAAAAAATCATCTGTTCGTAAATGCAGTGCACATGGTTTTGCCCAACTGCTAACAAAAATCCTGCTGCGATCAACTCAGAATTACCCCCCATGGCCCTCATTCCGAGTTGTTCGCTCGCAAGCTGCTTTTAGCAGCATTGCACACGCTAAGCTGCCGCCTACTGGGAGTGAATCTTAGCATCTTAAAATTGCGAACGAAAGATTTGCAATATTGCGATAAGACATCTCTGTGCAGTTTCTGAGTAGCTCGAGACTTACTCTGCCAGTGCGATCAGTTCAGTGCTTGTCGTTCCTGGTTTGACGTCACAAACACACCCAGCATTCGCCCAGACACTCCTCCGTTTCTCCAGCCACTCCCGCGTTTTTCCCAGAAACGGTAGCATTTTTTCCCACACGCCCATAAAGCGGCCTGTTTCCGCCCAGAAACACCCACTTCCTGTCAATCACATTACGATCACCAGAACGATGAAAAAACCGTGAGTAATATTCCTAACTGCATAGCAAATTTACTTGGCGCAGTCGCAGTGTGAACATTGCGCATGCGCATTAAGCGGAAAATCGCTGCGATGCGAAGAAAATTACAGAGCGAACAACTCGGAATGACCACCTATGTGCACTGCAGGGAAGGCAGATTTAACATGTGCAGAGAGAGTTAGATTTGGGTGTGGTGTGTTCAATCTGCAATCTAATTTGCAGTGTAAAAATAAAGCAGTCAGTATTTACCCTGCACAGAAACAAAATAACTCACCCAAATCTAACTCTTTCTGCACGTTATATCTGCCTCCCCTGCAGTACACATGGTTTTGCCCAACTGCTAACAAAATTCCTGCTGCGATCATCTTGGAATTACCCCCATCGATTGATGTTTTCACACTGCTCGTGTATATAAGACATAGGGCCTAATTCAGTTTGGATCGTAATACGCGTTCCAACCGCAAAAACTATGAAGAGGATGGGGGCATATACGCAGGGTCCATCCTGTGCGTGTGCCTACATTTTCTCCGGGTGCCCCGCAGAAAATGCGAATGCCTCTGCCTGTCAATCAGTAGAGGGCGTACCTTCGCAGGTATATCGCGATCATGAGCCATGTCTCCCATTTTTGTCATTATAGGTGCTCTGTGAGCTGCTGGCCATGCCCCAGCCCCTCTGTCTCCCGTGAATAGACATTGAGGCTTATTCAGACCAGATCGCTTCAATTTATTTTCACCCAGCGGGCAATCTGGTCTGCACTGCACATGCGTATGCGCCACAATGCGTAAGTGCGACGGTCCGGAGATCACAAGAAGATTGACAAGAAGAGGGTGTTTGTGTGGGTGGCAACTGAATGTTTCTAGGGAGTGTCCGGAAAAACACTGGAGGGACCCGGCGTTTTGTGGGAGGATTTGTGACGTCACCTCAATGGCTGAGTAAGTGCTGAGCTGTGCAGCTCTTGTGCACATGTGATCACACACCTGCACAGCAAATTTTCTCTTCCGCTGTAGGCGGCAACTACCTGATTACAGGGATGCAAAAAACACACCCTAGCAATCAGGTCTGAATTACCCACAATGTGCATATTTGCAGAGCAACAAGCTACAGGGAGCCTTCCACCCCCCCCCCCCCATTCCCCATGGGAAGGGGGGGGGGGGGTTGTTTGGGTTAGCTGGACATTCCCCAAAAAAGTGACTGTCCTGCAAAAATTGGGATAGTTGGGAGGTATGTTCAAATACATTTATTGTTTTGCATGCAGGGTAAATACTGGCTTCTTTGACATTTAGCCACAAATGCTGCACAGCTGAATTACAGTATTACACTGCAATTAACAGTTATGCTAGGACATTCCCCCTCCCAAATCTACCTCTCTCTGCATGTTACATCTGTCCCACAGTGGCGTGCGGTGAGGTCAGTGGCTAGTGAGGCACTACAGCCATAATGTCCGCCGAATCCTGCCGATGACCCTTAGCCAATGCCCGCTACTGCCTCTGAGCCGATACCCGCTGCCACCGCCAATGGCTTACAAACTCGCCCACAATCAACTGACCCAGCCCTCCACCACTAATTTCTATCTCAGTCCGATGCCGCCAATGCCCGCTGCCTGCTTGCTCATTGTTCTCGTTATATATTATAAATTTTTAAAGAAAAAAAAATGAGTGTTTGGGACTGGGAAGGGTGAGGGAGGAGGACATGAATGCAATTTTGTTGTCCAGGGCTTCCATTAACTTAAAGGAGAAGGGTCTGAATGGGTTAAAAAAAAATGCGTGAGGTCCCCCCTCCTTAGTATAACCAGCCTCGGGCTCTTTGAGCCGGTCCTGGTTATTTAAATACTGGGGGAAAAATTGGACAGGGGTTCCCCGTATTTAGACAACTAGCACCGGGCTCTTAGACCGGTCCAGGTTCCAAAAATACGTGGGACAATAGATGTAGGGGTCCCCCATATTTTTAAAACCAGCACCGGGCTCCACTAGCCAGAGAGATAATGCCACAGCCGGGGGATACTTTTATGTAGGTCCCTGCGGCCCTGGCATTACCCCTCCAACTAGTCACCCCTGGCCGGGGTTCCCTGGAGGAGTGGGGACCCCTTAAATCAAGAGGTTCCTCCCCTCGAGGCACCCAAGGGCCAGGGGTGAAGCCCGAGGCTGTCCCCAGCACCCCTGGGTGGTGGGTGCCGGGCTGATAGCCATGTGTGTAAAAAAAGAATATTGTTTTTTCGTTGTGGAACTACAAGGCCCAGCAAGCCTCCCCCGCTTGCTGGTACTTGGAGAACCTCAAGTACCAGCAGGCGGGGAAATAACGGGCTTGCTGGTACCTGTAGTTCTACAACAACAAAAAATACCCAAATAAAAACACAAACACACACAGCGTGACAGTAAAATTATTGAGACAGGCTGTAGCATGTGGGTGCATGTAACCCTATAAAAGTGATGGATTGGGTGACTATTACAATACCCACTGTTGCTGTCTGAAAAATGATGGATTTATAGATTGCTCTGCCGAGACATGTTTTTTTCTAAAATGCACCACAGGTATGGATGGATAGTTACTTGACGACACAGAGGTAGGTAGAGCAGTGGCCTACTGTACCGTACTGCTATATATTATATTATTTATTATTATTATTATCCTTTATTTATATGGCGCCACAAGGGTTCCGCAGTGCCCAATTACAGAGTACATAAACAAATAATCAAACAGGAAAACAGCAACTTACAGTTGACGACAATATAGGACAAGTACAGGGTAAATAAACATAGCTACATCAGCAGATGACACTGGAATAAGTATCAGGTGGCAGAAGACTGCTGGATTTGGTGCAGCTGAAGATTATTAAAGTAAGAAAAGAGTAAGCACATGAGGGAAGAGGGCCCTGCTCGTGAGAGCTTACATTCTAAAAGGGAGGGGTAGACAGACAGGGGTGAGACAGATGGGGTACATAGAGAGCATGGAACAGAGGTTTAGGATGAGATTTGGCTGGGTTTGGTGAAGAAGTGGGTCTTGAGAGCCCGTTTGAAGCTTTGTAGAGAGGTGGAGAGTCTGAGGGGGAGAGGTAGGGAATTCCAGAGAAGTGGTGCAGCACGTGAAAAATCTTGGAGGTAGGAGTGGGAGGAAGTAATCCGTAGGCAGGAGAGTCGGTGTGCATTAGCAGAGCGAAGAGGACGGGTGGGAGTGTAAAGCGAGATAAGATCAGAGATGTAGATGGGAGAGGAGTGGGTGAGGGCTTTGTAAGCAAGTGTGAGAAGCTTGAAATGGATTCTGAAAGGGAAGGGGAGCCAGTGAAGGACTAGTAAGAGAGGAGAGGTGGACGTAGTGCGTTTGGTGAGGAAAATGAGCCGGGCAGCAGCATTGAGGATAGATTGGAGTGGAGAGAGGTATTTGTCAGGAATGCCAGTCAGGAAGAGATTACAGCAGTCCAGTCTGGAGATGACCAGTGAGTGGATAAGAGTCTTAGTAGCATCCTGGGTCAGAAAGGGTCTGATCCTGGAAATATTTTTTAGATGAAAACGGCAGGTTTGTGAGAGGTGCTGAATGTGTGGTTTGAAGGAGAGGGAGGAGTCAAGGATTACTCCAAGACAGCGCGCTTGGGGGTAGAGGAGATAGTAGTGCAATTGTAGGAGGTGAGATTATGCGGGAGGGAGGGAAGATGATCAGCTCGGTCTTAGACATGTTAAGTTTAAGAAAGCGCTGGGACATCCAGGAAGAGATAGCAGAGAGACAGTTGGAGATACGAGTGAGGAGAGTAGGGGAGAGGTCTGGAGAGGAAAGATAGATTTGAGTGTCATCAGCATAGAGATGATATTGGAAACCAAAAGAACTAATGAGCTTACCTAGTGAGGACGTATAGAGAGAGAAGAGAAGAGGACCAAGGACAGAACCTTGGGGTACCCCTACAGTTAGTGGAAGTGAGGGGGAGGTGGAGTCATGAGAGGAGACAGAGAATGAACGGTCAGAAAGGTAGGACGACAACCAAGAGAGGGCAGTGTTACGCAGACCAATGGAGTGAAGGATTTGCAGTAGGAGAGGATGGTCCACAGTGTCAAAAGCAGCAGAGAGATCAAGTAGAATAAGTAGAGAGTAGTGTCTCTTAGATTTAGCAGCATGGAGGTCATTGCATACTTTTGTAAGGGCAGTTTCAGTGGAGTGGAGAGGACGGAAGCCAGACTGGAATGGGTCAAGCAGTGAGTGTGAGGAAAGAAAGGAAGTAAGGCGGTTGTAGACAATACGCTCAAGGAGTTTGGAGGCAAAAGGGAGGAGAGAGATGGGTCGGTAGTTGGAGAGAGTGTTTGGATCAAGGGTAGGTTTTTTAAGAATAGGAGAGATGAGAGCGTGCTTGAAGGCAGAGGGGACAGTGCCTGATGAGAGGGAGAGATTGAGAAGGTGGGAAAGATGGGAACAAGCAGAAGAAGAGAGGTGGCAAAGGAGGCGGGAGGGGATAGGGTCAAGTGGGGAGGTGGTGAGGGGACAGGAACGAATGAGGGCCATGACTTCCTCTCCAGATGCATGGGAGAAAGATGACAGAGTTGGTACGAGGGATGGGGAGGGTTGGTAAGGGATGGGAGAAGGCTGGTTACTGATAGTCTGGTGTGATGTGATGTCCTGACGTATGGAGTCAATTTTGGATGTGAAGTAAGTGGCAAAGTCAAGAGCAGAGAGTGAGGAAGGGAGACGAGGTGGAGGTGGGCAGAGGAGTGAGTTGAGAGTGGCAAAGAGGCGCCGGGGGTTGGAAGACTGGGAGGAGATGAGGTTCTTGAAGTATGACTGTTTAGCAAGAGAAAGGGCAGCACTGAAGGATGAGAGCATAAGTTTGAAATGGAGGAAGTCTGCCTTAGAGCGTGATTTCCTCCAGTGTCACTCAGCAGTACATGAGCATTTTTGCAGATATCTGGTGCATTTGGTGTGCCAGGGTTGAGGTGTTAATTTGCAAGGGTGAATAGTGGTTGGTGGAGCAACAGAGTCAAGAGCAGAAGTAAGGGAAGCATTGTATGTGGAAGTGGCTTGCTCAGGGCATGAGAGAGAGAGAATAGGAGAGAGAAGTGAGTCAAACAGGGAGGAAAGGAATGTGGTGTCAATAGCTTCAATGTTACGCTTAGTGATGGTAGCCTTAGGAGGTAGAGATGGGGAAGTCGAGAGAGATAGGTTGAAGGAGAGCAGGTGGTGGTCAGAGAGGGGAAATGGGGAGTTGGAAAAATCAGAAATATCACAGCGGTGAGTGAAGACCAGATCCAGTGAGCTCCCATTCACATGGGAGGGTGAGGAGGTCCACTGGGAGAGACCAAGTGAAGAGGTGAGGTTAAGGAGTTTAGAGGCAGGGGATTGTGTGGGGATGTCAATAGGGATGTTGAAATCGCCCAGGATAATGGTGGGAATGTCAGAAGTGAGGAAGCCAGGAAGCAAAGTTGTCGATGAATTTGGAAGCAGTACCAGGGGGGCGGTAAATGACAGCTACTCTAAGATGGACTGGTTGGAAGAGGCATATGGCGTGGTCCTCAAATGTAGAGAATATAAGGGATGGTTCTGGTGGTATGAGTTGGTAGGAGTAACTAGAAGGTAAAAGGACCCCAACACCACCCCCATGGCGACCCCCAGGTCGGGGTGTGTGTGTGAATGTAAGGCCCCCAGCAGAGAGAGCAGCAGCAGAAGTAGTGTCAGAGGGCGTAATCCAAGTTTCAGTAATGGCTAGTAGGTGTAGGGAGTTGGAAATGAAAAGGTCATGAGTGGGGACCAGTTTGTTACAAACAGATCTGGCATTCCAGAGGGCACAGGATAGGGGGTATGAGTTTGTGGGAGAGATGTGAATTAGATTTTCAGGGTTGCTGTAGCGATGAGGTGGGATTAACTTTGAGGGCAGGGATGATGAGAGAGTAGTGATGGTACGGGTGCCTGAGCTAGGAGGGGAAACTGCAGGAGGTGGGCAGGGAGGGAGGTCAGTGTGATGTGGATGGGGGTGTGGGGAGGTGACAGGGAAGGGAGAGAGGGAGCAGGGCTGAGTTGTGGGGTAGCAGGACCATGGGGCAGAGGTGAATGAAAGTGGGGTAACAGGAAAGGTGGGGGAAGGAAACAGAGGGATGGAGGGGAGACAGAGGAGGGGAGAGAGGAGGAGGTGGAGGAGACTAGTGGGGAAGGATAAAGATACATTATTAGGTAGACACTGAGTGATGTGGGGAGTATAAGAAAACCTTGACATAGTGTTAAGTAGGTAAATAGGTTGAAGTAGTGGAAGTAGGAGAGGAGACTGTAAGGCAATCCGAGCAGAAGAATTGCAGAAATGCAGGTGAGAAAAGCAGTGTAGGCTCAAGGGGTGTAGATTTAGTATGAAATGAGTCAAAAGCGTAGATAAAGTGGGTGCAGAAATGTATTTGGAGTGTAAGAAATGAAAGGATTGTGAGAGGTTTAAGAAGCAATGGTAATTATGTTAGATGTTTTAAGTGTTTGCAGGTAAAATTGCATTGGTGCAGCTGTGCTTAAAAAACAAAATTACAATAATACAGATACAGGCATTTGTAGGTGAAATGGATGGTTTATGAAATGTCCAAGTAAGGTAGTTCTGTGCTATGTAATCAGATGCAACAATCAGGAGGTGAGTGATCTGAGGAGTAAGTGACTCACATTTGTTATTAGTTCTTCAGTTTTCTTTGTTTTGTTAGATTGGTGTGCTTCTGTTTTCCTTCTTTTTCACTTCGATTGAACGCTGATTGAACACTGCTGTTATGTGTCAATTTTATCACGCTTTGATAAAAATGCACGCTTAGATCAATAAATGCACAGCCAAATGGCTTTGCACAGCCTACACCATTGGACTTAAGTAGAAGACTATTACAAGTGAAACCAATAATTGAAATCTGTAACCACACCCCACCCCCTCAAATGCCAGGCAATAAATTACCTTAAAAACAACAACCAGGCATTCCACAAAGATTAAACTGGGTCTATATCATTCAAAACTTTAAAAAAGTACTTCAAAATCACATACTATGCAATAATGTTTCAATTTGCATTACCCAGCAGAATTAGCTTTGCATATATAGATATAGTGCAGCAGAATATATTGGTGGTTGTAGTCAATTGTAATTACCTGGAGGTGACAAGAAGAGAAGAAACGTCAATTCACAATCGATATCAGCTGAAGATAAATTAATGCTGATTGAACACTGCTGTTATGTGTCAATTTTATCACGCTTTGATAAAAATGCATGCTTACAGTAGATCAATAAATGCACAGCCAAACGGCTTTGCACAGCCTACACCATTGGACTTAAGTAGAAGACTATTACAAGTGAAACCAATAATTGAAATCTGTAACCACACCCCACCCCCTCAAATGCCAGGCAATAAATTACCTTAAAAACAACAACCAGGCATTCCACAAAGATTAAACTGGGTCTTTATCATTCAAAACTTTAAAAAAGTACTTAAAAATCACATACTATGCAATAATGTTTCAATTTACATTACCCAGCAGAATTAGCTTTGCATATATAGATATAGTGCAGCAGAATATATTGGTGGTTGTAGTCAATTGTAATTACTCAGCAGAATTAGCTTTGCATATATAGATATAGTGCAGCAGAATATATTGGTGGTTGTAGTCAATTGTAATTACCCAGCAGAATTAGCTTTGCAAATATAGATATAGTGCAGCAGAATATATTGGTGGTTGTAGTCAATTGTAATTACCCAGCAGAATTAGCTTTGCATATATATAGTGCAGCAGAATATATTGGTGGTTGTAGTAAATTGTAATTACCCAGCAGCAGCTCTACTGCACTCAACATCACCAGTGCTCACAATATATATAATGCTATATACTATGCCATAGTGGTGCTTACTATATAACACCTCCTACTGCGTTCCCCCTGGCAATGAGCATGACACCCAGAGAGTGAAACCCCTGGCAATGAGCATGACACCCAGCACGTGAAACTCTTGGCGTTGAGCAGTTTTTGTAAAAGTAATTAGAAGCTTTACTGTAGGGCATAGTGTATCACAGATATTGTGGTGTGTGACATAATATGTCCCAAAGGGCATTAATGTGTGGGGCTTAACATGGTGGAAATTACTGTACTTTTTTCCCTGTGGTGGCCGAGGTCTGTTGGTGCAGGGTCAAGAACTAGGGTGTAAGGTAGTCTTTGCCTGCAAGGCTACGCTCATTTTATGGAGACCATACCCATACATTTAAGTGTGGCATATACCTGCGCTTGCTCGCGGGGTGAGAACATCTCCCTAATTGAATTCAGCGATATGAATAGAGGTTGTGCAGCAGCCACAGAAAGGGTTAATCTCTGCAGCTTGTCACTAAATTACATTGTTGCAATTTTAGCTGGGAGCTGCAATAATTACTCTAATACATAACACAGCCAACACTTCTATATTCACACAATATACTGCATGGTGAATATAGAAGTGGTGCTTGCTAAACAGCACCTCCTACTGCATTCCACATCACCGCTGGTCACACTCATATCAGGCCCATAATGCTGTATACTATGCCATAGTGGTGCTTACTATATAACACCAGGTGCTGTGCAGTGGTTAAAACTAGAGATGAGCGCCTGAAATTTTTCGGGTTTTGTGTTTTGGTTTTGGGTTCGGTTCCGCGGCCGAGTTTTGGGTTCGAACGCGTTTTGGCAAAACCTCACCGAATTTTTTTTGTCGGATTCGGGTGTGTTTTGGATTCGGGTGTTTTTTTCCAAAAACACTAAAAAACAGCTTAAATCATAGAATTTGGGGGTCATTTTGATCCCAAAGTATTATTAACCTCAAAAACCATAATTTACACTCATTTTCAGTCTATTCTGAATACCTCACACCTCACAATATTATTTTTAGTCCTAAAATTTGCACCGAGGTCGCTGTGTGAGTAAGATAAGCGACCCTAGTGGCCGACACAAACACCGGGCCCATCTAGGAGTGGCACTGCAGTGTCACGCAGGATGTCCCTTCCAAAAAACCCTCCCCAAACAGCACATGACGCAAAGAAAAAAAGAGGCGCAATGAGGTAGCTGTGTGAGTAAGATTAGCGACCCTAGTGGCCGACACAAACACCGGGCCCATCTAGGAGTGGCACTGCAGTGTCACGCAGGATGGCCCTTCCAAAAAACCCTCCCCAAACAGCACATGACGCAAAGAAAAAAAGAGGCGCAATGAGGTAGCTGTGTGAGTAAGATTAGCGACCCTAGTGGCCGACACAAACACCGGGCCCATCTAGGAGTGGCACTGCAGTGTCACGCAGGATGTCCCTTCCAAAAAACCCTCCCCAAACAGCACATGACGCAAAGAAAAAAAGAGGCGCAATGAGGTAGCTGTGTGAGTAAGATTAGCGACCCTAGTGGCCGACACAAACACCGGGCCCATCTAGGAGTGGCACTGCAGTGTCACGCAGGATGTCCCTTCCAAAAAACCCTCCCCAAACAGCACATGACGCAAAGAAAAAAAGAGGCGCAATGAGGTAGCTGACTGTGTGAGTAAGATTAGCGACCCTAGTGGCCGACACAAACACCGGGCCCATCTAGGAGTGGCACTGCAGTGTCACGCAGGATGTCCCTTCCAAAAAACTCTCCCCAATCAGCACATGATGCAAAGAAAAAGAAAAGAAAAAAGAGGTGCAAGATGGAATTGTCCTTGGGCCCTCCCACCCACCCTTATGTTGTATAAACAAAACAGGACATGCACACTTTAACCAACCCATCATTTCAGTGACAGGGTCTGCCACACGACTGTGACTGATATGACGGGTTGGTTTGGACCCCCCCCCAAAAAAGAAGCAATTAATCTCTCCTTGCACAAACTGGCTCTACAGAGGCAAGATGTCCACCTCATCTTCACCCTCCGATATATCACCGTGTACATCCCCCTCCTCACAGATTATCAATTCGTCCCCACTGGAATCCACCATCTCAGCTCCCTGTGTACTTTGTGGAGGCAATTGCTGCTGGTCAATGTCTCCGCGGAGGAATTGATTATAATTCATTTTAATGAACATCATCTTCTCCACATTTTCTGGATGTAACCTCGTACGCCGATTGCTGACAAGGTGAGCGGCGGCACTAAACACTCTTTCGGAGTACACACTTGTGGGAGGGCAACTTAGGTAGAATAAAGCCAGTTTGTGCAAGGGCCTCCAAATTGCCTCTTTTTCCTGCCAGTATAAGTACGGACTGTGTGACGTGCCTACTTGGATGCGGTCACTCATATAATCCTCCACCATTCTATCAATGTTGAGAGAATCATATGCAGTGACAGTAGACGACATGTCCGTAATCGTTGTCAGGTCCTTCAGTCCGGACCAGATGTCAGCATCAGCAGTCGCTCCAGACTGCCCTGCATCACCGCCAGCGGGTGGGCTCGGAATTCTGAGCCTTTTCCTCGCACCCCCAGTTGCGGGAGAATGTGAAGGAGGAGATGTTGACAGGTCGCGTTCCGCTTGACTTGACAATTTTGTCACCAGCAGGTCTTTCAACCCCAGCAGACCTGTGTCTGCCGGAAAGAGAGATCCAAGGTAGGCTTTAAATCTAGGATCGAGCACGGTGGCCAAAATGTAGTGCTCTGATTTCAACAGATTGACCACCCGTGAATCCTTGTTAAGCGAATTAAGGGCTGCATCCACAAGTCCCACATGCCTAGCGGAATCGCTCCCTTTTAGCTCCTCCTTCAATGCCTCCAGCTTCTTCTGCAAAAGCCTGATGAGGGGAATGACCTGACTCAGGCTGGCAGTGTCTGAACTGACTTCACGTGTGGCAAGTTCAAAGGGCATCAGAACCTTGCACAACGTTGAAATCATTCTCCACTGCACTTGAGACAGGTGCATTCCACCTACTATATCGTGCTCAATTGTATAGGCTTGAATGGCCTTTTGCTGCTCCTCCAACCTCTGAAGCATATAGAGGGTTGAATTCCACCTCGTTACCACTTCTTGCTTCAGATGATGGCAGGGCAGGTTCAGTAGTTTTTGGTGGTGCTCCAGTCTTCTGTACGTGGTGCCTGTACGCCGAAAGTGTCCCGCAATTTTTCTGGCCACCGACAGCATCTCTTGCACGCCCCTGTCGTTTTTTAAAAAATTCTGCACCACCAAATTCAAGGTATGTGCAAAACATGGGACGTGCTGGAATTTGCCCATATTTAATGCACACACAATATTGCTGGCGTTGTCCGATGCCACAAATCCACAGGAGAGTCCAATTGGGGTAAGCCATTCCGCGATGATCTTCCTCAGTTGCCGTAAGAGGTTTTCAGCTGTGTGCGTATTCTGGAAAGCGGTGATACAAAGCGTAGCCTGCCTAGGAAAGAGTTGGCGTTTGCGAGATGCTGCTACTGGTGCCACCGCTGCTGTTCTTGCGGCGGGAGTCCATACATCTACCCAGTGGGCTGTCACAGTCATATAGTCCTGACCCTGCCCTGCTCCACTTGTCCACATGTCCGTGGTTAAGTGGACATTGGGTACAACTGCATTTTTTAGGACACTGGTGAGTCTTTTTCTGACGTCCGTGTACATTCTCGGTATCGCCTGCCTAGAGAAGTGGAACCTAGATGGTATTTGGTAACGGGGGCACACTGCCTCAATAAATTGTCTAGTTCCCTGTGAACTAACGGCGGATACCGGACGCACGTCTAACACCAACATAGTTGTCAAGGACTCAGTTATCCGCTTTGCAGTAGGATGACTGCTGTGATATTTCATCTTCCTCGCAAAGGACTGTTGAACAGTCAATTGCTTACTGGAAGTAGTACAAGTGGGCTTACGACTTCCCCTCTGGGATGACCATCGACTCCCAGCGGCAACAACAGCAGCGCCAGCAGCAGTAGGCGTTACACGCAAGGATGCATCGGAGGAATCCCAGGCAGGAGAGGACTCGTCAGAATTGCCAGTGACATGGCCTGCAGGACTATTGGCATTCCTGGGGAAGGAGGAAATTGACACTGAGGGAGTTGGTGGGGTGGTTTGCGTGAGCTTGGTTACAAGAGGAAGGGATTTACTGGTCAGTGGACTGCTTCCGCTGTCACCCAAAGTTTTTGAACTTGTCACTGACTTATTATGAATGCGCTGCAGGTGACGTATAAGGGAGGATGTTCCGAGGTGGTTAACGTCCTTACCCCTACTTATTACAGCTTGACAAAGGGAACACACGGCTTGACACCTGTTGTCCGCATTTCTGGTGAAATACCTCCACACCGAAGAGCTGATTTTTTTGGTATTTTCACCTGGCATGTCAACGGCCATATTCCTCCCACGGACAACAGGTGTCTCCCCGGGTGCCTGACTTAAACAAACCACCTCACCATCAGAATCCTCCTGGTCAATTTCCTCCCCAGCGCCAGCAACACCCATATCCTCCTCATCCTGGTGTACTTCAACACTGACATCTTCAATCTGACTATCAGGAACTGGACTGCGGGTGCTCCTTCCAGCACTTGCAGGGGGCGTGCAAATGGTGGAAGGCGCATGCTCTTCACGTCCAGTGTTGGGAAGGTCAGGCATCGCAACCGACACAATTGGACTCTCCTTGTGGATTTGGGATTTCAAAGAACGCACAGTTCTTTGCGGTGCTTTTGCCAGCTTGAGTCTTTTCAGTTTTCTAGCGAGAGGCTGAGTGCCTCCATCCTCATGTGAAGCTGAACCACTAGCCATGAACATAGGCCAGGGCCTCAGCCGTTCCTTGCCACTCCGTGTGGTAAATGGCATATTGGCAAGTTTACGCTTCTCCTCCGACAATTTTATTTTAGGTTTTGGAGTCCTTTTTTTACTGATATTTGGTGTTTTGGTTTTGACATGCTCTGTACTATGCCATTGGGCATCGGCCTTGGCAGACGACGTTGCTGGCATTTCATCGTCTCGGCCATGACTAGTGGCAGCAGCTTCAGCACGAGGTGGAAGTGGATCTTGATCTTTCCCTAATTTTGGAACCTCAACATTTTTGTTCTCCATATTTTAATAGGCACAACTAAAAGGCACCTCAGGTAAACAATGGAGATGGATGGATTGGATACTAGTATACAATTATGGACGGGCTGCCGAGTGCCGACACAGAGGTAGCCACAGCCGTGAACTACCGCACTGTACTGTGTCTGCTGCTAATATATAGACTGGTTGATAAAGAGATAGTATACTCGTAACTAGTATGTATGTATAAAGAAAGAAAAAAAAACCACGGTTAGGTGGTATATACAATTATGGACGGGCTGCCGAGTGCCGACACAGAGGTAGCCACAGCCGTGAACTACCGCACTGTACTGTGTCTGCTGCTAATATATAGACTGGTTGATAAAGAGATAGTATACTCGTAACTAGTATGTATGTATAAAGAAAGAAAAAAAAACCACGGTTAGGTGGTATATACAATTATGGACGGGCTGCCGAGTGCCGACACAGAGGTAGCCACAGCCGTGAACTACCGCACTGTACTGTGTCTGCTGCTAATATATAGACTGGTTGATAAAGAGATAGTATACTCGTAACTAGTATGTATGTATAAAGAAAGAAAAAAAAACCACGGTTAGGTGGTATATACAATTATGGACGGGCTGCCGAGTGCCGACACAGAGGTAGCCACAGCCGTGAACTACCGCACTGTACTGTGTCTGCTGCTAATATAGACTGGTTGATAAAGAGATAGTATACTACTAATATTATATACTGGTGGTCAGGTCACTGGTCACTAGTCACACTGGCAGTGGCACTCCTGCAGCAAAAGTGTGCACTGTTTAATTTTAATATAATATTATGTACTCCTGGCTCCTGCTATAACCTATAACTGGCACTGCAGTAGTGCTCCCCAGTCTCCCCCACAATTATAAGCTGTGTGAGCTGAGCAGTCAGACAGATATATAATATATATAGATGATGCAGCACACTGGCCTGAGCCTGAGCAGTGCACACAGATATGGTATGTGACTGACTGAGTCACTGTGTGTATCGCTTTTTTCAGGCAGAGAACGGATATATTAAATAAACTGCACTGTGTGTCTGGTGGTCACTCACTATATAATATATTATGTACTCCTGGCTCCTGCTATAACCTATAACTGGCACTGCAGTAGTGCTCCCCAGTCTCCCCCACAATTATAAGCTGTGTGAGCTGAGCAGTCAGACAGTAGATGCACACTCCCGCAGCCTGCCGTCACCCCCTTACAGAGCCAGAAGACAGGTGAGTAGCAGAAGAACAGAAGACTTCTTCTTCAGTGACGGCATTCTGAGGTACCGAGCAGCGAGCGGAACGCTGCGCGCCATGCTCACACACAAACACAGGCACTGCAGGGTGCAGGGCACGGGGGGGGGGGCACCCTGGGCAGCATAAATTCCTCACAAAAGGCTGGAAAAAGTGGACATTAGTGCCTGGGCACTGTCCTTACCCCACTAGCATAATTAATTATTTCTGAGCGGGACAGATACGCGCCATTACAGCGGCGGGGCTTCTTCCTCACCTCACCAGAACATCTTTAGAGCATTACAAGTCTATCACTATAGAGTTTATTATTTCCCAGACTGTGTACTTTTGGCGCTGGATTGTGAGCTGAAAAATCCTCTGTGTCCCTCTGACAGATTTACTGACGGTCTGTCCCCCATAAGCCGGTGTGTCTGTGGGTACTTGGTATATGTGTGTCAACATGTCGGTGGCTGAATTTTTTTCCCAAGAGGAAACTATATTAGGAATGCAGACATATGATGGTGGCCCTGTTGGCACCACCAATAACTGACTGGGTAAATGTTTCAGTAATATCAGAGTAAGGTTGGATAAATCTGTGTCCCAGACACAGACGTAGAGAATAGATGTGATATTCATGGCTATGTTTCTTTTCCCTCAGGCCCCGCTGGGTCGCAAAAATGTTATTTTGCCCAGTTACTACACACTGATACTGACACGGATACTGATACTTATGTCGACCATAATGTTTCCTGATTAGATCCAATATTGGCAAGGAGCATTCAGTACATGATTGTGGATATTAAGGACATATTAAAATCACTGAAGACCCTGCTGTTCCTGACAAAGGGGTCTATATGTATGTATATATAGATATATAATGAAAGCTGATGTAACGTTCCTCCATCTCTGTTTGAGAAAGTCTGGGCCAGCTCGACAAGATGGTTTCAAATCCCCAAAAGGATTCTGGTTGTTTATTCATTTCCCGCCGCGGACAGAATAAAGTGGGAGTCACCCCCTGTTCTGCACGGGGCCCTGTCACAAATCCAGCGGATCGTATGCAGGAAGCTACATTATTTCTAGTTATGTAACCACGGGTACATTACTTAGACCTGCCATTACATGTGCATGGGTGAGTAGTAGTATTCAAGAATTGGTCGAATACCTTGTCATCCGATATAGATACCCTGGAGAGATGGGATACTCCTTACGTTGTATCATATCAAGGACACTGCAGCATACTTACGTGAGACTGCAAGGGATATAGGACTCTTGAGTTCACGGGCCAATTTCATGGCAGTGTCGGATAGGAGGGCATTGTGGATTCACCAAGAGAATGCTGATGCTGACTCCAAGAAGAAAGGGAGTCTCTTCCCTATGAAGGTGAAGCCTTGTTTGGTGACTGCCTAGTTAATTTGATCTCGGCAGCTCCCGCAGGTAAGTCAACCTTCTTGCCCTATGTTCCCTCCCAACGGATGAAGACGCATCATTATCTGATGCAGTCATTTCGGCCCAATAGATATGCAAGAAGTTAAGATTCCCCTTTCTTTGCAGGTAGAGGAAGGAGAAGAGAGAAGAGGTCTGCATCCTCTTCAAGATCGCAGGAGCAGAGATCATCCTCTGCTTCTGCCAAATCCACTGCATGACGCTGGGGCTCTCTTGCAGGAGCCCGCACCAGTGGGGGCACGTCTAAAACTCTTCAGTCAGTTCTGGATTCATTCGGACATGGACTCGTGTGTTTTACAAATAGTGTCCCAAGGGTACAAACTGGGGTTTCAAGATGTTCCCCCTCACCGATTGTTCAAACATTAAGTTACTGTGCTATTCCTGGGTTATATAGCGCTGGGGTATGTGCTGGCATACTCTCTCTCTGTCTCTCCAAAGGGCCTTGTGGGGGAAATGTCTTCAGTAAAAGTATTCCCTGTGTGTGTGGTGTGTCGGTACGCGTGTGTCGACATGTCTGAGGAAGAAGGCTATATTAGAGAGGAGCGGGAGCAAATGAACGTGGTGTCTCCGCCGACACCTGATTGGATGGATATGTGGAATGTTTTAAATGCTAGTGTAAACTCATTGCACAAAAGATTAGACAAGGCAGAAGCTTTGGGACAGTCAGGGTCTCAACCAATGCCTAATCCTATGTCGCAGGGACTGTCAGGGTCTCATAAGCGCCCACTATCCAGATTGTTGACACAGATACCGACACGGATTCTGACTCCAGTGTCGATTACGATGATGCAAAGTTACAGCCAAAATTGGCAAAATACATTTGATATATGATTATGGCAATAAAAGATGTTTTGCACATCACAGAGGAGCCCCCTGTCCCTGACAAGAGGGTACATATGTACAAGGGAAAGAAGCCTGAGGTAACCTTTCCCCCCTCACACGAGCTGAACGAGTTATGTGAAAAAGCTTGGGAATCTCCTGCAGATTTCCAAAAGGATTCCCCTTTCCCATCAACGGATAGGTTACGATGGGAATCCTCCCCTTGGGTGGACAAAGCATTAACACGCTTATCCAAGAAGGTAGCCCTCCCGTCCCAGGATACGGCTACCCTCAAAGAGTCTGCTGACCGCAAACAGGAGATTACCCTGAAGTCCATTTATACACATTCAGGTACCTTACTCAGACCGGCAATTGCGTCGGCCTGGGTGTGTAGTGCTGTAGCGGCATGGACGGATACCCTAGATAAGGCTACTATTTTATTGCCCCTGGGGCATATAAGAGATGCTGTCCTATATATGTGTGTATGCAAACTACAGGTGGTGCTGCAGGGCTCACACCCTTTTACTTGTCTTGTAGAGCAACTCTGGAGCTGTTACTGGGTCCAGCTGCTGCAAGAAATCAGCTTGAATGCTTCAGGGGCTTGGGCATGGCCAACATGAGCCCCACACTGATGGGGGTGTATAAAGCGATCTAGGGGTCATCCAAGCGCAACCCCACAAAGGCCGCCATGCCCTGCGTGACCATTTTCTCTTTTCATATGCAGACGAGGGTTGCAGCCAACTATGCCCATTGCTTGGATGACATCACTGTATGCAAATCCGTCTGCTGCAGACCTTTCCCCAGGAATGCTTGTACTAGTTGTTGCATATGGTTTGATGTTTGAGGGTGCTTCAGTATTAGGCAGCTTTCCGCCCTCTCATGTTCATCTGAAAATATGTGGTCTCCCTGCAGTTCCCTTGTGCTTCCTCAGTTGAATCTCCTTAACTTGACGGGTGTGTGCCCGAGCAGCCGCCCTCCACAGCCCTATCCCAGCACATGCTTTTCTTGCGTATGAGATCTCTTGATCATGAAGATAGTTCTCACAGGGTGAGGTTCATCCATTACATTTTAAAGTAGGAAGGTACAAATTACATATTCAAATTACATATATGTGCTGGATTCAAATGTTTTCCCCCCTTCCTTTCTCAATTGTGCCCATCAGCAGCTATTCTAATGTTGCTGCCAATGGGTGTGACACATTCATTTCTTCTGTGGGGTACACTGGACTCCACAAGGATTCACATTGGGGTGTAGAGTAGGATCTTGATCTGAGGCACCAACAGGCTCAAAGCTTTTGACTGTTCCCAAGATGCTCAGCGCCCCCTCCTCTATAACCTCGCTTCCATGAACAGGGAGCTCAGTTTGTAGTTGGTGCCTTCAGTAGCAGGACACTTAAGAGGGGGCTGCCTCAGGCAGCCTATTCTTAGCTATTAATTTTGACAAGAAAAGAAGAACTTTTTTTTATAAGAATCTACAAGGGCTGCAGCAGGCTAGGTCTAATAGACATCTTTACTGCAGCTCCATCACTCCCAGCGGCGCAGTATACTCCCGCGCCCTGGTTGCTGGGTCACTACAGCGGAGGCTCCGGTTTCTTCCTAAGGTCAGTCACACACACACCGCCCTCCGGGATCACGAGGCCGCTGATGAAAGGGAGGTAAGGGACTTCTGTGCCCACACTATACCGTGATCCAGCGTGGCTGTAGGGGGCGGGCCATGTGCGCACTGGCGTGGACACTGATTACTGGGCAGCCGCTCCACTAGCCACCAGGGACAGTTAAGGAGCACAGCTCTGGGGGGTTTTCTCTTATATTAACCCCATTTTGTACTACCCGCAGTGCATTGTGATAGGTAATAGAGCCTGATTCAGGTTGGATTGCAATCGCAATAAGCAGTCCAACTGCAAAAATTGCTAAGAGCATACGCATGCGCCTGCATTTTCTGTGGCACCCCGCAGTTAATGCGATCGCCTCTGACTGTCAATCGGTGCTGGGGGGGGGGGGGTCAGCAACACTCCATTTCCAAGTCGGAGATGGAGCGGTGCGTGGGCAGGGCTTCAAAATGGGGTCGGCAACGGAGAAACAGGAGGCGTGGTCAGAGCGGTTGCATGACATCACATGCAGCAGCTGCGATCACAAAAATGGTGTCGGCTTCTTGCGCACACATACAGTCTGCACCAACAGGAGGCTAACCCATTTTTTATGATCACGCTGAACTGCACTGCGACTGCAATTTCAGCGTGGTCAAGAAGGGAGGCGGCATGCTGGGTGGCCCCAGCATGCGAACCAAAGGATTGCAAATTCTGTTACTTAGCAGAATTTGCAATCCTTACTGAATTAGGCCCATTGATTACAAAATTTATTTGTAAATATTTGAAGTTTTTCTTCAGGGACTAACACAAAAGATGCTTGGGGCTACTAACACATGGGTAAGCCACGTAAAGCTTCCCATGGGTCAGTGGCATCACAACGGGGTTGCGGCCCACACCCGAGTGTCACCCGCCAAGGGGGGTGACACCAAAGTGCCGGCTCCTCTTCAGTGACAGAATATGGGTGTTTTACTGTGACATTACGTGCAACACCCAGTTTCTGTCACTGTGCAGGAGCCAGCACCACTCACACACTAGTCCCCGGGTGCAGCACTCAACCCCCGGGATACCCGGAGAAACAAAATGGAGATTCAGGCCAACAGGCCACACCCCTACCTATGAGACCATGCCTCCATTTTACCATTGCGCTGCTTATCTGCGCGCACTGCATTACAATCTCCCTCGCTGCCTTTCTGGGTGTCACCAATGATAGTGACACCTTTGCCATGCTTGTAGCAGCTGGTCCTAAGATCTACGCCTCCAGCCCTGAGTGTTTGCCCTTGTGACTTGTTGATCATCATAGCGAAGCAGATTCTTACAAAAAACTGCAGGGGCTTAGATTGAAAAGAAAAACATTGACGAACCCATCATTTCAGCAACAGGGTCTGCCACACGGCTGACTGAAATGACTGGTTGGTTTGGACCCCCACCAAAAAAGAAGCAATCAATCTCTCCTTGCACAAACTGGCTCTACAGAGGCAAGATGTTCACCTCATCATCCTCCGATTCCTCACCCCTTTCACTGTGTACATCGCCCTCCTCACAGATTATTAATTCGTCCCCACTGGAATCCACCATCTCAGATCCCTGTGTACTTTCTGGAGGCAATTGCTGGTGAATGTCTCCACGGAGGAATTGATTATAATTCATTTTGATGATCATCATCTTCTCCACATTTTCTGGAAGTAACCTCGTACGCCGATTGCTGACAAGGTGAGCGGCTGCACTAAACACTCTTTTGGAGTACACACTGGAGGGAGGGCAACTTAGGTAGAATAAAGCCAGTTTGTGCAAGGGCCTCCAAATTGCCTCTTTTTCCTGCCAGTATACATACGGACTGTCTGACGTGCCTACCTGGATGCGGTCACTCATATAATCCTCCACCATTCTTTCAAAGGTGACAGAATCATATGCAGTGACAGTAGACGACATGTCAGTAATCGTTGCCAGGTCCTTCAGTCCGGACCAGATGTCAGCACTCACTCCAGACTGCCCTGCATCACCGCCAGCGGGTGGGCTCGGAATTCTTAGCCTTTTCCTCGCACCCCCAGTTGCGGGAGAATGTGAAGGAGGAGCTGTTGACGGGTCACGTTCCGCTTGACTTGACAATTTTCTCACCAGCAGGTCTTTGAACCTCTGCAGACTTGTGTCTGCAGGAAAGAGAGATACAATGTAGGTTTTAAATCTAGGATCGAGCACGGTGGCCAAAATTTATTGCTCTGATTTCAACAGATTGAATCCTGGTTAAGCGAATTAAGGGCTCCATCCACAAGTCCCACATGCCTAGCGGAATCGCTCTGTTTTAGCTCCTCCTTCAATGTCTCCAGCTTCTTCTGCAAAAGCCTGATGAGGGGAATGACCTGACTCAGGCTGGCAGTGTCTGAACTGACTTCACGTGTGGCAAGTTCAAAGGATTGCAGAACCTTGCACAACGTTGAAATCATTCTCCACTGCGCTTGAGTCAGGTGCATTCCCCCTCCTTTGCCTATATCGTGGGTAGATGTATAGGCTTGAATGGCCTTTTGCTGCTCCTCCATCCTCTGAAGCATATAGAGGGTTGAATTCCACCTCGTTACCACCTCTTGCTTCAGAGGATGGCAGGGCAGGTTCAGGAATGTTTGGTGGTGCTCCAGTCTTCGGCACGCGGTGGCTGAATGCAGAAAGTGGCCCGCAATTCTTCGGGCCACCGACAGCATCTCTTGCACGCCCCTGTCGTTTTTTAAATAATTCTGCACCACCAAATTCAATGTATGTGCAAAACATGGGACGTGCTGGAATTTGCCCAGATGTAATGCACGCACAATATTGGTGGCGTTGTCCGATGTCACAAATCCCCAGGAGAGTCAAATTGGGGTAAGCCATTCTGCGATGATGTTCCTCAGTTTCCGTAAGAGGTTGTCAGCTGTGTGCCTCTTATGGAAAGCGGTGATACAAAGCGTAGCCTGCCTAGGAACGAGTTGGCATTTGCGAGATGCTGCTACTGGTGCCGCCGCTGCTGTTCTTGCTGCGGGAGGCAATACATCTACCCAGTGGGCTGTCACAGTCATATAGTCCTGAGTCTGCCCTGCTCCACTTAACCACGGACATGTGGACTAGTGGACATTGGGTACAACTGCATTTTTTAGGACACTGGTGACTCTTTTTCTGAGGTCTGTGTACATTTTCGGTATCGCCTGCCTAGAGAAATGGAACCTAGATGGCATTTGGTACCGGGGACACAGTACCTCAATCAAGTCTCTAGTTGCCTCTGAATTAACGATGGATACCGGAACCACGTTTCTCACCACCCAGGCTGACAAGACCTGAGTTATCCGCTTTGCAGCAGGATGACTGCTGTGATATTTCATCTTCCTCGCAAAGGACTGTTGGACAGTCAATTGCCTACTGGAAGTAGTACAAGTGGTCTTCCGACTTCCCCTCTGGGATGACGATCGACTCCCAGCAGCAACAACAGCAGCGCCAGCAGCAGTAGGCGTTACACTCAAGGAGGCATCGGAGGAATCCCAGGCAGGAGAGGACTCGTCAGACTTGCCAGTGACATGGCCTGCAGGACTATTGGCTCTCCTGTCTAAGGAGGAAATTGACACTGAGGGAGTTGGTGGTGTGGTTTGCAGGAGATTGGTTACAAGAGGAAGGGATTTAGTGGTCAGTGGACTGCTTCCGCTGTCATCCAAAGTTTTTGAACTTGTCACTGACTTATGATTAATGCGCTGCAGGTGACGTATAAGGGAGGATGTTCTGAGGTGGTTAACGTCCTTACCCCTACTTATTACAGCTTGACAAAGGCAACACACGGCTTGACACCTGTTGTCCGCATTTGTGTACAGGATGCATACCTTCATGTCCAAATTTATCCATCTCATCAGTCGTACGTCAGATTTGCGGTACAGGACTGTCATTGCCAATTTCAGACGTTGCTGTTTGGTCTCTCCACGGCCCAGAGAATTTTCACCAAGGTAATGGTGGAAATGATGGTTTTCCTGCGCAAGCAAGGTGTCACAATTATCCCGTACTTGAGCGATCTCATAAAAGCGAGATCAAGAGAGCAGTTGCTGAACAGCGTATCACTTTCACTGAAAGTGTTACAGCAACACGGCTGGATTTTCAATATCCCAAAGTCGCAGTTGGTTCCTACGACTCGTCTGTCTTTCTTGGGCATGATTCTGGACACAGACCAGAAGAGGGTTTATCTCCCGATAGAAAAGGCCCAGGAACTCATGACTCTTGTCAGGAACCTATTGAAACCAAAACTTGTGTCAGTGCATCACTGCACTCGAGTCCTGGGAAAGATGGTGGCATCATACAAAGCCATTCCATTCGGCAGGTTCCATGCGAATACTTTCCAATGGGACCTACTGGACAAGTGGTCTGGGTCACATTTACAGATGCATTGGTTGATCACCCTGTCCCCCAGGGTCAGGGTATCACTCCTGTGGTGGCTGCAGAGTGCTCACCTTCTCGAGTGACGCAGATTCGGCATTCAGTACTGGATCCTGGTGACCACAGATGCAAGCCTCCAAGGTTGGGGAGCAGTCACACAGGGAAGAAATTTCCAAGGGCTTTGGTCAAGTCAAGAGACTTGTCTTCACATCAACATCCTGAAACTAGGGGCCATATACAATGCCCTACGTCAAGCGGAGACCTTACTTTGCGACCAACCGGTTCTGATCCAGTCAGACAACGTCACCGCAGTGGCTCATGTAAACCGTCAAGGCGGCACAAGGAGCAGAGTGGCGATGGCACAAGCTACCTTTGCATTTTTCTCCCAAACGAAGGACACTAGAATGAAAATTTTAAAGCCTCCTGTTAGTGCTTCATCTACACGGTATAGCCCTGAATTTTCCAATGCGTAGCTCTTTGCAAAAGAGAGATATTGGCAAGGAAAAGCTGTCTTGTACCTTTGCATTTTTCTCCCAAACGAAGGACACTAGAAAGAAAATTTTAAAGCCTCCTGTTAGGCCATCATCTACACGGCATAGCCCTGAATTTTCCAATGCGTAGCTCTTTGCAAAAGAGAGATATTGGCAAGGAAAAGCTGTCTTGTACCTTTGCATTTTTCTCCCAAACGAAGGAAACTAGAATGAAAATTTTAAAGCCCCCTGTTAGTGCTTCATCTACACGGCATAGCCCTGAATTTTCCAATGTGCAGCTCTTTGCAAAAGAGAGATATTGGCAAGGAAAAGCTGTCTTTCAACTCTTCCACAACTGAAAAACAGATAGTGTTCCCAAGCCTTCCATCCTGTAATATCTTCAGTCTCTCGTCAATGAAGAAAACAATCCCTCCAGCAGACTCTTCAACCACGATACAAGATCACAGCCAAAAGGGCGAGAAGCAACTACACTTGCGTTTAACCAAAATGGCAGTGCACCAAAACATAAGCTGACACAATCATGGAGAATGAGCCAGCATATATGCTCTTCTATCTATATTTTGCAAACCTGCTCTTGTCCCCTCCAGCTGCTCCATGTAGATTTGACGCCTGGCAAGGTGCATAACCCACTGACAAGCAGGCACACTCCTGCATGAGTTTTCACTCTCACTAGCAGGATGATACACATTCATTTGCATGTGCTCCACCTCTGACACACCGCCCACCCAACCACCCAGTCACCAGAGCCACCCACAAGCCAACTGGCTCTGTGATTTAATTTGCACAGTGCAGTCATCCAGGCAGCATGTCCTTCTCAATGGAATAATCTCTGGTTCCATGGAATCTTCCGCATTGGAATGCTGCGGAACAAAAAGGATTTAAACATTCAGCTTGCTAGCATTCAATGTACCTGCGGCTTGGCTCTAGCATATGGGTCTTCATCCTGTGGCCCTCCAGCTGCTGTGAAACTACACATCCCAGCATGCCCTGCCACAGTTTTGCTATTAAGGTATGCTAAAACTGAGGCAGGGCATGCTGGTATATGTAGTTCCACAGCAGCTGGAGGGTCGCAGGTTGAAGACCCATATTCTAGCATGCCTGTTCTATGATGCATGTTCCGTGATGTCACAATCAGCTTGGAATGGGGTGTCTAGCATGCATTTGCTGACAGCCACTTGAGGGAGACACACATCAGGAGATGCAGCATATCGGAGGTCTTCGATGCCTTTCCTGCAAATGCACACCACCAGCTGCTGGTCTGGACACAAAACAATACCCACAATTGAAGGCTCAAAATGCCCAACTACAGGATTAATGTAAGTAGTGAATTTTGGAATGAATTTAGAAGTAGGAAATTAAGTTAGTTCACAAGTACATTCAAATTCCGATCTAAAGTCTAGGTAGGCCTCACGTCCTGGCAGCCCCCAGCATTTAAAAATGCCTTGATTAGAGGTAGGGAATTAAATGTAGATAAGAAGTAGACACAAAATAACACTCCACAGAGCAATTATCAGGTGTCTTTATCAATTGTTGCATTTAAAAAATCAAGCAATTAGGGAACACAATGTTGCGACAATGTAACCCTATTTGCAAAATAGTACTAAATAAGTTTGTCGATGTAAGACATTTGCAAAGGCGCAAACAAAACACGCTGGAAAATGCAACTGAATCTGTTTTTGGAGGTTAGAATAGATGCAGGATCAAGTAGCTCAATGGGTAGGGTGTTTGATTAGAATTCAACAGGTTATAGATTTGAATCCTGGGTATGATAGTTTGAGGTGTTATTTAATAAAGTATGTTTATATATTAGTCACACATGGCTTACTTGTACAAATGGCATGTCACCAGTTAGTGCTGACTGCTGATATGCCATTTGCACAAACACGCCATGTGTGACTGTATATGCATTTAAGGAGGGCACCCCGGCAATACCACAAACCATTGAGTGTCAAGTATACTAGATATATCTTCATATCTCATGTGCTTTCTCTGAGACCAATCTTGTTATGCCCCTTCCCCACAAGGCATGCGCCTTTTGTCCATATTGCAAAAATGGGGAGGGGAGGGGGGGGGGGCATATAATTCTCTGTCACAGGGCACCAAAAAGTCTAGTTATGGCTCTGGTATGCATTATGTAATCTGGCAGACCATATCTCCAACACTGGCTGGTTGGAATAGAAATCCGGTTATCTATGTG